>NC_057741.1:27770513-27775606 GCF_004010195.1 Chiloscyllium plagiosum | reverse complement strand
AGTTCTTGGACTAAGGGGGACAGGACCGTGTTGAGACATGCAGAGATGAGTTCGGTGGGGCAGGAGCAGGCTGAGACAATGGGTCAGCCGGGGCAGTCAGGTTTGTGGATTTTGGGTAGGAGGTAGAAACGGGCGGTGCAGGGTTGTGGGAAACATCAATTCTCCTCCTCCTTGGATGCTGCCTGACCTGCTGCGCTTTTCCAGCAACACATTTTCAGCCAAATTAGTTCTGTATATTAGAATTCTCTGGGGGCGGCACGGTGGCTCAGTAGTTAGCACTGCTGCCTCACATTCGATTCCAGCCTCGGGCGACTGTCTGTGTGGAGTTTATACATTCTCCCAGTGTCTGCGTGGGTTTCCTCCGGGTGCTCCGGTTTCGTCACACAGTCCAAAGATGAGCAGGTCATCTTTGGCCATGCTAAATTGCCCATAGTGTTAGGTGCATTAGTCAGAGGGAAATTGGGTCTGGGTGGGTTACTCATCGGAAGATCAGTGTGGACTTGTTGGGCCGAAGGGCCTGTTTCCACACTGTAGGGAATCTATTCTAATCAGAGCGACATTAAGATGCTGGCATGCAAATAGAAAATGCCACAGATACAAATGTTTACCTGAACCATAGAAACAAACAGTGAGAAGGCATTATTAGATGGCAATAAAGATTGATTCACTTCTCCAAACCCTGCAACCTCCGTACTTTTGCTCCCAAAGTACTATACAAAAAAAAGCCATAACGTTGAGGGCACAGGTGAATCTACTGAAAGGATTTCGGGTCAACCCGTCATTCTTAACAGGCTTCCTCACCACTGTTAATATTACTTGGTACTCCAAAGGCCTGGTGGAACTATTCCTCTATGGAAAGCATCAATAGCCTTCTCAAGCAGCCAGCAGGTCAGCTACAACAACAACTTGCATTTATATAGCACCGAGGAAACATGGTTCACAGGAGCATTAAAACAACACATGATGAGAAGATATCTCAGGTGAATAATAGCTCAGTCAAGACGTTTAGTTTCAGGAGTGTCTTCAAGGGGGAACTCAAGATGTGGGTGGGCACAGGGAGGTTATCCCAGAGCCTGGGGTCTAGGTAACTAAAGACATAGCCTACCCACTGCTAGAGCAACTATGACTGGGAAAGCACAAGAGGCCAGGGTTAGAGCCCAGCTATCTCAGAGTCTTGTGGGCCTGGAGAAAATCACAGAGACTGTGATGAGAGAGGTCATGGAGGGTTTGTCAAACACTGAGGCAAATTTTAAAATCAAGACGTTGTTTGACCAGGAGCGACTGTCGGTCTGCTAGCCAAGAGGTAGCAGGGAAGAGAACTTCCTAGCATGGGCAGAGAGTTTGAGATGATGTTAATGTTCAAGAGGGTAGGAACTGGACGACTAGCTAAGTGTGTGCCAGAATAGTCAGGATAGAAGAAATGGATGATAGCAATTGAGATGAGGCAAGCGTGAAGTTGAGTGATGCTACGGAGGTGAAGGCGGATAGTCTTAGTGAAGGCACGAGTAAGAAGCTCAGTTGGGGTGTCACGTTGCAGTTGAACAGGATGTTGCTGAGGCCACTTTTGGAGTACTGTGTGCAGTTCCAGTTGCCCTGCTACAGAAAACATATTACTAAATTGGAGAGGGTTTACAAAAGATTTACAAGGATGTTACTGGGAATGGAGGGTTTGAGTTATACGGAGGCAGGGACTTTGTTCCAACGGAGCAAAGGCTGAGGGGTGGCCTTACAGACGTTTATAAAGTCGTGAGAGGCATGGATAGGGTGAATATCAAAGATCTTTTACCCAGGGTAAGGGAGTTCAAAACTAGACAGCATAGGCTTAAGGTGAGAGGGGAAAGATTTAAAAGGGACCTGAGGAGCAACTTATTCACACAGAGGGTGGTGCAAATGAGGAATGAACTGCCAGACGCAGTGGTGGATGTAGGTACAATTAAAACATTTAAAATACATTTGGACAGGTACTTGAATAGGAAATGTTTTGAGGAATATGGACCAAATGCAGGTGAATGGGACTATTTCAGTTTGAGAACCTTGGCCAGTGTGGACATGTTGGACTGAAGGCTGTTTCGATGCTGGATGACTCTATAACAGACTGGTCTAGGTTTGGTAGTAAATAAATGGTATAGCTGGCCAAACTACATACCTCAAATCTAATCTCAGAACCTAACTTTCCATTTCCCAAGAGGAATATCTCACATTTCTCCAAATGAGTGAAAGGAACTGTTCCTACATCGAGGCTTGTTTTCCTTATGGATCTGATCAGTCAACAGGGAAAGGGTGGTTCTGTCAGTCAGAGCTGATCCAAGATAAAGTTTTAAAAATAGTGAATGTTCCAGTTTGCAGTCACCCAGCTCCCTGAAACAATTTATGTCCTTCACAATAAAATCCAGGCTTCACTGGTCAAGGCAGCGCCTGGGCCATTCCTTCCTAAAACTTCGGTCTCTCTCCTTCCCCAAGATCCTGCCTGAACATCAACTCTACATGATGCATCCTAATGTGGCATGGTCTCAACCTTTGCCAGATCACCCATGCTGCTTCACGGGAGCCCATTTTACAGCGGTGAAGGTGCTATATAAATGCAAGCGGCTTGTGTAAATGCAAGGTATATTGTTCATGGTGAAAATCACACATTCTTCCAAGTGCTCTTTCCACACCGACTTAGTCTATTTGCCTTTTCCCATAAAGGGTAGAGGTAGAGTGGGAAAGGAAGGAACAGAGAGAGGTTGATGGTGTGGTGAAGTTTACACCCTCATTTCCAATAAAAACACCAAAAGACAATGTCGTCATGACTGAGATGTGCTTTTCCCAGGGTGGAGGAGATGTCAGACTGCCAGTTTCTGTAGATGTTAATCTCAGTCCTGTTCCTGGAGACTGTAACAGAGAAGCTGCTGATTGTACTGACAGGGCCTGTTCCATTATTAACGTGGGAGGGAAAGCCACGTTTCAACCCTAAACGTTAGCCTAGGAATTGAGAGTAAGCAAGGCAAACCCAGGGCTGTGCTTTCACTGTCTTTTTATTCTTTCGCAGGACATGTGTATCAGACTGAGAACTGTTGCCCACCCCCTAATTGCCCCTGAATTGAGTGCCTCGCTAGGTCATTGCAGAGGACAGTTAGGAATCAACCACCTTGCTGTGGGTCATCCAAATGTGGCATGGTCTCAACCTTTACAAGATCACCCTTGCTGCTTCACGGGAGCCCATTTTACAGCTGTGAAGGTGCTATGTAAATGCAAGCAGCTTGTGTAAATGCAAGGTATTTTGTTAATGGCGAAAATCACACATTCTTCCAAGGGCTTAAGAAAGGATGATAGAGTTCCTTCCTTAAACGGCACCTCAAATGGGTTTATGACGATTGATGATACCTCCATCATTGCCACCTCGGAACTTGATTTCCAATTTCAGACTTTTACTCCTGAATTTAGATTCCCATCAGCTCCAATTGTGTAATTCAAACCCATATCCCACGACTATCAGCCTGGGACCTGGTAGACAGCGAGACTGGATACATTAGCACGTCACAGAACTACTACTGTAGCCGGTAACATTCTCCAAATTGCTCAGCCATTTGCGCAGAAAGCCAAATCCACCAGGTGAGTGCTGACATAATAACAAACCCTGAACCCTAATTTGTAAAAGGTAGCATGGTCCTGGTGCAGCAGTTGGTAGCACTCAGCCCTGGTTTCAATCCCACAAAATGGTCAAAGCTGAACACCAACCACCTCCCCCCAACCCCCAGCCAAAAGGTGCAGGACTGAGGGAGTGCTGTTTTGTCAGAGGTGGTAGCTTTCAGACAGGGGCCAGTTAAACTGGTGCCACAGATATCATTTGGACTATGCCCTGAAGAGGAGCGGGCTGATATTCTGAGCAATATAGGCCTCCCCACATCACACAACAAGTTTTATCACGCCTCTGTTGGAAGAGCTCAGACTGACTGTCACTTATCCCACACCGAGTCATCCAGCACAGAAACAGACTCTTTGGTCCAACTAATTCACGCTGACCATAATCCCAAAGTAAACTAGCCTCACTTGCCTGCGCTTGGCAGATATCCCTCCAAACCTTTCCTATTCATGAACTTATCCAAATGTCTGTTGTAATTGTGCCTGTATCCACCACTTTCTCTGGCAGTTCATTCCACACACTAACTACACTTTGTGAAAAAAAATTGCCCCTCATATCCTTTTTAATTCTTTCTCCTCTAAAATTATGTTCCCAAGTTCTCAACTCCCCAGCCCAAAGGAAAAGACCCTTGTCATTCATTTTATCTATACCCCTGATGATTTTACAAACCTCAATAAGGTCACCCCTCAACCTCCTACACTCCAGTGCAAATAGTCACAGTGTCTCCAGTTTATTTTTATAGCTTATTCCCAGCAACATTTTGGTAAATATTTTCTGAACCCTCTTCAGTTTAATACCATCATCCCTATAACAGGGTGACTGGAACTGCACACAGTACTCCAGCAGAGCCTCACAAACATCCTTCATTGAGTTTAAAGTGTGGAACCATCGGTGATTGGAAAGACATAATATAAACGCTAGCCTTTATTTTTTCTATTCTCTCTCTATCTGATCTCGAGTTAGCACATGTTCCCTTTGGGCTCCCACCCAATCTTTCTTTCAGTGTGTTGTCCTCACACCTGAAGTTTCTTTTCATTTTAAACAGATATCAGTTTAGGGCATTTTCACATGCGGAATGGTCAGTGCAAGTTTCAGGGTTTGCACGAGACATAGCCTTACCTCAGCATTGGTTGTTTCTTTAAGGTCTCTAAAGGCTAGTTGGAAGAAAAACTCTGAGACAAAGTTATCGCAGGCCAGGAGTAGGCCACAATAACGGAGCCAAGAGGAACAGCTAAAATACTGATCTAGGCCAATGCGATCCATGCTTGGATCAACATCATCCAGGGGTTGGGAGGCGGAGACTGATATTAGGAAGAGAGAGAGAGAGAGAGAGAGAGATAGAGATATGAGCGAGCAGGTTGTCACGAGATGGAAGGAGGGAACAAGCAAGAGAGGGAGAAAAGATGAGAGAGAGCATGAAAGGGCAGGAAAGAGAGAGAAAGAGGAGTGAGAGAAGGAAAGAGAAAGA
>NC_057741.1:27744691-27768161 GCF_004010195.1 Chiloscyllium plagiosum | reverse complement strand
GAGAAAGAACAAGGGGAAATAGAGACTGACACAAACAAGTGAGAGACTAAGAGCCAAAGGGCAGGAGCGAGCAAGAGAAAAGGAAACAGGCATTGAGAGTAGGGGAGAAATGGAAAGAGGGAAAAGAGGGGCATGAGAGGAGGGGAGGCAGAGAGAGAGGGTAGTTCTACAGAGAGAGGGGGCGTGGGAGGTGAGGTTTAGTTTGAGAGAATAGGGAAAACCGAGAGAGAACGGGAACAAGAGAGAGAGAAAGAAGGGCATAGAGATAGGGGGACAGAGAAAGAGAGAAACAGAAATGTGAGAGGGAGGTATGAGCGAGAGGGGAGAGAGAGAAAGAAAAGACAGGGGACAGAAGCAAAGACAAAACAGAAATGCGGTGAGGAAAAGTGTGAGAGATAGAGCGCAAAATGGAGAGAGAGAAGGAAGTGAGGAGAGTGCACTCTAGGAAGATAAGGAGAATTAAAGGAGAGAACGATGAGAGAAAATTTAACCAACATTTCCAAGGAAAAGTTGATAAACACACAGACAGATACTGAATAACTGCATTGATGTAGAAAACAAACACAGAACTCTGACACCTATAATTTATTCTTTCACTTAGCTCCTCACAAGTGACACAAACATACACAAGTAGGAAGGTAGAAACGACATGGAGGTAGTGTTTTTTTTAGATTAGATTAGATTACTTACAGTGTGGAAACAGGCCCTTTGGCCCAACAAGTCCACACCGCTCCGCCGAAGCGCAACCCACCCATACCCCTACATTTACCCCTTACCTAACACCACGGGCAATTTAGCCTGGCCAATTCACCTGACCTGCACATCTTTGGACTGTGGGAGGAAACCGGAGCACCCAGAGGAAACCCACGCAGACACGGGGAGAATGTGCAAACTCCCCACACAGTCAGTCGCCTGAGGCGGGAATTGAACCCGGGTCTCTGGCACTGTGAGGCAGCAGTGCTAACCACTGTGCCACCGTGCCGCCAAGCCTTCGTTCCTCACCGAGCCTTCATTCCTCACATACCCTGAAACAAACAATTTGAATATTTAAATATTGTTTTAAAAAACTATAATGGTGAAGAAGTATCACTATTAATATGAACTTGAACTGTAGGAATATCTAAGAGCTCTATCACAACTAGACAGACAAGATGCATTTTGGTCTCATTCAACTAGCAATTATATGTATCGAAACTGACCTCTCTGCCTTGTACCTGCATCTAATGTGCCACTCCCACATTGGCGTCTCCCAAGGATTCCTGAAAACTGTCCAACCCTGTATTGGCTCGGACCCAATTCGGGAATCTGGGACAGCCATCTAAAACAGATACCAGACCCGCTCACATTTTAGTTTGAGATTAACTCTTACTCAGGGCGCAGAGCCTAGTTTTGGTTGGTGCTGAGCCATGGACTGGCCCCGGGGAGCTGCTCCATTCCCGTTCTCAGATGCTCAGTGGATGGCTCCTAGCCTGGGCTAAGCTGCCATCCTCTTCTTTTCAACCCACCCTCAGAGCTGGGCCAAGAGCCTTGTGCTGGCAGAGCCTGACCCGTCGGCCATTTGCAATTGACCCTCAGTTCCTAAGGGGCCTTGAAACCTTGTGCACAGGCCTCAGGTCTGCATAGATCAGTAAAAATCCAAAAAGCAATTTCTAGGTGATCTTCTGAAACAAAATACATTGTCACATGGTGGAATTAGATGAGAAAAGGAAACAATAGGGATAGGAGATTAATGAGAGATTGTGCTTGTTATAATATGAGGTCTATAAGCGTGAGCAAACCCAGGCTTTATCGAGCTCAAGTACAGACAGAACATGGTAAGAAGGGATATTTTATCTGAAACACTGCAGACCCAGGCTCTGGCTCCACCTGATTTAACCTCCCAATGACATAGCTGCCTTTCAAAACCCAGAGAAATACTCTTCGTTCTCCATTGCTCAAGTAGGAGTCCTGAGACTCAGGACACGGATAATTGCTTTCAAAGAGAGTCTGGGGAGGGTTTTTTTTTTCTGTCTGACCTCGTAAAGTGAAGTCCATAAAAACAGATCAGGATCTGGGGAATGTGACCCAATAGAAACCGGGGCACATTGGGATGTGTCTCAAAGGTTGAATTTTCCAAATTTTGCGCAAAACTTTCAGGGGACTTCCCAATCATGAACTGCACTTCTGAATTTCACAAATATGCACAGTACCATAAATCTCATTTTAGGCCTCTCTTCTAACTTAAAATGGTGATTTGCATCCTATAAAATGTAGCCTCTCTATTGGTTGTAACAGACCAACGTGACATCCTGCCATTCAATGCATACCACTGCCACACAATACAGAAACAGGTCTAAAGTTTAACACAATAAGTAACAATCTTCTACAGCACCTTCCAAATCCATGAGCTCTACAACCTAGATCAACGGCAGCAGGTACATAGAAACACCACTACCTGCAAGGTCCCCTCACACTATCCTGACTAGGATCTATATCACCGTTCCTTCAATGTCACTGGGTCAAAATTCCAGGATCTCCCTCCCTCACCATCTTTTCCAGAGCAATTAGGGACAGGCAGTAAATGCAAATCTCGCCAGCAAAGGCTACATCTCATCAATGAATAAAAAAATCTTAACATCCAACCTACAACCAAGGAAAACCACAAATGTATGAGTCACGACAACCTGTGTTTTTAGAACCTGTATGTTTTTAGAAAATGGAAATGTGATTCCAATTCATCATCATTCTCAGTTCTTTTCCTCTGCTGCGCCAACTCTACTCACTGACACACTGTAGAGAAGTGAAATAAACAATGTACTGATTACATGGTATACGAGGTTACTAAGACAACATTCACATTTCGGAATTTAATGTACAGCAAAGGGTCGATAAAGCCTTTAGGAGAAAGGGAGCGAAAAGAGTAGCAAGAGGAGGAAGAAGGTGCAATCCAACTTTTTGTTTTATTCCCCATTATTATCTTAAAACGTGGAGTTGGCTGAAAGGGTGGTTAATTTTAAAATTAGATTCACAATTGTGAAATTAATAAGGATGGGGAGGGGAGAATCTATGTATATATTTCAATTCTTACACAGGCTGCGAATATCAGATTTCAATTTCGGGTTTATTGCCACGTGTACTCAAATACAGGAGTACTCTGAAAAGAGTACAAGGTCACCACAAATGGAGCCATCTTAGTCACAAAAGTATCTGGATACAAAATCTGAGGTGGAAAAATAAATCAATTAAAAGGCTTATCACGACAGTTCTTTTCAGTATGAAGTAGAAAAATAAAAGTTAGAAGTTAAACATTACAGTCCTTTATTAAGCCATGGGCCTGACGATGCTCCATGCTGGGCTTTCCCCATGAGGGCTCACTCTTTCCCTTCACTGGACACACTTTCACCTGTCACTAGCAAAGCCAACTGCGGTCACCCATCCCTAAATGCACTTGAATTAAGTGGTTTACTGGGCCATTTCAGAGGGCAATAAGAGTCAACCACAGTGCTGAAAGATCTGGAATCAAATGAAGGCCAGACCAAGAACAGATTGCAGATTTCCTTCGCTAAAGGACATTAAATAAACTCTTCGATTTAACAACATCAACAATACTCATTGCCAATTCTGATTTCTTAACAACCGAGACCAACTTTTGATACTGTATATCCAGCCAGCTGCTAAGGTGCGATTCAAATCCATGTTCCCAGGGCATTAGCGCAAGTTTCTGGGTTCTGAGTCCAGTGATATTCACACAACAACATTATCTCTCCAATCTCCACTCTCCCTACCATTTCCAAAAGGACATATCTTGTTCATGGACATTCAGCTCTTCTGCTGCTTGCCATGCCTTCTCCCCGCCACCCTCACCTCCAACCCCTGCTCCAAAAAAGCAGCAAGAAGTATTTAGGACTTTACTAGGTCTTAACTCCAACCAATCAGATCAACAGAGCATGTCATATGGTGAGGCCTGCTATTTTGCTGGTCAGACTGCCTTTATGCTCAGAGAATGAAGAACACCCTTCAAAGTTCGAATAGAGTTCAGCTTTCCAGTTGATCTGGCACCAATCTCATCTTACTTAGGAGTTTTTAGGAATCCATTTGGAGTTTCATTTTATTACCACCCAGGCTTATTTCTCTCAACTCCTCGTTCACATTGCCTTTTGAATTGTCGCAATTGGAGCTGCTCACTTGAATGCTCCCAGCCCACTTTCCACATCCCTGAGAGGTCAGTGAAGCCATTCAATCCATTGCCAGTACAGCTTGCCAAGGTAAGCAGACCAAAGGATTGCGATGATGTTGCAAGATTTGTTATCACAGCAGTGGATCACTAGCCCAGAGAATGCAAGTGCAAATCCTACCACTCTATTTTAAGAATTTGAATTCAAGGGGAACTCCAGAGCTGATGTCAGTCAGAATGACCATCACTTTGTTGTATTTTAATTTTAAAAACATGAAGTGGTTCACTCACATTCTTTGTGGGAGGAAGCCTTACTTGGTTGGGTCTACCTATGAAGTCTGGCACCTCATGAATATAATTTTCTTTAATTAAATAAAAAAAAAAGAACATGCTGGAGGGACCCAGCAGGTCTGGCAGCATCTATGGAGAGAGAAACGGAGTTTACATTTTGAGTCTGAAGATTTTGAAGAAGAGTCATATCAGACTCAATCCAAAACTCAAACGTTTTCTCTGTCTTGTTATGATACATGGGACTTGAGCTCAAAGTTTCTAGCTCAGCATCAGGCAAACCACCATGATACCACAAAAGAAGGATGGGCTTTCAAAATGCTTTCAATGATAAAATCAAGGAAACAACAGCCAAAAGCAAGTCTTTGCAAACATCAATGACCAGATACTCTGCTTTGGTAGTGTTGTTTTGAGGAATAAGTCCTGTGGATACCAACCACAACAAGTTCCCTTCGAGTTTTGCCATTGGATCCTTTACATGACATTGAAGTGTGAAAGTGCAATAGCTTTTGTCTTTTGCTCCACACCCCGCCTGCCATTCATAATGGTGGAGGAAATATTAATTATTTGTTCATGACTCAAGAGAATTCATAGGTTTTTATAGAGGGGCTGCAAGTAAACTATCAGTTTAATGCGTTTAAATCAGAAGACCCAGCTACAAGTTCATAATAGTACTGAATGCTGGCCACCGTTGAGGGCTTTCGGGACTTGGAATTCCTCAGTAAATGGAGAAACAAGATTCAAAAATGTGTTGAGTACATTATGCAGATGTGTACAAGCAATTCAGATACAAAGGCATGTCACATCAGTCATTTTCTGGTTAATTTTATGCACTATTATATCTTTCCTACAATTTAGGATTTAATTTTGAAAACCTGCATTAAACAGTGTGAAGGTGTGACTCAACTGCATGCTGAGCAGTTTTATTTCACCATGGCTCAGTGCATTGAGTGTTGCGGAATGAATCAAACTACAACAACAGGCTGTCACCTTTGATGAGGCCTGGAGCTTAGGCTGACAATTTACTGCAGTACCGAGGGGATTGCTGAACTGTTGAAGGAACTGTTGAGGGTGCAATGATCCCTTAGGTTGATGCAAAACATTCTACAGTAATCTTTGTTAAAGAACAGTGGAGCTCCTTCCCTTGTGTAGATATTTTCTAACCAACCTGTTCAGAAATGCTAGCATACACCTGTGGAGCAGGTGGGACTTCAATTCAAGTCTTCTAGCTCACAGGTAGGGACAATACCACTGTACCTCAAAATCCCTCCTAATTACATCTGATGGGCTAAATGGCTTTAGTTTTGATGAAGACCAACTTCCAGTCTAGTTATTTTCTAACCAACCCTGTACAGAGATGTTATTTGAGGCTTAAACCCAAACCTCACAGCTGAGAGGTTGAGGCACTACCACTGCACCACAGCAGTGCCCCCCACCCCCATTGCCACTTCAATTTTTTTTCTTTATATCCAGAAGACCTCTTATACACTTAAATATATTTTTGCCCCACTGCTATTTTGTAATCCATCAGAAATATTAAAAACAGGTACCTCGTCATTACCTCATTGCTGTCTGTGCACATAGTTCATACTTTAAACAACATATGACAATGTATTAGAGGATACCTCCTTGATTACACTGTGCTTTCGGTACATTGGGAACTTGTTAAAAACTCTGCACAAAAGCAAACACCATGTCCACCTCCTCCATATACCATTTCTGATTCAGTGTCCCAAGTGATAACTCCTTCCGCTTTATGGTCGAGCCTGGGCACATTATCAATCTATGTTTAGATCAGGGGTATGGGCATCTCCATAAAACACAGGTGTCAAGCCAGTTTACAGTATGTCAAAATAAAGCTCAAAACCCCAGTCCAACACCGGCATCTCCGAATCAAAAATAAAACTCATGTAGGTTAAAACATCCCTCAGATTGTTAACTAGACTTGAAAAGGCAGCCAATCACAGCAGATTGCAGGACAGAAGGGTGATTGACAAAAACGTGCAGACACATTCAAATGAATGTAGAACATTGTAAGTTGCTTTGTGTTTTGGGCAGGCATGAGGAGCGGTAATAAAGAAATAGAAACAACTTTAAAAGGGAGCTCAGAAAGAGGAACAAGACCTGGGGGTGGGGAAGGTATGAACACTTTATATCTGAAAGCAGCAGCAAGGACAAATTGAGAAGGTTGTGGAATGAAAATAATGCAGGATCATTAGCTTTATAGATAGAGGCAGAAAGCAAGAAAGTTACGCTACACCCTTTTAACACGCCATTTAAGTCCCAGATGGAGTATTGTGTTCAGTTCTGGCACCACACTGTAGGAAGGGCGTCAAGGCCTTGTAAAGGACAGAGAGATTCAGAGGAATGATGCCAGGAATGAGAAACTTCCCTTTACATGGAAAGACCAGCGAAGAAGGAGATTGTTCTCCTTAGCATGAAGAACATTGGAACAAGGAGATAGGTTCAAGATCATGAAGGGTTTTGATAGAAACTGTTTTCATTGACAGAAAAGTCAGTGATCCAAATGACACAGATCGAAAGTGATCAGCAAATGAATCAGCACAGGAATGAGAAAACACGAAAAAAAATGTGTAATGCACAGTGTGAA
The DNA here is from genome assembly GCF_004010195.1 of Chiloscyllium plagiosum. Classification (NCBI taxonomy): domain Eukaryota; kingdom Metazoa; phylum Chordata; class Chondrichthyes; order Orectolobiformes; family Hemiscylliidae; genus Chiloscyllium; species Chiloscyllium plagiosum. Next base: position 27,761,109 of record NC_057741.1, on the reverse strand, counting down.
AGGGAAGTAGATTCAAAAGTGAACTGATAAACTCAAAGGAGAAAACATTTACAGGAACGGGGGTGGGACTAAATGGATAACTACAGCAAAGAGGCACACAGAGGGCAGGCCAAATGGCCTTCCTTTGTGCAGATGTAGTATTCTCTCATTTAATGAGTGTCTATAATGCTCAGCCTATCGCTACTGTGGTGAGGAGGTCTACACACATTCAGGAGCGTTCATGTCCGAGACAATCTGGGACATGTGCTGCAGCTAATAGCCTCAGAGCAATAACTGCAATACAAACACATTCTCAGAGAGAGAGAGATGGCAAATTCTTCTCAGACAAACCATCATGAACTGCAGGAAAGTCTCTTACAGGGAGGCTATAGTGGGGCAGTACTGAAATAGTCACATGCTTTGGGGACTTCAATGGCCAGACAAAAGAAACTGGAGATGTCTCCATAGAAATGAGAAGGTCAAGTTGAGGTTTGACCAAGGTATTAAACATTCTCAAGAATTTCTTTTATAATGTGGAACTGTTTCTATGGCAGGAGAGTTGGTAACCAGAGGCACATAGATCACAGAATCCCTACATTGTGGAAACAGGCCATTAGGCCCAACAAGTCCACACCAGCCTGCCAAACTGTATCCCATCCAGACCCAGTCTCGTACCCTATTACTTTACATTACCCCTGAGTAACGCAGTCAAAAAGTGTGGTGCTGGAAAAGCACAGCCGGTCAGACAACATCAGAGGAACTGGAGAGTCGATGTTTCAAGCATGAGCTCTTCATCAGGAATGGAGGGGGGGGGGTGGTTTGGGGCTAGGGGGAATGTAGCTGGGAATGCGATAGGCAGATGAAGATGGGGGATGATGGTGATAGATCAGAGAGGAAGTTGGAGCGGATAGTTGGGAAGGGAGGTGGACAGGTAGGTCAGTTCAAGAAGACGGTGCCGAGGTGGAGAGCTGGATGTGGGATAAGGTAGGGGGAGGGAAAAATAAGGAAACTGGTGAAATCGACATTGATACCGTGTGGCTGGAGGGTCCCAAGGCAAAAGATGAGCGTTCTTCCGCCAGGCATCAGGTGGCTAGAGTTTGACGGTGGAGGAGCCCAAGTCTTGAATGTCCTTGAGTCAACATTTTGAGCATGAACTGTTCATCAGGATTGAGGGGCTGGCCTCCAGCACTACACCTTTTGACTCTGATCTCCAGCATCCGCAATCCTCACTTCCCCTGGCTAACACACCTAACCAACACATCCCTGAACACTTTGGGCTATTTAGCATGACCAATTCACCTAATCTGGACATCTTTGGACTGTGGGAGGAAACCGGAGCACCTGGAGGAAACCCACGCAGACACGGGGAGAACATGCAAACTCCACACAGACAGTTGCCCAAGTCTGAAATCAAACCCAGGTCCCTGGCACTGTGAGACAGCAGTGCTAACTAACCACTGTTTTGCTATTGACTTAAAGAACACCACAAAGCAAATGAGGAGATTTTAAATAAAACACATTTTTTCTTATAACTTTGAGTGACCAGCTAAAAGGATTATGCAAGCAGATAAGATATCAACATTCACATTGAAATTTTGTATAGTTTTGTTTTAAATTAAGCGGGTCAGCAATGTTTGGACACATCCCTGGAGCAGGTGGGACTTGAACTTGGAAAGTTTGACCCAGAAGTAGGGACGCTGAGAATCCTCTCGAAATTTTTTGTATACTTGAAAGGGAGAAATATTCAGGTCTATATGGACAGATATACATGTGGAGAAAGTGAGGTCTGCAGATGCTGGAGATCAGAGCTGGAAATGTGTTGCTGGAAAAGCGCAGCAGGTCAGGCAGCATCCAGGGAACATTCCTGAAGAAGGGCTTATGCCCGAAACGTCGATTCTCCTGTTCCCTGGATGCTGCCTGACCTGCTGCGCTTTTCCAGCAACACATTTCCAGATATACATGTGGACTGTTCTTTCAAAGAGCCAGCAGAGACTCAATGGGATGGATGGCCTCTTGCATTGTAATATTCTTTTAAACAGCTTGTTCAGGCACACACGGGGACAGGGGATTGAAGAAGCAGGGTTCAGAGGTCCAACAGGCCCATTGTGCTTGGGTCAAGGGCACAGTCATTATGCTGAGACTGAGGAGTATGGGCTTGTGATAAATCAAAGCTCCTCAGTACAGAGTGGAATGGGATGAAACCTTGTTCCTGAATGATACCTATTTGAAATCTTACTCTGATTGTGTGCCTACCCCAGCTACAAACAGGAATTGGATTTGGTGTTGATGCCTTCCCAAGCTGAAGAGTTACCAGTTCTCATCGGGTGTGGGCACACCTCGAGCTATCGAGTTTAAAAGATAACAGACTGTGTCTAGGCATGCTGGAATCATCCAAAAAGGGGGATACAAAGTTTGCTTTAAGAATCCAGAGCAGAGAAAGTATGAATATATTAAAAAGGAGGACGGGTGGCTGGGTACACAGCTACATACACCTGCCACAAACGTTACTGAGTGCCCAGCAGCAGTACAGAGATTAGAATTGTGTTCACTTGGATGGAGACCAAACCACAAACGTACAATTTGGGTGGGCAAAACAGGAAGAACCCATGAACAACTGCATTGAAACCCTTTAGGATGTGACACAGCACAGAGAAAACACCGAGTACACAGCAATCCAACTCAAAGAAAACTACACCCATCTCACAAGCAGCCAAACCGACGGCTGAAGGCAGCATCGAGTTACAGGCTCAGAAACTTCTTTTCAAATCGCATGCCTGCAGGAAGTGGGAAATGTAAAATTCAAGTACACTTTACCCTTTTTATGCACCTTGTAAGCCATTCACCACATTCTTGAGTCAGCCCAAACAGCTCACGCTAATGTAGCCACCATTACTGATGCTCATCCAGAATAAGCAAGGCTCGAATCCTTCGAAAGAGGGATCACATCCCACATGATCCTCAATGTGCAGCACCAAAGGAATAATAGCCTATTAAATCATTGCCAGAGTTCAGCATGAGCTGAACAAAATAGGAAGTCCTAACGCCTATCAAAGAAATGCAGCTCTCCCTCAAACTTTACTCAAGGCGCTGTATATTCTAGTTGTCAATCTCAAACCTTACAGGAGTTGGAGACAATTGAAAATCTTAAATAAAAAGCAGGAAGGATCATACTTTAAAATAACAATGACTAAATCTAACTCCTCTGATTTATTCTGCTTCCTCACCTTCCTCAATTTCAGATGCATGAAAAAGTGAGATTGTTACCTGCAGTAGGGAACCACAACCCATAACGGTCACAGAAATACATCCATGACTGTTTCTAAGCACAAAGAAACAGTTCAGCTCCTTCAAGGGATTTCAATCCAGCTGCTGCACATCAGGTGGGTGAAGAGTTTTCCCCACTATCCCGCATCTCCCATAATCTGCGCTTCTATTTTCTTTTCAGAACAAACTCGGGAGGCACTCCCCTTGCAGCCTCTAACTCAAATTCCAGATGAGCGTGATGGGGGTGGAGGATGGGTGAAGCCAACAGAGCCAGCTGTCTAGCATTCCTCGATCAGCCCTGAGTGTGTGTCCACTGCAGCGACCTCCCCTACTCCCCGGCACTTCTGAGGTTGCCACTGTCCACGTGTCCGATCAGAAGTGACAGGCTCCCGTTCCCCTGGGCTGCCACGTTAGTTAATGCAACTCGGAGCAGTTTGCCAGCGCGGCTCTCTGTTCCTGCTGATAGGTTCAAAGCAGACGCTGCCTGTCAGTCTGCTGTCCACAGGCCTTGGCACTGCTGACTGCACACTCACTCATTCTCAGCTGGCGGTGCAGTGAGGAACGGATGCATTTAACCCTTCGTGACCCCTGCAGCTGTCATTCATCAGTGAGACCATAAGGTTGTGTGGGAGCCAGTGTCCCTGCCACAACAGACCGAAAGGTCCTGGTTCAACTCCCACCTAAGACCATAAGACAGAGGAGTGGAAATAAGGCCATTCAGCCCATCGAGTCCACTCCCCATTCAATCATGGCTGATGGGCATTTCAACGTCACTTATCCACACTCTCTCCATATCCCTTAATTCCTTGCGAGATTAAGAATTTATCTACCTCTGCCTTGAAGACATTTAACGTCCCGGCCTCCACTGCACTCTGTGGCAATGAATTCCACAGGCTCACCACTCTCTGGCTGAAGAAATGTCTCCTCATTTCCATTCTAGATTGACACCCTCTAATTCTCAGGCTGTGCCCATAGTATCCTAGTATCCCCATCTCACGGAAACAAATTCCCAGCGTCCACCCCTTCTAAGCCATACATTATCTTTTAAGTTTCTATTAGATTTCCCCTCAACCTTCTAAACTCTAATGAATACAATTGCAGGATCCTCAGCCATTCATCGTATGTTAGGCCTACCATTCCAGGGATCATCCATGTGGATCTCCGCTGGACACGCTCCAGTGCCAGAATGTCCTCCCTGAGGTGTGGGGTCCAAAACTGGACACAGTATTCTAAATGGGGCCTAACCAGAGCTTTATAAAGTCTCAGTGGCACATCACTGCTTTTACATACCAACCCTCTTTAGATAAATGACAACATTACATTTGCTTTCTTAACCACAGACTCAACCTGCAAGTCAACCTTTAGAGAACCCTGTACTAGCACTCCCAGATCCCTTTGTGCTTTGGCTCTATGAAGTTTCTCACCGTTTAGAAAATAGTCCATGCCTGTATTCTTTTATCTAAAGTGCAAGATCTCGCATTTGCTCATATTGAATTTCATCAGCCATTCCTTGGACCACTCTCCTAAACTGTCTAAATCTTTCTGCAGTTTCTCCACCTCTCAGAACTACCTGCCTGTCTGCCTAACCTCGCATCATCTGCAAACTTTGCCAGAATGCCCCAGTGCCTTCATCCAGGTCATTAATATATAGTGAACGGCTGCACCCCACTAACCCCCACCCCGAGATGTGTCACAGCGTATCCAAACAGGTCATACAGCATGGAAACAGACCGTTTGGTCCAACTCATCTCTGCTGACCAGATATACCAAGGTGATCAAGTCCCATTTGACCCATATCCATCCAAACCCTTCTTATTCAGATACCCATCCTTTTAAATGTTGTAATTGTATGCGCCTCCATCACTTCCTCGATTAAAATAATTGTAAATAAAAGTGAACCTGCTGCAGTCCCACTTTTGCAATCAAGAGAGAGACTACTGGTGGGTGAGTTTAACCTGAAGGTCAGCACACAAGGGGAGAATTGTTTTTTATTCATTCACGGAATGAGGGCATCGTTGGCTAAGCCAGCATTTATTGCCCATCTCTAATTTTCCAGAGGGTAGTTAAGAGGCAACCACATTTCTGTGGGTCTGAAGTCACACATAGGGCTGACCAGGGAAAGACAATGGATTCCTTCCCAAAGGGACATTAATGAATTAGGTGGGTTTTTCCAACAATAGACAATGGATTCATGGTCACCTTTAGACATTTACTTCCAGATTTTACTGAGTTCAAATTACACTATCTGCCATGGCAGGAGTCAAACCCAGGTCCCAGAACATGACCTGGGTCTCTGGATTAATACCCTAGTGATCATACCACTAGGCCATTGCCTCTCTCCAGGAGGAGGAGGAGACTGCATGGTAATCTCAGTCAGTGTGGGAATTGAACACACATTGTTGGTATCACCCTGCATCGTAAACAGGTGAACTGAGCTAAATGACCTCCTGTAAATGCTGGAAATACTCAGCAGACCAGAGGGTGTCTCAAAGAGAAATCAATGAAATAAGGTGTTTATTTCTTTGAGGGGTGGAATATGGTGCTCACCAAGGGCACGGCTCTTGGTGATGGCACAAGAGAATATTTTCTGCTTTTGTTTTGACAATTCCTGCATCTCTTTTCCGTGAACAACAAACAAGGAACTGAACAGCACAGGAACAGGCCCTTCGGCCTACCAAGTCTGCACTGACACATGATGTTTTTCAATGCTAAAAGCTTTTGCCTCCATCCTGTCTGTACCCCTTTATTCCTTGTCTATTCATATATCTTCGAGGAGAAAGGGAGGACTGAAGAAGGGCTTATGCCCGAAATGTCGATTCTCCTGTTCCTTGGATGCTGCCTGACCTGCTGCGCTTTTCCAGCAACACATTTTCAGCTCTATTCATATATCTGTCAAGTTGCCTCTTAAAAGTTGCTATTGTATCTGCCTCCACCACCTCCTCTGGCAGCATATTCCAAACACTCACTATCCTCGGTGTAAAACACTTGCCTTGTATATATAGTGGGCGGCACAGTGGCTCACAGCACCAGGGACCCAGGTTCGATTCCAGCCTCGGGCGACTGTCTGTGTGGAGTTTATACATTCTCCCAGTGTCTGCCTGGATTTCCTCTGAGTACTCAGGTTTCCTCCCACAATCCAAAGATGTGTGGGTCAGGTGAATTGGCCGTGCTAAATTACCCAGGGTAAATTATTCAGGAATAAATGTAGGGGAATGGATCTGGGTGGGTTACTCTTCAGAGGGTTGGTGTGGACTCCGTGAGCCAAATGGCCTGTTTCCATACTGTAGGGAATCTAATATCCTTTAAACTTACCCCCTTTTACCTTAAACCTGTGTTTATTGACATTTCTATCCCAGGAAAAAGATACCAACTAATCACTCTATCTATGCCTCTCATATAATTTTATAAACATCTATTAGGTTGGAACTCACTCTTCAACATTCAAGAAAAAACAAACCGAGTTTGTCCAATCTCTCCTCATAGCTAATACCCTCCAAATCAGACAATATCCTGGCAAACTATGTCATTACCCTCTTCAGTCTCCACATCCTTCTGGTAGTGTGACGACAGAACTGTATATAGTATTCCAAATGTGGCCTAATTAAAGTTCTAAACAGCTTAAACATGACTTACTAATTCTATGCCCCATCCAATGAAGGCAAGTAAGCCATATGCCTTCTTGACCACCTTATCCACTTGTGTTGCCATGTTCAGGGAACTGTAGACCTGCACACCTTGATCCCTCTGTATGTTGATGTTACTAAGGATTTTGCCATTTACTGTAATCTTCCCTCCTGCATTAAACCTTCCAAAATGCATCACCTTGCATTTGTCCAGGTTAAACTCCATTGACTATTTCTCTGTCCAAGTCTCCAGCCTACCTATATCCTGCTGTATTCTCTGGCAATCCTACTCACTAGCTATAGCTCCCCCAGTCTTTGTGCCATCTGAAAACTTATTAACCAGGCCAGCTACATTCTTCTTGGAATCACTTATATGTATTACAAACAACAGGGGTCCCAGCACCGATCCTGCACAACACCACTGGTCTCAGATCTTCAGTCAGAAAAATATCCTTCCACCACTACTCTCTATCTTCTATGACTAAGCCAGTTCTGTATCCATTTTGCCAGCTCACTGCGGATCCCATGTGACTTCATCTTGTGTATCAGCCTGTCATGAGGGACCTTGTCAAAGATCTTTCTAAAGTCCATGCTGACAACATCTATTGCCCTGCCCTCATCAATCATCCTTGTCACTTCCCCAAAAAATGTAATCAAGTTTGTGGGACACTACCTTACCTGAACAAAGCCATTGCTGCCTATCACTAATAATATTTTTCCAATTGTGAGTAAAATCTATCTCTAAGAACTTTCCCCAATAATTTCCTCACTGTTTACATAAAGCTCAACAGTCAGTAATTCCTGAATTATCTTTGTTTCCTTTCTTAAACAAAGAAACAATGTTGGCTCTTCTCTATTCCTCTGGGATCCCTTCTGTGACTAAAGAGGATACAAAGATTTTGCACTAATGAATGTAGGTTTGCTCACTGAGCTGGAAGGTTCATTTTCAGACGCTTTGTCACCATACTAGGTAACATCTTCAGTGAGCCTCCAGACGAAGCGCTGCTGATGTTTCCTGCTTTCTGTTTATGTTTGGAAATCCAAGGAAACCCAAACATATTTTAAAAAGTATTTTTGTTGTCTTTTTTAGCAGACAAAAGCCTCCAACTTTGTCTCAATAACGCCCCAGCACCCAATGCAAGCAGAGTGGACCCCATCCTGAGTCCAGCAGGGCTTCCCATAGAGCCCTGAGCCCTGTTGCCAGGCCCTGATACAAACTCTTGTTTTGGGCCCTGATTCTGAACATTCACCTGAACAATAGGTTGGGACTTCAATTTAACATCTCATCCAAAATATGCTACCTTGCAACAGCACACTGCTCCTTAGTCCAGCATCAGAATGCAAGCTTGTCTCTATGCTGGAGTTACTAAAGTGATACTTGGTACCACATTCTTTTGCCTCAGAATAAGAACACTGTTAGTCATACTGTTGAGGTGCCAGTGTTGGACTGGGGTGGACAAAATTAAAAATCACACAACACCAGGTTATAGTCCAACAGGTAGCTAGCTAGCTACCTGATGAAGGAGCAGCGCTCCAAAAGCTTGTACTTCTAAATAAATCTGTTGAACTATAACCTGGTGTTATGTAATTTTCAAGTTAGTCATACTGGGTTTGTATGTAAATAGAAAAGACAAAGAACTTTGGAGATTGCTTTAAGGCTGTAAGACATTTTGCAATTAAAGTAAAGCTGGGAAGTGGCAGTGTAGATCAATTTGCACTCTCACTCTTACAGAGAGTGGTGAACTCAGCCCGGACAATTATAAAGGCTAACCTTCCATCTACAGAATCTATTTACCAGGCCCGCTGTCAAGGAAAGGCCGCCAGCATTCTCAAAGAGCCATCCCACCCTGGCAATGTTTTTCTACAACCTCTACCAGCGGGGAGAAGGTACAGAAGCCTGAACACACGCACCAGCTACCCTACTGTTGTTAGAACACTGAATGGACTCTCAAACTCTTAACATTCGCCTGTACCTGTGTTTTTATCGCTGTCTACCTATTATTTACTAGCTATGCTACTTAATTATGTGATCTGCCTGTATCGCTTGCAAGACAAAACCTTTCACTGTGCTTCGGTACACGTGACAATAAACTCAATTCAATTCAATTCACCCAAATCAAAGATTGCAGCTCAAAGCCTTCCCCAGAGACCTGAGTGCATGACCTAGACCAACGGTTCCAGTTCTGTAACTGTCCCAAACTGACTTGCTGGGTGTGTCGTCTTTCAGATGGGATAAAGAATGGGAATGAAAAATCTCACTGCACTATTCGAAGAATTGCAAGGGCGTTCCTCACAGGGTCCTGGCCAATAGCCACAACCTCATTATCAAAACAGATTTATCTCAATTGTTGTTTGTGGGAACAAATTACGGCATACAACTTTTTTGCCACGTTTCCTACAAACCAACAGCCACTTCATTTCAAAAGTAACATGCTTTTTGCGGAACATTTTATAATGCCGCAGGGATGCAAATGGTGCTACACAAATGCAAATTACTTCTTATAAATCCTCAGGTGTCCGTGCTCGTGTTTTCACTGCCTTATTTGGTCCCCTCTTGGGTTTTGATCTTGGCTACAAATTGCTCCAATATTACAAAGCATACATATATTAATCTAGCATGAATTGGCTGAAATTACTGCTATTTTGTTTTGTAATCCCTCAACTGAATTACCCCTAAATGTCCTTGCCTTGAATCTCCTTGTTTTATAAATTAGAAAACATAACGCGCATATATATTGAACTGCATTAAATTGGTTATAAATAAACTCAACTAACTAGCTCCAAAGTAAGAAGATATTTCAATACAGAACTGCCACATGATACATTTCAGCGTAACTGCTCCATGGGGAAGGCAAGCAGCAGCAGGAATCTTTTGCTTGAGGGCAAGAAATCCTACCCCCATAAAATCCAGGCCCGTATTTGAATTGAAGGAAGATATCGAGAGGATGTTTTCCCTCACAAGAAAATCTAGAACTTGGAGGAATTGTTTCAGAATATGTTATTTTACTGTAGAATCCCTCCAGTATGGAAGCTGGTCATTTGGCCCATTGAGTCCACACCGATCCTCAGAACAGCAGCTCACTCAAACCCTCCCATCCCTGTAACTTGATATTTCCCATGGCCAATCCACCTAACCCACACATCTTGGGACAGTGGGGGGAAACCCAGAGCACCCGGAGGAAACCTACATTAATGGCACGGAGAAGGTGCAAACTCTACACAGTCGCTTGAGGTGGAATCGAACCTCAGAACAATGGAATAACAATGGAATAAAGGCCAAGGTCAGATCAAACTTGATTGTACTGAATAATGGAGCAGGCCGGGGAGAAGGAATGGCCTGCCTGCTCTAATTCTTATGGGTAAAGATAAAAGAGAAAAAGGATTAGAGGGAGCTGCTGATACACTGAGGTCTGAAATTGTTTCTTGTACAGCATAAGCTCCAGTCGCAACAAATGACCTGTTTCTGAACTGGGCATTCTCGGTAATTCCATCTAAAACGAAGCAACCAAGATAGCCTACACGAGAAAGCAGAACACTCAGATGCTCAGATCACAATCCTGTCTCTGACCTCCAATCTGCAGGCCCAGAGGACTCTTATGTGATTCACTGAGGATATATAATTACGCTGCAACACTGTAATAAAGTGCAGGCACAGTCACAATGGACACACGAGAGCACATCACTGTGTGAACTGAGGACTTCAATCACTGGAAAGTGGGCAGACAAAACATGAAGTCAGGCAGAGTATTTTGATGCTGTCGACAGAGCCCTGCATGGGCAGTGAGCTGTAATGAGATCACCACACGACTAGCAAAGCAGATACCATCGCAGCCACATCCTCCGAGCTTTCCTTGTCAATCTGATCGCCAAGCAGGCGTTGGAAAACAATGAGAGGGGTGGCAGGTCTCTAGGCCAGAAGCCTATCAGCTTCTCATCACCACAGCCCACCCACCAGGAGGGTGAATTTCACAGAACCTTAACATAGCAGCCTGGGTGCATCCATGCTGGCATTCTGGCAGGGTGAACCCGCTCTGGAAAACAAACTTGCAAGCAAGTTTGGTTTCATTAGAGTCATACAGGCAAGACATGACCCTTCAGCCCATCGACAGAGTTCCTCTCCAAAGAATGCAAAATGGGCATGTGCAAATGGGGTCTAGGTGGGATGCTCTTTGGAGGGTCATTATGGACTCGAGGGGACAAATGACCTGCTTCCACAGTGTAGGGATTCTATGATTTCAAATTAAAAAAATAAGAGGGAGAGAGCAATGGTAGTGACCCTTTACTGAGATGTAAGGAAATATTGATGGGTCTGCATCTGGGTGATGATTCAGGAGGGTTAGAGCAACATGGATCTACCCAGTTTTTCACCCACTGCACAGACTTGGAAAATCCCCTTCTAAATTGGGAATACAGAACAGTGAACTCAGGATGTGGTTTGCAGCACAGATTTGATTGAAAAGAGCTGGTTTTCTAGTATTCAGATAACCGATTCCAGGGAATGAACTGCATTAGGAGGCACCACGCACGCTGACTCCCACACGCTGTGGTACCTTAGGTGCGGGGGAAGTTATTTGAGGATATTTTCAGTTGAGAGAGATTATGAGCCAAACAAAAAAGCCTCCCGGTTTCAAACCTCAACAAAATTCCGGTTAGGAAGGTGGTGCTGAATTTGAGGGTTGGGACTGAAACAAGGTGGGGGGAGGGGAAATGAGGAAACTGGAGAAATCTGAGTTCATCCCTTGTGGTTGGAGGGTTCCCTAGGCAGAACCCTAGGGGTTCCATCATCACCCTAGGGGTCGGTAGCATCAAAATACTCTGCCTGACTCCATGTTTTGTCTGACCACCATAGGCGGAACATAGGGTTCCTACGTTGTTTGGTACACACTGCACTGATGAGGAACTGTTGGGAACACCCAGTTGTTCAGCTTGTACCGAGGACTGGAGTGGGTTTTAAAGCGGGGTCGGTAGCATCAAAATACTCTGCCTGACTCCATGTTTTGTCTGACCACCATAGGCAGAACATAGGGTTCCTACGTTGTTTGGTACACACAGCACTGATGAGGAACTGTTGGGAACACCCAGTTGTTCAGCTTGTACCGAGGACTGGAGTGGGTTTTAAAGCACACTGTAAAAATACTGTTTCCAATTCAACTTGATCACTTTCAGGAGCTCCCTGCTGATACGTTTGAGTGTTTCATTGCCCCTTCTCGAAGATCAGACTGGCAGCAGCAGTGTGGTGCTGCACAACATGGCACACCAGGGGATTAGCTGCAATCAGAAAATGGCCGCCTCAGCTCACATTTGATGTACAGAAACTACCGCACACTGTACACCTCCGCTGACAGGAGAGTTAGGCTGACGTACTGTTCTGAATCGCAATATGGGTCCCAGAAGGAAAAAGAAGTGATAAGAACTGAAATATACAAGGTGAGTCAGATCTAGTACGTATCATTCACAAGTTTTACCAAAATTTCCAAATACAATGGATGGGGCAGCAGCACGGTGGCTCAATGGTTAGCTACCTCACAGGGACCTTGATTTGATGCCAGCTTTGGACGACTGTCTGTGTTGAGTTTGCACGTCCTCCCCGTGTCTGCCTGAGTTTCCTCCCACAATCCAAAGGTGCGCAGGTTTGGCCATGCTAAAGTGCCCAAAGAATCTAGCAATGTGCAGGCTCGGTGGATTAGCCATGGGGAAATGTTGGGTTACAGGGATGGGGGTGGGGGCTGAAATGGGGTCTGGGTGGGATGCTCTTCAGAGGGTCAGTATGGACTGAATGGCCTATTTCCACACCTGTAGAGATTCTGCGACTGAAACAATGTTTTCTCTGCTTCATTATATATCACTGCGTCTCTGTTATTTCAACTGAATGCATTTAACGAATGTGCTTCTCCTAGATTCATCCACAGGAGTGTTGTCATATTAACCATTCTGTACATGGACTGAACAAGTTATTGAGAGCTGCCTTCATCTAGGAGAAGATTAGCCCAACACACCTCTGACCTCTTATCACTGAACACAAGTCAATGGCTTGCAGTGGACATAAAAGGTAAGTTGTTTCAAGAACTTAATTCACAAACCATGGGGAGTGCTGAGATTTTGGCATGTACTTAGTGTGTGTGCAGCTTGTGTTTTTCCATCTGACCACAAAACCAATCCCAGGCGCTAATATCCCCATTGATTCTACAATTAGCCTAACAGCTGTCATCAGTGGATCAGCATCCCTGAGGAAAACGAATATAAGTAGGGAGGAGATCTCTACAACTGTGTAGGGTGGAAAGAAATAGTTTATTGATTCGCTTCTTGTCCCAAGGATAAATCAGGCTGGAGTGTGAAGAACACCATCTCAAAGGCCCCATATAAAGATGATTGCTCAGTTACTCATTCTGCTCAAAGCCCAGTTCACTTTTGATCTACCAGTTCACCAGTCTACGAAGGTTCATTTAACAACTGTGCTATTTGTTTGGTGGGGGCAGGGAGGGAACTATTCAACTGTGACACTCCAAAGCTGCCTGCAGGAAGTCAGAGGAAGAAGTAGCCTTCTGACATCAGTGTACCACAGACATCAGACAGCTCTAGTCAGAAGCAAAATACACCATTTGTGCGCATGCGATGTAGAATTACATGGAAATTACGCAGCAGAAACAAGCTGTTAATGTGGCCAGTCTGTGTGGGTGTTAACCTCCACACAACCAGTAATTCCAATCTCAACATCCTATATCACTTTATCGTTTAATTTCTTTCAACTGACTTATCTAGCACAATCTTTTGTTGACATATCATTGTTTCAATCACCAAGTCCAGCGATAAATTAGAGTCATAGAGTCCTACAACACAGAGACAGGCTCTTCAGCCACACTAACCCCATTTCCCTGCACTTGGCCCATTTCCTTCTAAACCTTTCCTATGCTGTCTGTCTTAAACTTCATGCATTCAATCTCGCATCTGGAACTCCTCATTCTATGATTTGGAGATGCCGGTGTTTGACTGGGGTGTACAAAGTTAACAATCACACAACACCAGGTTATAGTCCAACAGGTTTAATTGGAAGCACACTAGTGTGCTTCCAATTAAACCTGTTGGACTACAACCTGGTGTTGTGTGATTTTTATCCTCATTCTACGTTGCTCCAAATAGTTTGCTTTTCCCTACCCTGTCCCAGCCCTCAGAAATTTTAAAGCATTCCATCACATCAGCTGCTGTTTTCTCTGATGTAATCAAACTAAATCTCTGTATTAAGAGCGGCTGCAATGTCATGTCTAGTCAAGATGTATCAAAGTCTCCTTAAATGATCTCAGCATTCTTTACTACATCAAAGTTAGTAGAATCATTGATCTGCCTTTGAAGTGGCCGTTCCTTTTGAAAGGCTTGAAAGGCAGTGAATCAAAAACTTAACCAAGAAACTGGGCAGAACTTCTCCATTCCTTCTCCTGACTGCAAAAGCCTAGAGCCCCCAGGTCTGAAGGTTTATTTCCTCAAAAGTAGAAACTGAAGGAAGCAGCCTGGGACCCCCTGCTCCCTCCCTGTGTGGCGTATCTAACTTCTGTACAATGGCCATGGGATAGAGTGGAAACATAGAATGCACTGAATCATTGCACGAGCTTGCTCAATGACCACTGGAGCACCACCCTTTTAACCCAAAGACATTACAACCCAATAATGTTCTAAGCCCTCTATGAAACTTTTCATTTTGTTTTATATATATATAAATATATATACACACACACAAAACATATGCATATACATAAAATATATGCATATTATCAATCTTATAAATACATTAAGGGCGGCACGGTGGCACAGTGGTTAGCACTGCTGCCTCACAGCACCAGGGTCCCAGGTTCAATTCCAGCCTTGGGCAACTGTCTGTGTGTAGTTTGCACATTCTCCCCGTGTCTGCGTGGGTTTCCTCCCACAATCCAAAGATGTGTAGGTTAGGTGAATTGGCCTGGCTAAATTGCCCGTAGTGTTAGGTGCATTAGTCAGAGGGAAATGGGTCTGGGTGGGTTACTCTTCGGAGGGTCGGTGTGGATTGGTTGGGCCGAAGGGCCTGTTTCCACACTGTAGGGAATCTAATCTAAATGTAGGGAATATAATCTAAAACGTAACTAGGGAGAGAATAGGACCCCTCAAAGATCAGCAAGGCAGCCCATATGTGGAGCTGCAGGAGACGGGGGAAGAGACTAAACGAGTATCTTGCATCAGTATTTACTGTGGAAAAGGACATGAAAGATACAGAATATGGAGAAGTAGATGGTAGCATCTTGAAAAATGTCCATGTTATTGAGGGGGTGGTGCTGGATGTCTTGAAATGCATAAAAATGAATAAATCCCCAGGACCTGATCAGATGTACCCTAAAACTCTGAGAAACTAGGGAAGTGATTGCTGGGCCCCTTGCTGAGATATTTGTATCATCGATAGTCAGAGGTGAGGTGCTGGAAGACTGGAGGTTAGCTAATGTGGTGGCACTATTTAGGAAAGGTGGTAAAGAAAAGCCAAGGAACTACAGACCAGTGAGCCTGACATCAGTGATAGGCAAGTTGTTGGCTGGAATCCTGAGGGATAGGATTTACATGTATTTGGAAAGGCAAGAACTGATTAGGGATTGTCAGCATGGCTTTGTGCATGGGAAATCATGTCTCATGAACTTGATAGTGTTTTTTTGAAGAAGTAACAAAGAGGATTGATGAGGGCAGAATGGTGGATGTGATCTATGTGGACTTCAGTAAGACATATTAAAAAGGTTCCTCATGGCAAGGTTAGATCTCATGGAATACAGGAAGAACTAACCATTTGGGTACAAAAGTGGCTCAAAGGTAGAAGACAGAGGATGGTGGTGAAGGGTTGCTTTTCAGACTGGAGGCCTGTGACCAGTGGAGTGCCACAAGGATCAGGACTGGGTCCACTACTTTTCGTCATTTATATAAATGATTTGGATGTGAACAAAGGAGGTACACAGTTAGTAAGTTTGCGGATGACACCAAAATTAGAGGTGTAGTGGACAGTAAAGAAGGCTACCTCAAAGTACAACGGGATCTTGATCAGATGGATCAATGGGCTGAGGAGTGGCAATTTAGATAAATGCGAGGTGCTGCATTTTGGAAAAGCAAATCAGAGCAAACTTATATACTTCATGGTATGATCCTGGGGAGTGTTGCTGAACAAAGTGACCTTGGAGTGCAGGTTCATAGTTCCTTGAAAGTAGAGTCAGCTAAATGGGATAATGAAGGAAGTGTTTGGTATGCTTTCCTTTATTGGTCAGAGCATTGAGTATAGGAGTTGGGAGGTCATGTTGCGGCTGTACAGGACATTTGTTAGGCCACTTTTGGAACATTGCATGCTATTCTGGTCTCCTTCCTATCGGAAGGATATTGTGAAACTTGAAAGGGTTCAGAAAAGAGTTTCAAGAATGTTGCCTGGGGTGGAAGATTTGAGCTATAGGGAGAGGCTGAACAAGCCTCAAGAGGGTTGGAATATAAAAGCACTGTTGTGCTACTGAGACTTTATAAAGCTCTGGTTAGGCCCCATTTGGAGTACTTGTCCAGTTTTTG
>NC_057741.1:27721132-27744532 GCF_004010195.1 Chiloscyllium plagiosum | reverse complement strand
AAATTCTTGGTGTCACAAGGAATTAAGGGCTATGGGGAGAATGCGGGTAAGTGGAGTTGAAATGCCCATCAGCCATGATTGAATGACGGAGTGGACTCGATGGGCCGAATGGCCTTACTTCCGCTCAAAAAAAAGAACTGGGGCTATTTTCCCTGGAGAATCGGAGGCTGAGGGGTGGCCTTATTGAGGTTTATAAAATCACGAGGGGCATGGATAGGATAAATAGACGAAGTCTTTTCTCTGGGGTGGGGGTAACCAGAGGGAATAGGTTTAACGTGAGAGGAGCAAGATATAAAAGAGACCTATGGGGCAACGTTTTCACGCAGAGGGTGGTGCGTGCATGCAACCAACTGCCAGAGGAAACGGTGGAGGCTGGTACAATTACAGCATTTAAAAGGCATCTGGATGGGTACATGAATAGGAAGGGTTTAGAGGGATATGGGCCAAATGTTGGCAAATGGGACTAGATTAGGTTAGGATATCTGGTCGGCATGGGCGTGTTGGACTGAAGGGTCTGTTTCCAATCTGTACATCTCCTTGACTCTATGACTGTTCCATCCATGGACTCCATTTACACTTCCCATTGCCGTGGAAAGGGCCAAAATCAAAGACCCCTCCCACCCCAGTAATGCTCTCTTCCAACTTCCTCAGTCAGGCAAAGATACAGGAGCGTGAACACTCGCACCAACAGGTTCAAGAACAGCTTATTCTCTTCTGTTATTAACCTGATGATTGAACTTCTTTAATTTCAAACAATGTTGACCTTGCTTCGTGCTCCTCCTGTGCAGCCGTAACCTTGTGTGCCTCACCTTATGATCTGTATGACTTTGTTTGCTATGATCTGCCTGTCCAGCTCGCAAAACTAAACTTTTCACTGTCCTTAGGCACACATGACTACAACAAATCAAATCTCTCTCAACTGAGACCTGGATTGCACTCAAATTCTTGGATGCCAAGAATGACTGTGATATTGAAACTCTCGAGTACAGGGGGTTACAGGGCTGCCTGGATCAGAGAAATCAGAGTGGTGTCAATTAACAATAGCCAATATAGAGAAAACAAACTGGGTGACCTCTTTCCATGCGCCACATTTCACTTAATCCAATACATGATGAGGAGGTGGACTGGAGTGGACAAAATTTAAATCCCACAACACCCAGGTTATAGTCCAACAGATTTATTTGGAAATACAAGCTTTCAGAGCTGTTGTCAGGTAGCTAGTGGGCAGGATCATAGGACACAGACTTTATACCAAAAGATCATACTGTCAAACAATTGATGTGATATATCGAACAATCTCGATTTAGGTTTAGCAATCTCGGTTTGTTCAATAAATCACATCAGCTGTATGACACTGATCTTCTGCAATAAATTGTGTGTCCTATGATCTTGCTCCACTAGCTACTTGATGAAGGAGCAGCGCTCCGAAAGCTAGTACTGCGCTTCCAAATAAACCTGTTGGACGATAACCTGGTGTTGTGCGATTTTTAACATAAACCAGTACAGATTATGAAGTAAGCAACCAAAAAGGAAAGTTAATGCTGCTTTCAAGGATACTCAAAAGAAGTGCTTCACAATAATTGGGATTTCCCAAACAATTCAATCTAATGGAGGTTGCAAAATATGGCAAAAAATAATCCATGCATGCATTGCCTCTAGCCAATGGGTGACTGAAACCATTGTGCAAACTGTGCATGATGCGTATGTAACAGTAGCGTATCAATGTGAGGACATTGCACTGGGCTGTGAACCAGACACTGGATTTTAATTAACATTAATAAAGGAACTTACCCTTTCCTCACCCCCTGCCCTTTAGGCACAGGTTTTTCACAGTAATCAATAAAGTTATAATTTATGACATTGATAATAGAGTTTGCAGTGAGCCATGACTCTTCCATACACTGGCAAGCAGGCAGTGGAGTCCGGAGTCTGGAGCTAATCAGCAGGCTTACCCGTGGCTCCTGGGGCTCATCCATCTGCCTGATCAGGAGAGAGTCACACTGTAAGCTGAAAAGAGCAGGAGAGGACACTCTCTTGCTGTTTCAGGCCTGGAAGCACTTTCTGTCTGTATTCACTTAAAGCTTTGTGACGGTCTGCAAATTGCTCAAAACAGGACAGTGCAAAGATCATCCCCGTAAAATACACAGTGAATGATAAAGACACAAGGCAGCTCAGAGACAGAGACCATGAACAAGCATTGTCACAGAAATATATCAAGGGTGAAGACTTACTGAGTCAAGTCATTTCCAGCAGCAAAGAATCTGGGCTGTGGAAAACAGCCATGCATAAAACAGGCCATAGCAGTCCGACCAGGGAATAACTCATCAACATGCATTTCTAAATTCGGGACCCATGTGACTGGTCTTTAGCAACTATCCACTCTGAGCAGTTCCTGCTTACAAAGTGGCATCCAGCGCAGAGCTGAACCTCTGGCTGTTATTCAGGAGAGAGAGTGCTACTATATGCTTACAGCATGAGACACACATGACCACTGGTCACTCCCAGAGATTAAAAGCGAGGTTTTAGTGCAACAGAAGAGACATTTCAGTCTAGTTCTACTGGCTGGATTTGGATCTGAAAGTTCTTGAAATGCTGGATTTGTCACAATGGAATTTACCATTGAATGGTCTTCAGTTCTCAAACAAATTAAGGGTCTCAAAACCCAATGTCTTCACTTTAAAGGACCACACACTGAAATATAAATGTTACTTCCTGCCTTTATAAATTAGGGCGTGCATTAATTTGATCAATTTCAGTCAGTGCAAGTGGCTCACATTTCCACCCCAGCCACGCTAAACACTCTGAACAACAACAATTTGTATTTATAGCGTTTTCGATGTAACTGAACTTCCCAAAGTACTACACGAGAACGGTCTAAAATACCATTTAAGGCAGAGATACACAGGTGAGGCCAATGGGCAAACACTGGGTCAACGAGATCGGTTTTAAAAAAGAGTTTAAAGGTGGGATTAAAGGTAGGGAGGTTTTTGGAGGGGATTCCAGGATTGAGGGCATGGATGTTAATGTTGCAGCAATTAAAAATAGGGAAGCTGAAGAAACCAGAATTCGATAGGCACAGAGAAATCTCTGAAGATTTTGTGGCTGAAGGAGATTACAAAGTCGACAAACAGGAGGCTGTAAGAACACAGCAAGTCAGGGAGCATCAGGAGGTGAAGTCAACATTCCAGGTATAACCCTTTTTCAGGACTGAAGGGTTATACCCAAAATGTTGACTTCTCCACCTCCTGATGTTGCCTGCCTTACTGTGTTCTTCCAGCCTCCTGCTTGTCGATTCCAGCATCTGCAGTTTTTTTGTCTCTGAAAGAAATTACAAAGACGGAGACAGGGTGAGGTGATTAAAAAAAAGACACAATAGTTTAACCAGACCACAGGACTGCTCTTTCATTATAGAGACACGACTGCTGGTGGTTTAACCTGAGGGTCACCACACTTCAGGCAAGGTCAGAGGTTAAAACGGAGAGTCCTGCATGGTATCTTCAGCTGGCACAGGAATTGAACCCACGCAATCGGGGATTACGTACATTGCAAACCAGCCATCAAGCCAACTGAGCTAACTAACCAATAGATGGATTTAAAAACAAGAAGAATTTTAAAAGCAAGATCTTGCTGCATCAGGTGCCAATGAAGGTCTGTCAAAAGGCACAGAAGAGAATGGTAAACAGGACTAAGGCCAGAGCTTTGGATGACCTCCAGTTTACAGAGGATAGCATGTGGAAGAACAGCAGGAATGCATTGGAATAATCAAGAGGTAGCAAACAGCTGGTTGAGACAGGAGTGGTGTTGTGCAATGTTGCAAAGCTGGAAGTCAGGGTTTTCATGAATACATGACCAGAACTTCACCGTGGCATCTAACATGACACTAATGTTACACACAGACTGGTTTAGTTACAAGTGGTTGTCAGAGAGAGAGATGGAATAGGTGACAATGGAAATCAGGAGTTCGAGTCAGCTGGGTACCTGCCCAGAGAGCGCGACAGCATCCCAATGTCTGTGATTTTAACATGTTCTATGGAGCAGACAGTAAAGAAACTTACTCAAAAACAAACAAAATCCTCCTTTACATCTATACATCTATATGTTAACAGGACCAGCCTGCAGTTTAACTCAGGCCTCAGCAGAGAAACCAACAGCTAATTCATTGGATAAACCACAGAAGGTGATGAAAGAGGGAGCTTTTTTTTCCTTCTTCCCTTTACAGGATCAGGAGGAGCAGGAACCAAATAGAAATGTCTTTATGCAGGAAGTGGTCTGAATGTGGAACTCCGAATGGATGTAATATCTGCCACTGTCTGAGGTCAGCCTGAAACTCTCACTTGTGATCATAAAAGGATCACTCGACCCAAAACGTTAACTCTGCTTTCTCTCCACAGATGCAACCAGACCTGCGGAGTTTTCCCAGCAATTTCTGTTTTTGTTTCGGATTTACAGCATCCTCATATCTTTGGTTTTTCTGAAACCCACAGTCAGCTTGTTGGGGAATGACTTTGACCTTCTCTAAAAGTGAAACCTTAGATGTGGAACGCAGTGACTTGAAAGTGATTTTAATTAAACCTTTCCTGTGCAGACTTGAGTGAAAGGAATCAATTAAATGAAAACATTAATGCGGGGTATCCAAACTCTCAAGGTGCCATCTACTTTTTTGATCAAGCTTTCAAACATTTGTTTGAATATCTCCAGAATTGTCCATTGTCAAATTATTTTATCACATTCCTGTCAAGTGTTTTGCGAATTCTTACTACGTTAAAGACACTTATAAAAGTAGGTTGTAAAATTAGATTTCCTACAGTGTGGAAACAGGCCCTTCGGCCCAACAAGTCCACACCAACCCTCCGAAGAGCAACCTACCCAGACCCATTCCCCTACATTTACCCCTGACTAATGCACCTAACACTACAGGCAATTTAGCATGGCCAATTCACCTAACCTGCACATCTCTGTGGGAGGAAACCGGAGCAAACTCCACACAGACAGCTGCCCGAGGCGGGAATTGAACCAGGGTCCCTGACGCTGTGAGGCAGCAGTGCTAACCACTGAGCCACCATGCCGCCTCTTGTTCACTGCTGTAACACTGTTTTATTGGTTTTAACAAAGAAGGCATTCCCAAAAATCATCCAGTTCAAAATCAATTGGCATTTCTCAAATATGGAGCTAGCCTTTCCTGTAGTGCATTTTGTAAATGGTATACACTGCTGCCATTGGCTGTCACTGGTACAAGGAGTGAATGCTGAAGGTGGTGTAAAGAGTGCCACTCTGTCCTGAATGATGCTCATCTTCTTCAGTATTGGATCTGTATTCATCCAGGAAAATGAAGAATATCTTGCAGATGGTGGACAGGCTTTGCAGAGTCAGGTGTTGAGTTACCCCATTGCAAACTCCCTGCCCTGCTCTTGTCGCTACAGTGTTTATACAGCTGACCCGTTCAGTTTCTGGACAATAGGAGCCCTCCAGGGATTGCCAGTGATGGTAGTGCCAATGACTGTCAAACCTCTAGTTGAAGATAGTTATTGCATGGCATTTGTGTGGCAAGAATATTACATAACCACAGCCTGAACAAACACCTGCTTCTTTCATTGGTAGTAACCTCAGTTGACTAGATGTTAAAAACAAACTCTCCCGTAAACATCATTATAAACACTGCAACATTCCTTCCCAGTGGTGCTGATCTGATGTAAAACATTCTCAACAAAAAGCAGAGAACCAAAATGACTTCCTTTTTGTGAGAATAAGAGAAATAGAAATTTTAAATCTTACAGAATAACTCCTAATGTGGAAAACACTGAAGCATCGATGACTATGACACAGCAGCTTGTTGTATGAGGTCATATTTGCACAGACCTCCCTCACACTAAACCATTGAATGTATGAATAACAACCACTGAAAACACTTACAACGCACTGTAAAATGATGTGGAGGTGGACAAAGTCAAAAATCACATGACACCAGGTTATAGTCCAACAGGTTTATTTGAAATCATAAGTTTTTGCAGCAACGCACTTCACCTGACAAAGAATCTTTTGACGCTGCAAAGTGAGGGGTTGTATAACTTCACAATACCCAGTGACACACATAAAATGTCACTGTTTATTAACAAATGCAGTTCTGGTCTCAATCACACTGACTTCTGTTGTGGTCTCAGCCATTGTGGACAAACACACCGCCTCATACCTTCAATGAATGAGATTTACTGAACAAAAGTGGCCTTGGCCTTTCTCAAACAGACTGCAACGAATCACACTCACTCTTTGGTAATACTGGTCTTCTGGCAGGGATATCCAACCATAGTGGTCAGCTGACTGAAATACTGCTCCAAGGCCATGATTCCAGTGTTCACATTGCTGACTGTATTCAGTGGCTAAAGACTCCAAACCAGTATCGTCCCACAGTGTTCACTTCTAGCTTCACACCTTGGGAATCTGTTCAATTAAAACCTGCCTTGACCAGGTAACAGAATTTCATTCATCCTGATCAGTGTCATAGAATCACAGTCATACAGTCCAACCAGTTCATGCCGACCAGAATCCCAAATTACACCAGTCCCACCTGCCTACCCTTGGCCCATATCCCCCCATATCCCTTATTCATGTACTTATTCAAATGTCTTTTCAATGTTGTAACTGTATCCACATCCATCACTTCCTCTGGGAAGTCATTCCACTGACTGTGTAAAAAAAGTTGCCCTCATGGCTTTTGTTAAATCTTTCTCCTCTCATCTTAAAAATAATCCCCCTAGTCTTGAAATCTCCAACCGTGGGCAAAAGACTCCTGCCATTCACCTTAACTATGCCCCTCATGATTTTATAACCCTTTAAAAGGTCACTCCTCAACCTTCTACGCTCCAGTGAAAATAGTCCCAGTCGATCCAGCCTCTCCTTATAACTTCAATCCTCCATTCCTGGCAACATCCTGGTAAAGCACTACTTAACAAAATCCTTCCTATGACAGGGTGACCAGAACTGGATACCAGAAGAGGCCTCACCAATATCCTATACAACCTCAACATAACGTCATAACTCCTTTACTCAAAGGTCTGAGCAATGAAGGCAAGTATGCCAAACACCTTCTTAACCACCTTGTTTCTCTACATTCACTAATGATATAAAACCCTGCAACTAAATGTTGTTTGAAATAGTGTCTTCAACCTAATATTTCAAGGACCATGCTCTCCTCTGTCCCTTGAGAATTCAATACTTTCAATGGGAAAGAACAAAAAGGAAAGTCTTGCATTTATATAGTACCTTTCATGCCCGCTTGACACCTCAAAGCACTCTAGTTAATGAAATACTTTTTGAAATGTAGTCTCTGGTGTTCTACAGGAAACATGGCGAACAATTTTCAAGCAACTAACTGTAATATGAAAACATCTATTTTCATTATTTTAATTGAATCAGTATTGGACAGGATACTGAGGATATCTTCCATGTTTTACATCAAAATGAGACCTTTTAAACCATCTGAAAGAGAGGGAGTCTCAATTTAATCCTCATCCAAAATTGCCACCTATGACAGTGTAGCCCTCCCTTAAAACTGTATTAGTCTTGATTGGTAAGCTCAATTTTATTTGTTATTAGTCTTTCATGGAATGCGAGTATTGCTGTCAAATGCAGCATTTTGATGCCCATTTCTAATTGCCCTCAAGTCACCATTGATTTGAGATCTGCAGTCACACAGGTATAGAGGACAGATTTCCTTCCCTAATAGATATTAGTGAACCAGTCTTTTTTTTTTCCTGATAGTTTATAATTACTTCATGCCAGCATTACTGAAACAAATTTTCAACTGGAGACTTTTTGCTAATTAATTGAATGCATTTAATTATTTGAATTTTAACTCCACTGACTGCTGTGAGTGGATTTGAATGCCTATCCCCAGAGACAAAGTTAAAAATCATACAACACCAGCTTATAGTCCAATAAGTTTATTTGGAGGGCTGCTCCTTCATGCGATGACTGTGGAGCACGGCAAAAGACACAGAATTTATAGCAAAAGATTACCGTGTCATGCAATTGAAATGATATATTGAACAACAATCTAGGTATGTTCAATATATCATTTCAGTTGCATGACACTGTAATCTTTTGCGATAAATTCCATCTTATGGTCATGCTCCACAGTTACCTGATGAAGGAACAGCGCTCCGAAAGCTAGTGCTTCCAAATAAACCTGTTGGACTATAACCTGGTGTGAGATTTTTAATTTTGTTCACCCCAGTCCAACACTGGCCCATCCAAATCATATCCCCAGGTAATTAGCCTGAGTGGAGTAGTAATCCACTGACATTACCACTGCAGCAGCATCTCCCTGAGTGAGATTCAAACTCATAACCCTCTGATTCAGAGGCAAGGTGCTAGGTACCAACCCATCTGACAGAAGGTATAAAACAATGCTCATCCCTGTTTACATGGACACCAGCCTCTATTGCTCACAAACCTACACTGCCTGAATACTGCTGAGAGAGTCACAATACAAAGTTTCATCATTACCAAACCTGCCAGTTCTGCCTGTAGGAGGGCAAAGATTCTCCACTTTGCCCCCATCTGTTTGCACAAGCTGCAAAATATTGTCATCCCTTTGGGCTCACTCATCACACACTAAGCTGGAGGATTCTCAGCTGCATGCTACAATGCACTTTGAGTCAGGCACACATCATGTGTCACTTCCTCCTTGTGGCCAACAGTTCCCTTCGCGATAATTCATGCACATCTTTGTCATTCAATTGGAAAGCTGGTGAGATCACTACATGGCCAACTCCTTCTGATTTGTTCCGCTCACTGTTAGCTTTGTTTGAAGAACTCACTGCAGTCAACCCTCCCTCAGTTCTTGACTCGACCAAGCAACTTGCCGGAGTGGAGAAAAGGCAGCAAATTATCAGGTCATTCCTGATCCGAGATGTGGTCAGCCAGGATGCTTCTCAACCCACAGCAGAGGGAAGGGGGTCCTCAAACATTTATCTGCATGATGTCTTTGTGAAGGCAACAAACATCCTTGTAGAGAATTACAATCCATGTCCCAGTGAATCACTGAATCACCTCCACTATCTCCAACGATGATTTGCATGTTGTCTATGGCAATACGCCAGAGGTGACTGTTATGCAAATGAATGGAATAGGAGGAGAAATAAATCATTCAGCCCCCGTCGAACCTGCTCCATCATTCAATAACATCACGGCTGATCTATTTTTGTTTCAGATTCCACATTCCCATATATCTCCGTTGTCTTTGATTCCCTTGCCAGGAGAAAATCCAACCACCTCCATTACATATCGTACAAACAGTCAAACACCCAGCCTCCCCCACCTTCTGATGTAGAGACTCCCAAAGTTACACAACTGCCTGGGAGAAAACAAAAACTCTCCCCATCTCTGTCCTGAGAGGGCACCTCCTAACTTCAAAACAGTGACCCCTCGTTCGGTACTCACCAAATGGGGGAGAAATCCTGTAACTATAATAGTCTGCATGTGGGAAAGAATAATCCAAACCTGCTGCAATAACAACTGTTTCACCTATTTGCAAAGAAACAAGGATGTGGATTTTCAGTAAAGGACCAGGTTGGGTTAGGATATCTGGTCGGTATGGACAAGTTGGACCGAAGGGTCTGTTTCCGTGCTGTTCATCTCTACGACTCTATGACCCATGTACCAATGGGAGGCCTCTCCACAATTTGCCAACAGTCTTCAGTCAACCTGATTACAGACACCATTAAGTTGTGCTCCATGCCGAGATTGGTTTCACACTTGGATATACTATATTTTGAGTACAAGATCACAGATAGGGGAGGAGTTTGGGTGAGGAGAATGTTGTCTTACCTTGAAGTAGAGGGCTCTTTCTGCCCATCCTGA
This sequence comes from Chiloscyllium plagiosum, assembly GCF_004010195.1. NCBI lineage: Eukaryota > Metazoa > Chordata > Chondrichthyes > Orectolobiformes > Hemiscylliidae > Chiloscyllium > Chiloscyllium plagiosum. The sequence goes on along the minus strand of NC_057741.1, from coordinate 27,734,674 downwards.
TAGAACTCGGAGAGTTGAGGTGCTCCATTGACAAGAGAAGGTTTATGGAATAAATGGTCTGATGAGTCGCTGTTTTCCTCCAGACTGCTGCCTGATAGGTCACTGATGTCTATTCGACGCTGCAATGCCCTATTACCAGAGCCGGTTTCCGTGGTCCCATGCTCCAGGAACTGGCTGCTCTCCTTGATTCGCTGCTGAATCATCGGGGTGAGCGGCATTTCAAAGCTGAAGCCACATTCGCTCTCGTCCGTGGAGGAGATCATGTCCAATGAGTCCAGGCTGTTGTACGAGGTACCTTTCAGATGTTGGCACTCCATAATGTGTTCAAACTGTGAGCTGAAAATATCAGTCACCTCACTGGGCAAAGTCCACGTACAATCAAACTCTGGCTTGTTGGTGACCGTCAACATCAGTAAACTAAGGAAAGAACAATCAGAAATAGTTAGGAAAGTGCAAAAAATCCAGTACATTTTATGCACAAGTCTGAATATTCCCTTCTGTAGTAGTGGCAGAAATGTCACCACAATCTCACCTGTTAATTTCTCCCCAGCAACATTCATTAGACTAGATTAGATTAGATTCCCTACAGTGTGGAAGCAGGCCCTTCGGCCCAACAAGTCCACATCAACCCTCTGAAGGGTAACCCTCCCAGACCCATTTCCCTCTGATTAATGCACCTAACACTATGGGCAATTTAGCATGGCCAATTCACCGAATCTGCACATTATTTTTGGAACTTTGCTCCTATTTTGTTCAACTAAAATTGCAACTGCAAACCCCTCTTTCATCGATCCAAAACCTTTATGTCAAGTTCCTGCAGTGCTCTTGGAACCGCTATTCCAATTTCTGGGGGAAAGTACACAATTGGGTATTGTTTCAGATTAAGTAGTCGCTCACTTAAGATAGAGTTGAGAAATTGGCTTTCTCAAGGAAAAGACTACGAATGTCTGGATTCTCCAGAAAGTTGTGAAGCCTGAATCATTGAATATTGCCAAGCCAGAGGTAGCCAGATTCTTAAAATACAGGAGAGTCAAAGCTAATGGGATCAGGCAGGAAAAGGGATGTTCAGATCAAGACCAGACCAACCCATGGTTCTACTAAAAGGCAGAGCAGGCACAATGGCATTTAAACACCTTCTCATGCTTTGATGTCCTGTGCTGTTCCATAAAAGGTTCTTTATTGTACCTTGAGAAAGTTTATTCTCTTCTCCAAAGAAAACTTCATAATTTTCTTTCTTGATTGCAAGTTCTCATTCCACACACAGACCCTCCCAGACCTGTATACAGTCAGCCCAGGATGAATGGTTAAACTAAACCATCAATTGGTCAACTCATTCAGGCCTACCCAGGCCAACTGGTCAGCCCCCTCTGCCAATGGGTATGCATTGAAGGGGCCAGGGCTAACAAAGTGTAAAATCGATCAGTCATTTTTCATTTCCCTATTGTCCTTGCCTGGGTTGCCATGACTACTCAGGAGGTATGGTTAGGATGAGGAGCTCACTGAGGAATCACAGCCCCCAACTTAAGTAGCAGCACTCACTGACACCTCTTTCCTGCCTGTATTTGCCTGAAATTGCCAATTTAACTGGGGTATTGCTAATGTGCTGGGAATGCATCAGTTCACAGATTGAAAGATATTCCTGACATATGAATACAGGAGGGAGCCACTTATAGCTAAATCTGGCCTAATCTCACTCAACAGCCACAAAGGTATAGAATAGAATCCTGCACTGTGGAATCAGACCATTCAGCCTATCGAGTCCACACCAACTCATTCCCCCTCCCCAGAGTATCCCATCCAAACCCACACCTTACCCTATCCCTGTAACCCTGTATTTCCCATGGTTAACCCCACGCTATGAACTATTTAGCATGGCCAATCTACCTTATGTGCAAGGTCTACATCTTTAGACTGTGGGAGGAAACCGGAGCACCCGGAGGAAACCCGCACAGACACGTGGAGAATGTGCAAATTCCACACAGTCACCCAAGGCCTGAATCAGGTTTCCTGATGCTGTGAGGCAGCAGTGATAATCGCTGAGCCACTGTGCTGTCCGTGTACTCTTCAGTAGTGTCTTTTACTCTTCATCAGAGTGTAGACAATTGATGCTTTATCCCATCCCGCGTCCAGATGCAGATTGAGAGTAAGTTTCATACAATGGCTACCAGTGCTGATGAAATTAGGGATACCCCTAACTCGGAATGCTCATGCACACACTGGCTCAGTAGACCATTGAGAGAGGGTTTTCTGTTGGTAGACCAGCCCTGCCCCCTACCTTGTCCATGTGGCTTACTGATTTCACCTGCATCACCAAGAATAGGGGCACTCAAAACTGCAGGAAATTATTATTCTATTGCAGACTATGAGATGGCCCAATCCCTTAGAAAACTAGTTGTAAATGTTTGAGGATTTCATGAAGTCCAACTGACAACATATGATTTATGGACTTTAATACAAAATGTGGAGGTCAGTAAACATTTCACTTTAATTGTAAATTAAAGAGACCTGCATTTTGTAATATACTGTAATTATTTGTGTAATGAAATGCTGATGATTGTGTCACCCCATCACTAATTTATATCTTCATTGTAATCATTGTCTATAACTATGTGATGAATAGTGTTTACTGTTTCATTTATAACATCACAAGTTGGCACTAGTTGCATTGATGATTTTCTAGTAAACCAGCTATCTCTCTCATTTGATCAGATTAAAACATACTAAATTCAGGGGCAGGAAAAGGTTTGCTGCTCCATAAAGCTGCCTCACGCTCACAATGATTGCAGCATTATGATTAAATACAAACTGCATCACCCACAGCCACACCGTCCTGGGAGAGGAGATCCCATTGCTCGACAGTCTGAGTCAATAGTTCGGTGCCAGCTTTCAATATTTCTAACAGAGTGAGTGCCATTTTTCTTTGTTAGATTCTGAATCTCAAACACATCCAACTCCATTAATGACATAACAGGGCTCCACAAGCCACATCATATATTTATTGCCGTACCAGAGTCATAGAGTCGTACAGCATGGAAACAGACCCTTAGGTCCAACTCGTCCATGCCGATCAAATATTCTACATTAATCTAGTCCCATGTGCCAGCATTTGGCCCATATCCCTCTCAACCTTTCATATCCATATCCCCATCCTGATGCCTTTTCAATGTTGTAGCCTTCCCCAGAGCCTCCACCACCATCTCTGGTAGCTTTTCCCATACACTCACCACCCTCTACCTGAAAATGGTGTCCCTTAGGTGGCTTTTATATGGTTCCCTTCTCACCTTAGATCTAATCCCTGTAGTTTTGGACTCCCCTAACCTGGGGAAAAGACCTTGGCTATTCACCTTATCCACGCCCCTCATGATTCTGCAAGGTCACCTCTCAGCCTCATACACTCCAGGGAAATTAGCCCCAGCCAATTCAGCCTCTCCCTATAGCTCAAAACCTCCAACCCCTGACAACATCTTTGTAAATTCTGGATTAGTGGTGCTGGAAGAGCACAGCAGTTCAGGGAGCATCCAAGGAGCTTCGAAATCGACGTTTCAGGCAAAAGCCCTTCATCAGGAGCCTGGGCCACGCTCCAGGCTCACTGCCTTTATTCCTGATGAAGGGCTTTTGCCCGAAACGTCGATTTCGAAGCTCCTTGGATGCTGCCTGAACTGCTGTGCTCTTCCAGCACCACTAATCCAGAATCTGGTTTCCAGCATCTGCAGTCATTGTTTTTACCTTTTTAACATCTTTGTAAATCTTTTCTGAACGCTTTCAAGTTTAACAACATCTTGCCTATTGCAGGGAACAGAATTGAATAAAGAATTCCAAAAGTGGCCTAACCAAAGTCCTATACAGCTGCAACATGGCATCCCAACTCCTAGACTTGCACCTTCCCTGCTAACTTTGCAAAAACTATTTTCATCCTTTTGCCAGTTCACCAAAAACAATTGGAGTGAAGAAATCAGAGACACTTGGCAGACTTCACATGATCACCAGAAATCATGAGGCTTTCTTTGTTCCCAGAATAAAATAAATTTTGTTAATTCTGCAGACAGTCATTCCATCTTGGAAACAATAGCATTGTAAGGCTTGAACAAATTAAATTGGACATTTTCTTAAAACTCATTGTTGTGGATGAGTGGGAATACATTGACATATTTTACATGGATTTCCAGAAGGCATTTGATAAGGTTATTATGCAAAGATTATTATGCAAATTACAAGCACATGGTGTAGGGGATAACATATTTGCATGGGTAGAACATGGCAAAGAACAGAGACCATATACAAATGGAATCTTGTTCGTCTGGGAAGGATGCAATGAATGGATTACTGCAGGGATTTGTGCTGGATCCTCAGTGTTTTACAATTTATATTAATAATTAAATGAGGTTAGTAAAAACATGGGAGTTACATTTGCAGATGATGGAAAGATAGGGAGGAAATGAAGAGGATATAACAGATGGAAATGGCTATAGTTAGTTTGAAGAGGATATAACAGATGGAAATGGCTATAGTTAGTTTGAGTCAGTGGGCCAAAACATGTGAGCTGAAGTATAATATGGGAAAATGTAAAATTGTTCACTTTGGCAGGAAAAATAAAGTCCTACCTAATAAGAATTCAACTGCTGAATTCCAATTTGTAGAGGAATCTGGCTGTTCTAATATAGCAGTCACTAAAACTAATATGTAGCTACATCAAGGAATTATGAAGTCTAATGCACTACTATTGTTTAATGTGTGAGGAACTGTATATGAAAGTAAAGATGTTATGTTTCAGTTACACATTGCACTGGTAGCACCACAACCCGAATATTGTGTGAAGCTTGCTTTTATTTAAGGAAGGATGTAAACTCATTGGAGGTGGTTCAGAGGATTGATACTTTGGTGCGTGTAGGTTATCTTTGGAGAAAGGTTAGACGGGCTGCACTTGCTTCCATTGGAGTTCAGAAGAGCGCAAAGTGACTTCATTGTAGTATGTAAGATCCTGAATGGTCTTGACAAGGTAGATGTGAAAATAATGTTCCACCTGTCAGAGTTCGGGGGCATTGTTTTAAAATTAGCAGTCATCCTTTTAGGACAGATATGAGTAGAAGGCACTTCTCACAGAGATTATATAACATTGGAATTCTCTGCCCCAGAGGTTGGTGGAGAAAAGGTCATTGAATACACTGAAGGCAGAAGTGAACCAACTTTTGCAATCCAAAATAATCAAAGGTTATTGGGGATAGGTGGGAACGTACAATTCAATTCAGCCTTGATCTTATTGAATGGTGAGGAATCTCAAAGGGTCAAATGGCTACTTCAGCTTATGATTTGTAAGTTTGTATCTGGCGAGGACATCAGACGTACTTGGGATCAATTCAGATACAACATGGGAAAAGATGCATTTGAAGGCATCATGAACTTTCGGACAAAAGCACTTATCGATCAGAAGTTGAATTCAACGTAGGCTACCACTGTTCCACCGCAACAGCAATGACGCTGAAGATGATCTTTAAAATGTTACATGAGATTGTTCAGCAAATCTCTCAGACAATCAATGCTAGTGGATAAATCAAGGCTTAGAAAAGACTTACATTAAGAAATATCAATATGCCTGGGTCTTCCATCACAGCAGCTTGCTACAGTTGCATTCAGTACTTAGCCTCAGTTCAATTGTAAAGCTTAACTGAAGATATATTTCATGAACATTTTTACCAAGGTGGAGTGATTCACATATACACGAACATGCATATACAGGAAGCAGAAGTGGGCCATTCAGCCCTTAAAGCCTCCTTGACCTTCCAATAAGATCCTGATGGATCTATTTGTGTGTCAACTTCTACAACTGCATCCACCCCCGATAACCTTCGATTCCCTCACCTGTCAACAACCGCCTTAAAGATATTCAATGACCCCAACTCACCTTCTCAGGCTGAGAGTTCCAAAGTTACACAACCCTCAGAGACAAGTTATTCCCCTCAGCTTTGACATAAAATGGTGACCCCTAATTTTAAAAGTGTCACCTAATTCTGGACTGAAACATAAGGGGAAACATCCTTCCCACGTCTTCCTTGTCAAAACCATTCAAAACCATACAAAGTTCAATCAAAACACTCTTTCCTCTCCTGAACTGTGATGAAAACAAACCCAATCTGTCCAATCCTTCCTCATAAGACAACCCACTTATTCCCAGGTCTCACTCACACTGACAATGTTCCTTACTCAATTGAACTCAACAGTTAGTAAGGGTGAGACTAGAGGAGCATACATTATGGGAAATAAAAGGCAGTGGAATGTAATTGAAAAGACCAAGTTGCTCTAAGGGACAAAATGGAAGAACCTGCCAGAATTCTCAACTTCCTGTTCTAGAATGGGAACACACGTGATCCAGCAGATGTAACTTGAGGAAGTGGAAGGGACCTCTCCCAATATCCTCATCAATATCTGTTGTTAAGCCAAAAGCGATTGGGTTAACCAGTATTTTATGTTAGGGCTATTTGTGGGATCTTGCTCTGCATGCAATGGCTGCCACATTTGCCTACAAGAGCAGTACCTTGGTGGTGAGCAGTTTCAGGACATCCTGAATGCACTTTACAAAAGCAAGTTCCTTCTTTTGTCCTATTTAAGTTAGATATTTGAGTACTTTTAAAAGAACCAACAACATTTACTTATGTTAAATATGTGATAAAACTTCAACTTCTTTTACCTTGCCCGAGATTCATAATTTTTAAACATTGGAAGATCTTTCTTTTAGGATTTATGCAATTGTTTTTTTCCTAATAGCCCAATCAGACTGAAGATTGGTCACTATGGCAACAGCCTGAATAACAAGAAGTTAGGTTTTTGGTTATGGACAGTATCATATAGTGTTTCTGTTTAATCCTCAATAACTCAATTACATAGAGTGAACAGTAGCAGCAAATGGCTGTTTCAGAGGGATTTCCCATCCCCTAAGCCTTCTTCCCATTCACTCTGGAACACGAACAGAGGCAACCACTCATTCTCCTTGCGAACTTGGAACAGTGACCACCAAGGAGAGAAACTTAAACAGAAAACGGTATAAAGTGGCAGAATATATTTACAATCCACTAAATGTATTATGGTGATTAATTTAAAACAATTTTCCGGAACTACAGAACCACTATTCAAAATCTCCATAACACTTTCAGGAACCAGCTCTCGAATCACTATATCATCCGATAACTAGTACCTGATCTGACATTTCATCCATTAACAAGTGCTTCAATTCTCATGACATGTACTAGCAGTGCCCAATAACAATTGGGCGGCACGGTGGCACAGTGGTTAGCACTGCTGCCTCGCAGCGCCAGAGACCCGGGTTCAATTCCCGCCTCAGGCGACTGACTGTGTGGAGTTTGCACATTCTCCCCGTGTCGGCGTGGGTTTCCTCCGGGAGCTCCGGTTTCCTCCCACAGTCCAAAGATGTGCAGGTTAGGTGAATTGGCCATGTTAAATTGTCCGTAATGTTAGGTAAGGGGTAAATATAGGGTATGAGTGGTTTGCGCTTCGGCGGGTCGGTGTGGACTTGTTGGGCCGAAGGGCCTGTTTCCACACTGTAAAGTAATCTAATCTAATCTAATCTAATCAATGCCATGCACCAGCTTCTATTCAAATCACTGTATCATCTACAAACTAGCAATTTAATTTACACAACTTCCAAACCACTTGAATTGCAACAGTATCCACTAATGTGCACCAAATTTCCTAGTAATTCATGTTAACTACAAACTGAATTGCCCCAAGATTCACTATTTAGTACCCAAGTGAACAGTCACCCATTAACCAGCACTTGAAAATAACACCCACCACCAACAAATTAGTGCTGGAAAATGGAAGCCATCCACCAATCCAATTATATAATCTATTAATTAGCTCTAGATCCATACTGTGTGCTGGCCAGAGCCTGATCCACATCAACCACTAACTAGCTCCTCATTCACAACACAAACCAACTGTTATTTAATTCACACCATCCACCAACTATTCGGTGATATAAAGTGGACTAGTTCTCAACTGTTTGGATTTTCAAACAGGAATCAAAAGACTGCCCCTTTTGGATGGACTGTAAGCCACCTCAGAACATTTCTCTTACAGAAAGATAACTAGTTCTGGTTGCTTCCAATTACTATTCCAAACAGTGCATCAAGTCAGGCACAGTGTAGATCACAAATAGCTAATAATGCATCTGGCTGATTTTCCAGGTCATGGGATCACTAATACGGAGGTGTTGAGTAAAAGAATGAAGGGAGGAGAATGCTGGAAATATGGAGATATCTTGGCAGTGAATATTACAAGGGCAATGTACCTGGGCCTCTTTTGGCTACTGATGCTTGAGAAGGAACTAAAGATCCAAAACATTAATACTTTGCTTGATGTCAATAAAACCAAAGTCTAATTCATTAATCTATCCTTCTCTCTTATCTGCTGCCACTCTCAGTGAGTCTTAGTGGAACCTTTGTCTTAGATTCTGATGGGTTGTTGGTTCAGGTCACACCGCACAGATTGAAGTACATTGAGGGAGTTGTTGTGGTGCAGTAGTATAGTATCACTACCTCTGGCCCAGGTTCAAGACCCACCTGCTCCAGGGCTGTGTCTTAACATGTCTGAATAGATTGATTAACAAAAGTTATAGTCCAGTGAAATACTGAAGATGGATAGACAGGGTGGTTAAGAACACATTGAGCATGCTTGCCTTCATTGCTCAGACCACTGAGTATAGGAGCTGCGATGTCATACTGAGGTTGTATAGGATGTTGGTGAGGCCACTCTTAGAGTACTGTGTACAGTTCTGGTCACCCTGATAAAGGAAGGATATTATTAAATTGGAGAGGGTTCAGAAAAGATTTACCAGGTTGTTGCCAGGAATGGAGGGTTTGACAGGCTGAGATTTCTTTCACTGAAGCGTAGGGAGTTGAGGGTGACGTTATAGAGGTTTAGAAAATCATGAGGGACATGGATAAGATGAACAGCAAAGGTCTTTTTCCAAGGGCAGGGAATTCAAAACTAGGGGGCATATGTTTAAGGGGAGAGAAGAAAGATTTAAAAGGGACCTGAGGGGGAACCTTTTCACACAGAGGGTGGTTCATGTGTGGTCTGAACTTCCAGAGGAAGTGGCAGATGCAGGTACAGTTATAACATTTAAAAGACATTTGGACAGGTACATGAATAGGAAACGTTTAGAGTGATACGGGCCAAATGCAGACAAGTTGAACTAAATTACTTCGGGAAATTTGATTGGCATGGACAAGTTGGACCAAAGGGTCTGTTCGGTGCTGTATGGCAGTATGTGTTCCATTCATTTTCAATTGGTTCATCAGATCTAAGCATCAGTGTCATGGCCAACATTTACTGCCAATTGCTGTGCTCTTAGGAACGTGACAGGGAGTCACCTCGTTAAATGCAGTCAAGTGCCTTGACAGGCCTTCAGAGGGCAGCTCAGAGTGCCCAACACTGTTGTGAACCCAGCGTCACATTTGGGCCATATCAGATACACTGGAGTTCTCTCCCTCGATAACCACATGGGTTTTCAGTGGCACATTTTAATGACTGGCTTGCAGTCACCATGACTGACACTGGCTTTTCCTTTCAGATGTTTTTTTTTAATGTGGCAGAACTTACATTCACCATGCTGTGGTGAGATTTGAATCCACAATTTAGGATTACTAATCTGGATCACTCATCTAGTAATATACCCACAGTGCTTCTGAATTGCCTTGTCAATGTGGCCAGGTTTTGGATAAGAAATTAAACCAACCATTTGAATACACATGATCTCAAGGTGTTATTTTGAAAAATAGCAAGAGTTTAAGCAAAGATTTATCCCTAAGCCAGCATTATTAACACGCAAACTAGAAATGCCTCCTGGTTCTTACCTCAATGCTTTGACTCACAAGCTCACTTAATTTCTTCAGTATAATGACCTCAAGTGGTCCACTTCCAAGCATATTTATTCCATTTGATTATATAGTGAAAAGTAGCTCACATGTTAATGCAATTAGTCACCACTTTCATGGCCTACGTACATTTTCACTAAAATTAACGATGGGATTATATATATCTCATATATTGAAACAGCTCTGCAGGCTAGTTTCTTCTTACAACAGAAAAATGGAACAGCTTCAGAGCAGGCAGGAGAAGGCAATCAGTTTACAGGAACTTGACTCAATAAAGACCAGCAGCTGATTTGTTTGTTTTAGTTCAATACATTTAACTAATTGCTATGAACTCCATTCAATGAATAAAGAATAAGGTTTGTAAACCTGATTACTTGATTCAACATATTTCAGAACATAAAAATAGTAGACCATTCTCCCCCAATCTTGCTAAAAGACTGATTGTGATGCAAACTCCACTTTCCCAGTTGGTCCTAGTAATTTCAGATGAAAAATCTATCTAACTCAGCCTTGAGTGCATTCATCAACCTTGCTTTATAGAGTCAGAGTTATAGAATCATACAGCACAGAAACAGACCCTTCGGTCCAACCAGTCCCTGCTGACCATAACCCTAAACTGCCTGAGTTTAACCCATATCCCTCGAAACAGTTCTTTTTTAATTATAGAATCCCAACGGTGTGGAAAGACCCTTTGGCCCAACAAGTCCACACCGACTCTCTGAAGAGTAACTCACCCAGATCCATTCCCCTACCCTGTATTTACCCCGGACTAATGCACCTAACCTACACATCCCTGAACACTACGGATAATTTGGCACAGTCAAGTCATCTAATGCACATCTTTGGATTTCTCATTCATGTACTTGTCCAAATGACTTTTAAACATTGTAACTGCACCTCCACTACTTAAGAGTCACAGAGATGTACAGCAAGGAAACAGGCCCTTCAGTCCAACTCTTCCATGCCGACCAGATATCCTAACCTAATCTAGTCCCACTTGTCAGCACTCGACCGATATCCCTCCAAACCCTTCCTATTCCTGACCTGCTGTGCTTTTCAGCACCACTCTGATCTAAACTCTGGTTTCCAGCATCTGCAGTCCTCACTTTTGCCTTCCTATTCATATACCCATCCAGATGGCTTTTAAATGTTGCAATTGTACCAGCCTCCACCACTTCCTCTGGCAGCTCATTCCATACATGTACCACCCTTTGCATGAAAACGTTGCCCCTTAGATCTCTTGTATATCTTTCCCCTCTCAACCTAAACCTATGCCCTCTAGTTCTGGACTCCCTAACCCCAGGGAAAAGACTTTGCCTATTTATCCTATCCATGCCCCTCATGATTTTATAAACGTTTATAATGTCACCCCTCAGCCTCCAACACGTCAGAGAAAACAGCCCTAGCCTAGTCAACCTCTCCCTATAGCTCAAATCCTCCAACCCTGGCAACTTCGTTGTAAATCTTTGCTGAACCCTTTCAAATTTCACAACATCCTTCCGATAGGAAGGAGACCAGAATTGCACGCAATATTCCAAAAGTGGCCTAACCAATGTCCTGTACAGCCGCAACATGACTTCCCAACTCCTGTACTCAATACTCTAACCAATAAAGGTCAGCATACCAAAAGCCTTCTTCACTATCCTTTCTATCTGTGATTCTTCCCCAGAAAATTCATTCCATTCTTTGTGTAAAAAGATTTCCCCTCATGCCTTTTGTTAAACCTTTCTTCTCTTACCTTAAAACTATGCCCCCATTCTTGAAACCCCCACTCTAGGGAAAAGACACCTGCCATTCCACCTTATTTATGCCTCTCATGATTTTATAAACCTCTATAAGGTCACCCCTCAACCTCCTATGTTCCAGTGAAAAACATCGCAGTCTATTCAGCCTCTCCTTATAACTCAAACCCTTTAGGGAAAAAAAAATTTCCAACTGACTCTCGAGCAGAGGAGATTTCTCTTCGTCTCTGCCTTCAATTGGAGGCCTCCTTAGTTTGAAACTCTGTTCCCCCAAGTTCGAGATATCCCCAACAAGGGCAAACCTCTTCTCAGTATCTACCCTAGCAAGCCCCACTTAAAAACTGAAAGCACTGTGGACTGTCTAAATCAGAGACAAAAATAGAAATTGCTGGAAAACCTCAGCGGGTCTGGCAGTATCTGTGGAGAGAAATCAGAGTTAACCCCAGTACTGAGAAAGGATCACTCGACCCAAAACATTACCTCTGATTTCTCTCCAGAGATGCTGCCAGACCTGCTGAGCTTTTCCAGCAGTTTGGTTTTGCTGCGCTGAATCTTATATGTTTCTAGCAGATCCCAATCTCCTCAACCTATATTACATCATAAGATAAAATCTCACGATCAAAATCATCCCAGTGAACTTTCTAGGGTGGGTATTGTAGATTCTCTCCCCTCCCCCCATCCCCACGTAATGTTAATAGGAATCTTGCCACACATATAAACAGATTTTGCCTGCAGGGTGCACTGGGGAGAGGAAAGCTACAGTGTGGTGCTGGTGAAGGGCTTTTGCCCGAAACATCGATTCTCCTGCTCATCGGATGCTGCCTGACCTGCTGTGCTTTTTCTGCGCCACACTCTCGACTCTGATCTCCACCATCTGCAGTCCTCACTTTCTCCTGGAGTAAAGCTACAATCAAGCTCACCCTCACTTGTGCTAAGTTCCTAAGCACCTTTAACACAGTATCATTTGTGTTATTTGATTTGATTTAATCCAATGTACAAGAAAATTTAGTGACTGGTTTCACTTATTCAGCAGTTGGGTCTCCCTGGACATCTCTCATGGAGGGAAACAGTGACTCGATTCAGGAGTCTATTAAAATCGTAGATGCTTTACCTTTTGCTTGTCTGTTTCTGTTATGTGTCTCCGTACTTCCTTTGCCTCTACTTTTAATTCTCCCTTGGGTTAATTTGACTTCACTTTTCTTACTTTTGTTTATTTTTGCCTCGTACTTTTGCCTGTGCTGTGCAGAATTGCTCAATTTACAACACAGTGCCTTTGGCCCATTGTCACAGGTGAGGGTTGTTTCTGGGAAACTGGGAGGCTACATTCTTTCACTGTTCTCAGACTCTTTTCCAGAGTTCCATAGATTCGGGATCAGTTCCTGCGGATTGGAGGGTGGGTAATGTTATACCACTTTTTAAGAAAGATGAGAGAGAGAAAGCAGGAAATTATAGACCAGTTAGTCTGACCTCAGTGGTGGGAAAGATGCTGGAGTCTATTATAAAGGATGAAATTACGACACATCTGGATAGTAGTAATAGGATGGAACAGAGTCAGCATGGATTTATGAAGGTGAAATCATGCTTGACTAATCTTCTGGAATTTTTTGAGGATATAACTCTGAAGATGGACAAGGGAGATCCAGTAGATGTAGTGTACTTGGACTTTCAGAAAGCTTTTGATAAAGTCCCACATAGGAGGTTAGTGAGCAAAATTAGGGCGCATGGTATTGGGGGCAAGGTACTAACTTGGATTGAAAGTTGGTTGGCTGATAGGAAACAAAGAGTAGTGATAAACGGCTTCATTTCGGAATGGCAGGCAGTGACCAGTGGGGTACCGCAGGGATCAGTGCTGAGACCGCAGCTTTTTACAATATATGTTAATGATATAGAAGATGGTATTAGCAATAACA
>NC_057741.1:27669721-27721095 GCF_004010195.1 Chiloscyllium plagiosum | reverse complement strand
TACCTCAGTGGAATCAATTTAGGTAAAGGGGCAGTACAGAGAGATCTGGGGGTTCTTGTACACCACTCAATGAAGGTAAGCATGCAGGTACAGCAGGTAGTGAAGAAGGCTAATAGCATGCTGGCCTTCATAACAAGAGGGATTGAGTATAGAAGCAAAGAGGTCCTTCTGCAGCTGTACAGGGCCCTGGTGAGACCACACCTGGACGAGGTCAATTCCTGGAATGGCGGGACTACCTTATGCTGAAAGACTGGAGCGACTGGGCTTGTATACTCTTGAGTTTAGAAGACTGAGGGGATCTGATTGAGACATATAAGATTATTAAAGGATTGGACACTCTGGAGGCAGGAAACACGTTTCCGCTGATGGGTGAGTGCCGAATCAGAGGACACAGTTTAAAAACACAGGGTAGACCATTTAGGACAGAGATGAGGAGAAACTTCTTCACCCAGAGAGTGGTGGCAGTGTGGAATGCTCTGCCCCAGAGGGCAGTGGAGGCCCAGTCTCTGGATTCATTTAAGAGTTGGATAGAGCTCTCAAGGATAGTGGAATCAAGGGTTATGGAGATAAGGCAGGAACAGGATACTGATTAAGGATGATCAGCCATGATCATATTGAATGGTGGTGCAGGCTCGCAGGGCAGAATGGCCTACTCCTGCACCTATTGTCTACTGTCTATTGTTTTGCTATGTTCCTTTTCACGGCCTGCTATACTAGGAATGTTAGCTTGCAGTTGGCAGCATGATGGATATAACAGTTTAGTGGTTACTACTAAACTGGTTTAGTACTACTAAACCAGAGACCATGAGTCACATCCAACCATGACTGTTAAACCTGGTAATGAATAGAGATAAACAATACCCACTTATTATTGTTAAAAACACAACTATGTTTTTTTTTAGAAAACTTGCCTCCTTTACTGGCCTGTGTCACCAGACACTCGTGTTTTGGCCAACTATGTGGGAAGGGAGGAACACAAGAAATTTATAATCACCAGTGAAATGATACTGAGCAAGCAGCTGGAACTGTGGTCTGAGAGGTCCCCAGATTCTAATGGACTTCATCTTAAAAGAAGTGGCTAAAGAAATAGTTGATGCATTGGTTTTAATTTTCCAAAATTTCCTCGAATTGGTGAGACTGAATTGGAAAACAGCAAATGTGGCTCCTATAATTCAGAGACAGAAAACAGGAAAACACAGGCCATTTGGCTTAATATGTCTTAAAAAAAAGGGATTATGATCCATTTTTAAGAGTGTTATAGCAGGATACTTTGAGAAGTTCACGATAACCAGACAGAATCACTGTCTTCATGAAAAGAAAATTATGTTTAGCCAACATACTGGAGTTCCTTAAACAGGAACATATGCTTTGCACACAGGGGAAGTGATCAATATACTGTACTTCAGTTTCTGGAATAAACTGTGCTATTAAAAGGTTATTATAAAACATCAGAGCTCACGTTGTAGGTGTAACATATTGGCATGGTTAGATGATTGCCTTGCCAAAGGGAAACAGACAGTAGACATAAATGGTTCATTTTCCAGTTGACAAGATGCAATGAATGGTGTACCATAGGGACTTGTGCTGAGGCCTTAACGTTTTTGCCATATATATTCATGACTTGGATAAGAAATTAAAAGTCAGTAACACCAAGATAGATAGGAAAGTACATTATGAAGAGACAAAGGCATATAGATCGGTCAAGAGAGTGGGAGAAATATCTGGCAAATAGAATACTACATGGAAAAATGAAAAATAGTGTATTGTAGCGGGAAGGAGAAAAGAAGCATATTATCTAAATGGTGACAGATTGCTGAGCTCTGAGATAGAGGGATCTGGACATACAAGTGCATGAATAATGAAAACTTAGCACACACATACAGCAAGTAATTAGGAAAGTGAACAGGATGCTATCATTTATCGGGAGGGGAATTAGCACAAAACTGAGAGATTATGCTTCAGCACTGGCAGTATCAATCTGTGTACAGTATCGGTATTACTTAAGAACTATTGTAAACCCCATTAGAAATAGCTCAGGAAAGGTTTACTAGAATACCTGGAAGAGACGTGTAGTTTTCTGAGGCAAGTTTGAATAGGGTAGGCCTTTATCTGCTAGACGAAAGTGAGGACTGCAGATTAGAGTCCAGAGTGTGGTGCTGGAAAAGCACAGCAGGTCAGGCAGCATCCTGATGAAGGGTTTTTGCCCAAAACATCGATTTTCCTGCTCCTCGGATGCTGCCCGACCTGCTGTGCTTTTTCCAGCACCACACCCTCAATTGTATCTGCTAGAGTTTAGAAGATCAAGGATTGATTTGGTTGAAATATATTAAATCTTGAGGGGTCTTAACAGGATGGATGTGGAAAGTAAGTTTGCTCCTGTGGAAGATTCTAGAACAAGGAGATCCTGTTTAAAAACAAGGGGACATCTATTTAAGATGTGGAGAAGCATTTTCTCACAGGGGATCATGAGTCTTTGGAACTTAATTTCTTAAAAGGCTGGGGAAGCAGAGTCTTTCATTCTCTCCAAGACAGAGATAGATAGATTCCTGAAAAACATGGCAGTGAAAGGCTATGAGGAGGAGGTGGGAAAGTGGACTAAATATATCAGCAGTGGTTCAATTGAATATTGGAGGTGGCTTGACATGCCGAGTAGTCTATTCCTGCTACTAATTTATATGCTCATATGATTTATAATGCCCTCCAGGTAACTGATAGAGACTTGTCCATACATAATGATAAAGAACAGCTAGCTGGTTCAGCTCATCTTTCAAACTAGTAACCAATTAGACCGAATCCCCTGCTCTTTTGTCATAGACCTGAAGCTTTTGTTTACTCTTCATCCTTAAAAGGACCTTTCTTTCCCCACAGATAGGGCAACGTGACCATTCAAATCTCTGAACACACTGAGATTGTTTCATGTTTACTTTCCAATGAATAGGAGATTTTCAGAAAATGGTGGTGTTTTTTCTTTGGAATAGTGGCTTTCATTGGCTGCCTTTTAACAAACCTGAAGATTAGACCCAATCAGCACCCTTCAAAAACATCAGCCAATGATCCAGTAGTCAATCTGATTAGATTAGATTAGATTAGATTACATTACATTACAGTGTGGAAACAGGCCCTTCAGCCCAACAAGTCCACACCGACCCGCCGAAGCGTAACCCACCCATACCCCTACATTTACCCCTTACCTAACACTATGGGCAATTTAGCATGGCCAATTCACCTGACCTACAGGTCTTTGGACTGTGGGAGGAAACTGGAGCACCCGGAGGAAACCCACGCAGACACGGGGAGAACGTGCAAACTCCACACAGTCAGTCACCTGAGGCGGGAATTGAACCCGGATCTCTGGCGCTGTGAGGCAGCAGTGCTAACCACTGTGCCACTGTGCCACCGTGCCGCACACAATCTATCTATACATAAATAAAAGCTAGCAATCGCTAGATGAATAAATGCTTTAATTGGTAAATGCTTTAAATCAACACACTACGCACCTTAAACCGTCACACAATACAGCTCCAGCTGCCTACATATGTCTTATATTCCTCAAATAAACATTTATCAATGAGGAGGTGCAAAATGAACAGAAACTAGAGGAATGCATGATGGGGAGATAAAAAGATATAGTCAATGGATGGAGATTTGGGGGCTTTTGGATATTAAATGATCAATAGTGGACTCACATGGAATGGAATCGCTCCCTATTTTTAATTGTATTCAATTATTTAGCATCTTCCTTGACATTCTGTACACAATTAATGACCTACCATCTTTTGCTTGGTTGCTCAATATCATCCACAGTATTTCATGTTGAATAGTTAATTACAATTAGTCACTACTAACGCTCAGAGAGACTCTGATGCTCCAGCTCCAAACTTCAGCTATAGATGCCCAACAATAGAAAATGGACCAGAATTTGCTGTCAAAATAATGGGCCTCCTGCTTGTTATGAGTGAACGATACAGCCAATTCAAGCCACAAGCAGAAACGTAGTAAGATTCCAATAACCAAATGTTTCTGTCCAAGTAACAACATTTCATCATTAAATTTATGGAAAAACTATCTTACTGTCTACATTGCAATGTCAGACATTACGCTGTCATGTATTTGTGAGGTAATTACAAACTAAACTTTCTATAACTGCATATTAACTAGTGTACTGTCTCATTCCTTCATATTTTGAATGTTTTAGTGAGATTGAGAATATTTTAAAATTGAAATGATGCTTCTATCTTTCCCTTTCTGTGTCCTTTTCCCCTCTCAATCCAATCATTACTTCCTGATTATTTTCTTCCCCTCCCTGACTTTGACATTGAATTTGCTCCGCTTCTTGCTCAATTCTACTTGGGGTTATTTCTCAATTCTTCAATCCGACTTTAGTTTTTGGAGGGGAAGCCTGTTAGGTGCCCTCACTATGCTATTACCAATTCTCCCTTTCAAAAACCAATGAGGGCAAAGCATTTTTCACTTGAGGAATACATGGACAAATGACAGAATCCCCATCGGGTCCACACCGACCGTCCAAAGAGCATCCCACCCAGACTCACCCCCCCATACCTCATCCCAAGGATCCTACATTTCCCACAGCTAATCCATCTAGACAGCACTTCCTGGACACTATGGGACAGTTGTGGGTATGTTTGCCAAGCTGGGAGGTTGCTTTGCAGATGTTTTGTCCCCTGTCTTGGTGACATCTTCAGTGCTGCTCTACTCTGCCTTCTGGAATTTATTTGGTTCCATTTCTGCTGCTTCTGGTTGTCCATTGTAGCTGCTGGTATATTGGGTCCAGGTCTATGTGCTTGTTGATGGAGTCCGAGGGTAAGTGCCATGCTTCTAGAAATTCTCTGGCTGTCCTCTGTTTAGCTTGTCCTACGATCATTGTGTTGACCCAGTCAAATTTGTCGTCCTTGTCATCTCTGTATATGGCTACTAGGGACAGCTGGTTTCGGCGTTTAGTGGCTAGTTGGTGTTCGTGGATTCGGATTACTAGTTGTTTGCCTGTTTACCCTGTATTGTGTTTCATGCAGCCTTTGCACGGAATCTTGTAAATTATGTTTGTCTGGCACATGATGGACCCGGTATACCGGCCACTACAACAAACAACCGGAACCAGCAACTGGAAGCAACAGGAACAGAACCAAATAAATTCCAGAAGAGACACTTCACAGGAGGCTCCAAAGCCCTGAAGATGTCACCAAGACAGGGGGGCAAAACATCTGCAAACCAACTTCCCAGCTCGGTGAACATACCCTCAATGACAACAATCAGCACCAAAGCTACAAATCTTTAGACAAACTTTGAACTTTAGGGCAATTTAGCATGGCCAATCTACCTAATCCATACATCTTTAGACAGTGGGAGGAAAGCGGAGCATGGGGAGAACATGCAAACTTCACACAGACAGTGGCCAAGGATGGAATTGAACCTCCATCCCTGGCACTGTGAGGCACCAATGAGGCACCATGCCACCCCTGGGACTGTAGATGCCCTGTTGTAGCAAATTCTGGACCAGTGACTGACCCAAGTGTTTCTCTTAGACCATTACTGGATTTGAAGAATGTGCCTCTTTCCTTATTGAATTGAAAATGCAACAAATCTTTAGCTCAATATTGGCCCCCGCCAGGAAATGATCGTGTATATGAGGGCTTCAGTGAATCATTAATCATTGCCTCCACAGGTAGTGGAAATGAAAAGAACTGATTATTTCAAAACAAAATTGGAAGGGCACCAAGGGAAATAAAGTAGGGAATAGAGAGGGGAGGCCAAAGAGGGATCAATCTACCGAGGGCAGGAACATGATTGATGGGCTAAATGGCTTCATTCCATACTATAATGACTCTGAATGCAGCATGGGTACATTACTGATTCACAGTAAATATTCAAAATGGTGAGGGGGGCTTTTGGGTGGACAGGGCATTCCATATTGATGGTGAAATGGATGCTTGAACTAACGTACCTAAAATCAGCAACACTGAGACTGGTTTTATATCTTTTGTTTGTACCATACGCAGTTAAGTTTCTTTAATTCACTGTCTGTCTGTCTGTCGTAACCACACATTGCAATCCAATAATTTAGTACATGTCAATAGAATTACTTTGCTGATTTGGTTCCCAGGGAAGTTCTGCTCATTACACTTGCTTGACTTTCTCTCGCGGTCACAAAGACATCATCATCCTCGTCACTCCGGGTCTCAGACTGAGCACCTTTCAACGGCGTCCTTCTCTCACTGTCCACAGAAGCCCCACTGTCATCATCAGTTTTCAAATGCCCATTGAACTCCTCCTCATCTTCACCGGGCAGTGGCAGCTTTGGAACTGGTGCCTTTGCCATTGCATACTCGGTTACCAAGAACGCCGAAATCTCATCATCCACCGCCAGCGATTTGTCCTTTTCTCCTTCTGCCCCCTCCAAAGTCCGAGGGGGGTCCTGGGTGCTTTCATCCTCCAGCACAAAGTCTTTGTCAGTCAACGAGGGACTCTGTAGCATTTCCTTGTCCCCGTTGGCAAGTTCCTTCTCGTCCTCGGCTCCTCTCAAGAGCTCATTGTCTCCTGCAGCATCCTCACCGTCCCCCCACTGGAGCAATTCAGCTTGCTGGCCCTGTACGACGGTGAACACGGGCGCTGTCATCACCTGGGTACTGCTCACAAATACCTTCGCCACGTCCTGATAGATTTGCTCCTGAGACAAGTCGGTGGTGGACTCTCCTCCCGATTGATTCGAAGTGCCACCGTCCGTGTCAGTTGCTGTGAGACCACCTTCGGAATCTGGCACCGTGAACCTCTCGGCGCTGCCCTGGCCCGACCATTCTGTCTCGGTGTTAGATCTGGACTCCTCTTGCTGATAGTTCTCAAAGTCCTGTGGAGTAGCAGTCAGGCTGGGGTCCGGTGCAGTAACCACCACGATAGGGTACAAGCTCTCCCAGCTGCTTGACTGGACCTCCTCAGACGTTTGTTGGAGTTCCTGACTTAAGATCGACAAGTTGTTTACACGTCGGTCTTCTCCAGGAGACTGGAAGCAACCTGCAGGGAGACCAGACAAAAAAAAGACCATTTTAGGCCACGTCTGACAAATTAATTGATGTTACACCAGCTCCACAGCTCAGAAACTCAGTCTTCCATGTTCTTCAAACCCCTCGCAACCCTCCTTCCAACCCCTACATTATCTCATCTGACCGACACATCTTTCTCCTTCATCTGTTTTATCCCACTTCCAATCAGAAGTATCAATATTATTCACCTTAACAACACCTTGTGGTTACGGAGTTTCACAATCTAACCACACTCAGCACCAAGACTTTCTCCAGAATTGTTTACTAGCTCAACAATAACCCCTCATGAATTTTGCGAAGATTTGTAGCTCAGGTTAAGATTCTGGATGTAGGTTTGCTCGCTTAGCTGGAAGGTTCATTTACAGATGTTTCGTCACCATACTAGGTAACATCTTCAATGAGCCTCCAGACGAAGCTTCGTCTGGAGGCTCATTGAAGATGTTAGTTAGTATGGTGACGAAACGTCTGGAAATGAACCTTCCAAATCAGTGAGCAAACCTACATCCAATAACTCTGAATTTTGTACTTCCCCAAAAGTGGAAACCTTTATGTTTTGACATCTGCTCAAACAAACCCTTTCCTTATTTCAGGCAGCATGGTGGTTCAGTGGTTCGCACTGCTGCCTCACAGCGCTGGGACGCATGTTCGATGCCAGCCTCGGGTGACTGTCTGTATGGGGGGTTACATGTCCTCTCCATGTCTGTGTGGGCTTTTGCCAAGTGCTCCAGTTTCCTTGCAAAGTCCAAACATGTGCAGGTTAGGTGGATTGGCCATGTATATTTGCCCTGTATTGTCCAGGGATGTGCTGGCTAGGTGAATTAGCCATGGTGAGTGTGAGGCAATGGGGATAGGGTCTGGGTGGGATGCTCATCAGAGGGTCAGTGCAAACTTGATGGGCTGAATGGCCTCTTTCTGCACTGTAAAGATTCTATGATTATCGCCTTCAGATCTGACAGAGAAATCCCAATATCTCCTGTTGAGTTCATCCTCAGATTTTGGGCCATCCCTGGTGTTCTGTATTTAGCATTACTGTGCAGCTCAATAATAGACCATATTGAGGAAGTTTCAGAAATTCTTTGAACCAATCATACTATTAAGCAAAGAATATGTCAGCTGACAGCAGTTTAAATCAATAGGTTCTACTAACACAATTCACAGCTCAAGTGTCTATGAGAAGAGCTTATAGAATCATACAGCACGGAAACAGACCCTTCGGTCCAATGTGTCCACGCCAACCAAGTTTCCCAAACTCAACTCGCCTGCATTTGGCCCATATCCCTCTAAACCTTTCCTATTCATGTATCTGTCTTTTAAACTGTGTAACTGTACCTGCATTGACTTTCCACCTGTACTTTCTTCTTGCACTGAACACAAAGCGTGCTATAAAAAAGTTATTTCTACCTCAATGACCCAACAGTGATACACAAGGTCTTATATTCAAGTCCTATCCCAGAGTGTGGAGGACATTACCTAAATAGAGAGAGTGCTCGACACTGAGCTTAACAATTTCGGAACATGAATGCTGTACTCTACCTTTGTTCCTCAGCCTCTCAGCCTGGAGTACTGTCCCCACAGGCTGCTCCCACCAACCCATTTTTCAACTATAATAAAACAAAGAGCTGCAAATGCTGCAGATCCGAAATAAATAAAAAACCGAACCAGTTGGCAAAACTCAGCAGGTCTGGCAGGGTCTGTGAGAAGAAACAAGAGGAATGTTTCGAGTCCAGTAACCCTTCTTCAAAAAGGGACTCTGCAACGCTTCTTCTGAAGAAAGGTCACTGGACCCGAAACGTTAACTCTGCTTCCTCTCCACAAATGCTGTCAGACCTGCTGAGCTTTTCCCAGCAATTTATGTATTTTGTTCCATTTTCAATAATTCACATTTCTCATTAGCACACATGCTGTATTTATCTTTCTCTCAGCTTATCATCAGCAATCCCTTTGTTTGCCTTTCCTTTTGTTTATCTTTCTCTCTCTCTCTCTCTCTTCCCCCCACCCCACCCCTCCGCCTCTCTCTCAGCCCAGTCTCGAAAGAAGGGTCACTGGACCCAAAACCTTCACCCTGTCTTCCTCTCTGCACATGCTCTGCAGTGGCTACAAAGAACTTTGGGAGATTAGACTCTATATACAAACCAGATCTTTCCATGATTTTATTCAATGTGGAAGCCAAACAGACCAAGTGAACCCTGGTTTCTATTCTGCCCTTTGCTCAATTTACATTTGATGGAGGGAGCACAGTAATTGGCCTGAGTTTGAGAGAGGAAAGTATGCCATCCAGTGACCCACTGGTGTATGGTGAAGGAAGCATTGAGACTTGGCCAATGCGACAATGAAGTTGTAAAATTTAGTGTCAGAGCTTCTCACATGAAAAATGGTGAGCAATACAAAATGGGAGAGAGTTATACACCCTTTTACAGTACATCCACCCAGCAGAACATTGGCTAAATTAGCACAAGGCATCAAACAGGCGACATAGTGGTAATCTTCGGTGAACAATGGAAGGAGGAGGGTCGAGAGTGTACTGCTGGAAAAACACAGCAGGTTAGACAGCATCCGCGGAGCAGGAGAATCGAAGTTTTGGGCAAAAGCCCTTAATCAGGAATGAGGAGGCTCATGCGCAGTGCAACAAAAGAAAACCCTGATGATCTAAATGGCCTGTGTATTTCTGACCATCAAATACACCAAAAGCTCAGTGTCCTTGTGGGAGGAAGAGAGCTAGAAAGCAAAATAAATTGGTTGGGTTGTGGTTGCACCTGAAAAAACCTCTCTGATGTTCATCACTTCACCTTTATTACTTTTACCCAGATTGCTCTTCCTGAGACAGGCTTTGCCTTCCAAACAGTGCTGTGCTATTCTAAATACAAGTAAAAGACAATGGAACATATTTAACCCAGGTCATTCGAGTCTACTGCACATGAAAAAGTAAATGCCAAAATAACAGCTGAACATTTTACATTGTGACCATTTCCTTTTCCACTCTAATGAGCTGATTAACATAAGCTCCACCACAAATGCATTTATTTATTGTATGTTTATTAGAGAGTCGATTGTTCATCTTCAATAAACTGGGGCACGATAAAATCTGACCTCATACTGAGATCCTAAACTACAGCCTAAAGATATCAGTGAAATTCTGAAGAGACAATGTTCTAGGGATCCAATGCTTCTTTCAGACATAAAAGAGCATACATTAGCTCCAAACCAGAACTGCCTTTCTTAAGTCTTTCAATGCGATGTGGGAGTTGCTGGAGAAAACATTATTTGTTCTCCATCTCCAACTGCCTTTAGTGGAGAGTTGTCTTCTTCAACTCTTGTAGTCTCTGAGGCGAGATCATGATGGTTATAGAGTCATAGAGATGTACAGCACGGAAACAGACCCTTCGGTCCAACTTGTCCATGCCAACCAGATATCCTAACTTAATCTAGTCCCATTTGCCAGCACTTGGCCCATAGCCCTCTAAACCCTTCCTTATAGGCAATTTCAAAGGGAGTTCCAGGACTGTGACCCAGTAACAATGAAGGAACAGTGATATATTTCAAAGCCAATCACTGGTGCACAGTGCAGTGGTATTCCTAGATTTCTGCTGCCCTTGTCCTTCTAGATGGTTTTAACAATGCTGTCAGAGAAACCTTCATGATATGGTGCAGCGCATCTTGTAGATGGCACACACTGCTACTGCTGCCCATCAATGATCAGTCTGGTGATCCTTTGTTGCACTTACTCTGTGGCATTTATATTGTTCTGTGGGTGAGGAAACCTGAACGGCGCGCAACAGTTAAACACTGGCATTCCTCATCTGTCATTATCTGGTTGCCAAGGAGTGCCGACGCTGGCACAGTTTACATTTGGCAGCTTGCAAAATTGGCAGGACGGTGCCCCATTACCAGGCAAGTTTAGTTTTCATTTCAAGGCGAGGTCATGAAGGATGAGGGAGCTAAGACGTTTGCGGACTTGGTGATAGGCATCAGGACCCTGGAGCAATCTTGTGATAATGTTACAGAGCTGCAACAAAGGATCATTGGGATAAGTGGAACTGTTGTATGAGGAAAGATTGGGCCTGCATTCCTTTGGGTTTAGCAGCATGAGAAGAGGAAGGGCTCGACAGTATAGATGTAGGAGGGATATTCCCCTCACAAAAGGGATGGGTGACGTCTATAACATGGGACACAGTCAGATGACCATAAGATACAGGAGCAAAATTAGGCCATTTGGCTCATCGAGTCTGCTCCACCATTCCATCATGGTTGATATGTTTCTCAACGCCTTTCTCCCACCTTTCCCTGGTAACCTTTGACCCCCTTACTAATCAAGAACTTACCTCTGTTTAAAAGCCACTCAATAGCTTGGCCTCCACAGCCTTCTGAGGCAATGAGTTTCACAGAATTGCCACCCTCTGGCTGAAGAAAGTCTTCCTCATCTCAGTTCGAAAGGTCATCCCAAGATTAGTGGCAGGTATTTTGGACTGAGATCAGGAGTATTTCTTCCGAGGTTGTTGAATCTGTGGCATTCTCTATAACTCTAGAGAGTTCTGGAGCCTTAGACACCAAGCATATTGAAGACAGAGATCAATAGATTTGTAGATATTGAAGATTTGCAGGGATACAGGAATACTGTGGGAAACCAGCGCTGAGGTAGGAGATCAGCCATGATCCACTTAAATGATCACAGCAGAGTCAAAGGGCAGAATGGTCTGTCCCTGTTTTCAATGTCCCAAACTCATCGACAACTATCCCACAAACAGCCCTATTTGTAATAGTATGACTTTATACAGTCATTTAATTTTGATTCCCAATCCAATTTCACACACACTGCATCACAAGGGTAATGAAAACAGATTAATAATTACCTTTAAAGTGAAATATTGTGATTATTTAAGAGGGATAAGTTTGCAGGTCTTTAGGGAGAGGGCAGAAGGATGGCATTCTCTGGTAGGTCTTTTAATGAGTCAGCAGAGGCAGTACAGGCTGGAAGTCCTCTTTTGTAGTCTATGATGCATAAGGTATGAATACTGAATCAGGCCATTCAGCCCATCGAGTCTGCATCGCTGTTCAATGGAATCATTGTTAAAAATCACACAACACCAGGCTATAGTCCAACAAGTTCATTTGGAAGTACAAGCTTTTGGAGTGCTGCTCCTTCATCAGGTAGCTCCGAAAGCTAGTGCTTCCAATTAAACCTGTTGGACTATAACCTGGTGTTGTGTGATTTTTAACTTTTTCACCCCAGTCCAACACTGGCACCTCCATGGAAATAATCCTCAAGCTTACTGTCTTTGCCTTTTCCCAATAGGCCTTGATTCCCTAACTGATTAAAACTCAGTGCAACTCAGCCTGGAATGATTTGCTCATTCTATAAGCAATTTGTATTATATAGTAAATGAATTCAACTATTGCACTGCTGTCCCATTAGACTGACAATTGGTGGTGATCTAACCTGAGGGTCACCATGCCTTAGGGAAGAGGAGAGGATGAGAAGGAGAATGCTTCCTGGTAACCTCAGCTGGTGCAGGAATTGAACCCATTGCAAACTAACCATGCAGCCAACTGAGCTAACCCATTCATTTATTTAATATTCTTAATGTAGTGAAACATTCCATGTTGTTGTAGGTGCAAACAGCTTTGTTTATTATGTTCTACAAGTTGTGTTTTAGTCCTCGCTTCAGTAGTTGACCCTTATGAGCTGTTCCAGCTCTTAATGAGGTTTCCACCGATTAAGGAGAGAACCCTCGCTTGATCCAGTACATCACCCTCAGAAAACTGGAAATCTAACCCTTCAGGTCTAGTAAACAACTGACAGCACTGCAGTAGCAAACTCATTTGAGTCTCAGAATCCCTACATCGTGGAAAGAGGTCATCAAGCCCACACCAACCTTCCGAAAAACATCCCACCCAAACTCAGGCCTCACATTTCACATTGACCCCTGACTAATCCACCTAGTCTACACATCCCTGAACACTATGGGTAATTTAGCATGGCCAATCCACCCTGACCTGCGCATCGTTGGACTGTGGGAAGAAACCGGAGCACCCGGAGGAAGGCCATGCAGACTCCATGGAGAATGTGCAAACTCCACACAGACAGTCACCCAGGGAGGGAATGAAATCCGGGTCCCTGGCACTGTGAGACAGAGAGCTAACCAATGAATATCGGAACATCATTAAGTTCCAGTCCAGAGACTTTAGCATTAAGGGAGAGCTGCATTTCGAAGGAGAACACAAGCCCACTGAGATATAAAAGATCCTGAGGCTATATTCAATATTTATCCTTCAAACATCACTACCTAAAAACCTGTGGATCCAGTCACTGTCACATTGCTGTTTGTGGGATGCCGCTGTGCACTTAGTGATTGCCAAATTTCCTATATTACACCTGTGACTACACTTCAAATGTACATTATTGCTTGCATGTAAGGGTCAGGGAACAGAGTATAGAAAGGTAGGTTCTTCCTTTCAGCCAGAGGAAAGCTGGTGGACATTGACTTCCAGGTCCTATATTGAGTAAAGGACAAAAAAGTGGAAGAGAAAACATCTGAGTAAATACGGACTTTATCTGCGGCAGTAACTTCCACATTGAAAGCAGTAAATGCAGCCGGCAGAACATCAATCCACAGGACAGCTCATTTCAATCCCAGCAGTAATGCGATTCTGAATTTGACCCATTCACTCCCTGTCGTGGCAGTTTCCAAGTTAAGACTCGCCTGTAAGTGTTCACCACGTTTCCAGATTTGCAAAGCTGTGCGAACCCAGAATGGAGTGACAAAAGGGTCTCTTGTTTCCACAGTCCCTCCCCCTCCAGGTTCCAGTCGGAGGGGGCACAGTGGTCATAGAATCATACAGCACCAAAGAGGCACTTCGGCCCATTAAATCTGTATTGTCAAAAACACACTATTAACCTACTCCAGTCCCACACTTGGTCCATAGTATGGAATGTTATGACACTTCAAGTGCTCATCCAAGTACTTTTTAAAGGTTGTGAGGTTTCCTGCCTCAACTATCCTTTCAACAGCACATTCCAGACCCTTCCATCACACTTTGGTGAAAACATTTTTTTCTTCAATTCCCCTCGAAACCTTCTGTGGTGAAATAAGTCAACAGACCAAGCTTCTGAAAGAAAATCCTGTTCCAGTTATCTCTCTGCTACATAAATTATTTTGCCTTCTGTACACATCATTCACAAGAATTCTCATGATGTAAAAGGTCTTCACTTTATTTTGATGGTTAACCACTTAATTTTCTCTTGCCAGCATTAATTAATTTCCCCAAACAATCCATTGTTCTTTCCTCCCTCTTTGTTAACCCATCCTGATCAGTTTTCCTCTGTTGTTAGAGTTTCTATAATCCCCTCTCCAAAGGACCTTGTTTCATTTTTAATTTTTAAACGTGCACACTCAGCTTTCCGGTACATATGAATGTTTTGTCCCTTAGCCTTCACACTGGGCTCATTAGGAATCATCACTCACTGTGCATCTCTATCCAATGGTTCGCACAATGGATGCCTGGACTTAAAACATTCTAGCCCTTCAGTAGTTCCCTGCTCAGCTTGCCTCTTGTCTCCAGGCAGACTTCTGAAGGGTTCAGAAAAGAGTTAAAAAGATGTTGCCAGGGGTGGAAGATGTGAGCTATAGGGAGAGACTGAATAGACTGGGGCTGTTTTCACTGGAGCGTTGGAGGCTGAGGGGTGACCTTGTAGTGGTTTATAAAATCATGAGGGTCATGGATAGGGTAAATAGACAAAGACTCTTCATGGGAATCCAAAACTAGAGGGCATAGGTTTAGGGTGACAGGGGAAAGATTTAAAAGGGACGTAAGGGGCAACGTTTTCTCACAGAGGATGATGCATGCGTGGAATGAGCTGCCAGAGGAAGTGATGGAGGTCGGTACAATTACAGCATTTAAAAGACATCTGGATGGGTATATGAATAGGAAGGGTTTAGAGGGACATGGACCAAGTGCTGGAAAATGGGACTAGATTAGGTTAGGACATCTGGTCCGCACAGATGAGTTGGACCGAAGGGTCTATTTCCATGCTGTACATCTCTATGACTCTAAGAGTCATTTTGGACTCAAAATGTTTCTGTCTCCACAGATGCTGCCAGACCTGCTTTTATTTCAGACCTCAACCTTTGTTCATTGAGCGGCAGCCTCCCTCCGTCATCCTCTGTGTGCCGCATAACTCAGACAAGTCTCACTCAGCCTCCATCCTGGCCTGGTACAGACAAACAACACTCCCCACAGAGGACTGAGTGGCACTCCAATATCCACCAAGAACATGACCTTGTCCGCTGCACTCTACTTGTAAGCATTCATGCCCAGTGGTGGAGACCTTAACTCAGAAGGGGAACTTAAAGCAAGTGGGCCTTTTATTGAGCAGGGATGAGATACAGATGCAGGTAAAGGGCATTCACAAAGCCTGCTGTTGGGAACTCGAGCTGCCTTTAATACTCTGAGCATTTCATTGCAAACTTTCATTTTGGCGTGAGAAACATTTAGCCTCTCGCACAATTACAGACAAGATTCCGCCCTCCCCCCATAATATTTTGCTCCAGCAAATTGCTAACACTGACTTTGCCATGTAAACCACCTGACAACAGCAAAAATGGTTAAAGACAAAATAAATAATTCCCACACTACTATTCAGTGATATACCAATTTCACTGCACCCAAAATTTCCCAACAGGGATTTTCATTTTTAAAATCACTTAATTTATGCAGCTCTTAAATCTCCAATAAAAAGGAAGTCATTGCTTCCAGCTCTCTATCACTTTCTATATCGTCTCATTCTTAAAGCTTTCACTTAAGCCCAATAATATGTTAGGAAATCTCTCACATTGGATGTTCCTGAGCAAAGTTTCCAAAATTTTATTCAATTGTGCTAAAAGTGTTTAAAAATGAGCAAATTTTAAAAGTCTGCATTAGAATTCTTGTGGCTATTCTGTTACACAAGGATTATCAACATGTTCAGGGTTGCTATCACACACCTCCGAACCAGTTGGGACATGAACCCAGGCCTCCAGGTCCTGGCGTAGGGATACTACAACTCAGGAAGGCCTCTACATCACAGATGCTGTTCCTGCATCTATCCTGTCTTCAAACACAAGGGGAATAGTTGCTAGTTGTGTTTTGTGTGACTGGACCATGCTATCAGGCCCACTAACTCCCAACAGTAGGTGGCACTGCTGCCCACTCCAAACAGGAAACTTCCCGACAAACACAGTCACTAACTGCATCCAATGAACCATATTTCTGCAACATAGTTATTACATTGCTATTACGTCACAGACACCACTTAATTTGGAGCTATTTCTGTCCACCCATTTCGAAATTGTAAAATTCAGTGCCCAAAACTCTTGCGTAGGTACTGATGTTGAACTGGGGTGTACAAAGTTAATCACACAACACCAGGTTATAGTCCAACAGGTTTATTTGGAAGCATTAGCTATCAGAGCGCTGCTCCTTCATCAAATAAACCTGTCGGACTATAACCTGGTGTTGTGAGATTTTTAACCAAGACTCTGTTGGTAGCACATGCACCCAGAGTCACAAACTGTGGGTTCATGAAATAACACAGACTGGTACTCCATCGCAG
Source organism: Chiloscyllium plagiosum (assembly GCF_004010195.1). Taxonomy (NCBI): domain Eukaryota; kingdom Metazoa; phylum Chordata; class Chondrichthyes; order Orectolobiformes; family Hemiscylliidae; genus Chiloscyllium; species Chiloscyllium plagiosum. Next base: position 27,704,457 of record NC_057741.1, on the reverse strand, counting down.
TACCGAGGGAGCACTGCGCTGTCAGAGGTGCTGCCTTTCATTAACATGAAACAGAGAGCCCCACCTGCACTGAGACACATTTGGTTCTGAAAGGCACTAGATCAATGCAATCCTTTTTTCCTGTCTCTACCTTGGTCTGACCTCACTCCTCACCCCAGTCAACTCCCTACTTCTCCTCCTTCCCCTTTCTCTCCAGTTGCATATTAATCTTTGTCCTTTGGCTCAGCTTTTCCCCTTAACCCAGATTCTGCCCTTCAGTACTGGAGCTGTATAACTCTCCCTTCTTCCATCCCTTCGGACTGCTCAAAAACCTTTATTCAATCCATGCTGTCCCACCTGTCCCTGCCCACTATTAATTTTCTCTTTTACATCTACATTGCCACAACCCTACCTTCACTGTAGCTCCAAGCCTCCTTTTGCGTCATTAAAACATGGAAACAAAAAGACCATTCAGCCCCCTCTAATCTATCCTGCTATTCAATGAGAGAATGGCTGATCTGCAATCTCAATCCATTTATCCATCTTTTCCCTAATCCTTTAATACCATTGGTCATCAAAACTCTAATCATGGGTATTCTAACTCATTCTTTTGTCCCAATCTATGTTATCTGCTCCCCTTAATATTGTGAAACTGTCAAAGTACCCCTTAATACCCCTGGTACAAAATTACACGGATGCATTGGTGGTCAGCATGGATGAGTTGGACTGAAGAGTCTGTTTCCATGCCATACAGCTCTGTGATGACTCAACAACTTGTTGAATCCTTTGAGTCCAGCTGTCAGTCTAATAAGTCAACACTGCACTCCTCCAATGTCAATCTAGTGCTCCTAAGGTCTGGCACCTAAAGTTGCTCACAGTCCTCAGGGTGTGGTCTCACCAGGCCTTTGTGTCACTAAAGCCTGACTCTTCATCCCTGCCACTCTAGCCTTCTAGAGATAAAGGCAATTATTTCATTTGCCTTTTTGAGTATTTGCCTGTACTTGTTCTTCATCTTCTCAATGATCTGTTCATCTGAAGCCCCAAACCTCTTTGGATAGCCCAGCTGGTTTTTAGCATTTCGCCATCTTTTTAAGTACAAAAAGAACAACCTCATATCTGCCGACTGTCACAAACAGAGTAAAGACCAATTGTTAATAAATATAGCTTTTTTTATTTAATCCGTACATGTAGTGACTGTTTTAAAAAACACAAGATTCAGGCCACAAAGAGGTCTGCTACTGTCATGTGACAGGACATGGCAGTTATCATAGAATCAAGATTAGAGTGGTGCTGGAAAAGCACAGCAGATCAGGCAGCATTCAGGAAGTTCCTGATGAAGGGCTTTTGCCCGAAACTTCGATTTTCCTGCTCCTCGGATGCTGCCTGACCTGTGCTGTGCTAATCTTGACTCTAATCTCCAGCATCGGCAGTACCCACCTCCGCCTAGTAATCATAGAATCCCTACAGTGTGGAGACAGGCCAACATGTCCACACCGATGCTCTGAAGAGTAAACCACCCAAACCCATCCCCCTACCCTATTATTCTACATTTACCCTGACTAATGCACCTAATCACGCAGAAGGTGGTTCGTGTATGGAATGAGTTGCCAGAGGAAGTGGTAGAGGCTGGTACAATTACAACATTTAAAAGTGCTGGCAAACGGGACTAGATTAGGTTAGGATATGTGGTCAACGTGGACAAGTTCAACCAAAGAGTTTATTTCCAAGCCATACATCTCTATAACCTCCATATGGTCAATTTAGCATGGCCAATTCACCTAACCTGCACATCTTTGGATTGTGAGAGGAAACCAGAGAAAACCCACACAGATACAGGGAGAATGTCCAAACTCAAGTCACCCAAGGCTGGAATCGAAGCCAGGTCCCTGGCACTGTGAGGTAGTGCTAACCACTGAGCCACAGTGCTAACCAAAACAATCATCCAAAACCTTCTCCAAAGTCAACATCAGCCAGGTAAATCAACACCCTGGTGTCACCTGGAATGCTCATTGCTATGTTACAATCTGCTACAAAAAAATCTCCAAAATCTCTTATATCACAGATTACACCCACTTTCCAAGATGTGTAAAGGACTTTCCACTTAACCTCTGGAATGTGGAGTAGACAACTGGCTTTCTGCACCACAAATCTCTGTCACCACAGTAACTGTTACCCTGACCACAATAACAGCTTCTCTACAAAGAAGGCTTGGTCACATGATTCCCAGAGGCTTTTGAAATAACAGTTTATGGGGTTGATAGGAGGTCTGCTGAATCAACACCCCTAAACTGCCTACAAGGCTAAAGCCTCTCTCTGGCCTGTAAAAGGCATGCAACCACCTGTATTTGCACTCTCTAAGAGTTAACTTTTCTTTAATCAAAATGGTGAAGTAGAAGTCATATTTCAGCAAAATTCCCCTGGAAGATGTTTAAAAGAGAAGTTGCCTTCAACTGATTGGTTAACCAAATCGATCCACCCCCACAAAGGATACTAATTCCAACTATTGACCTTTGGAATCCATCTTTAAAAACAAGAGCCTTGTTAAACTGGGGTCCCCTGCTTGTTTCTTCTTTGTACTTAAGGTGTCACCAGTTGAAGAGTCTCTTTGTCTTCACCTCTTCATGTATGTTTATAGATGTACCTGTGCTCTGAAGCTTGTAGCTCCCCTGTACAACTCCCACCTCTCCCTTCCAACCTGACTCTGAGAGTGTTTAAAATAAATCCTACTCGTGGTTTTTAACTTTACCACAGTGTTAAGATTCTGGAAAAGGCCCAGCCTAAGAACAGAGGAAATGTGGGAATTATGCATGCCCCTCCTATCCCACAGTCATTAAAAAACAGGAACTAATTATACCAAATCTGCTCACAGGCAGGTGATGAATACATATTTAAAGGTCATAATCTGTCCTTGACACTTCATTGCGAAGCATTTGCCACAGATCAGTCCATTTGCTAAAACCTGTTATTTTACGGTTTCATCTGCACTGATTATAATACTGCCTTTATCTGTGAATTTGGAGATCGGACTTTCTGTACAATCACCAAAATAGATTATGGATATATAAAATAACTGAGGTCCTTGTAGATATCTTGTGAGATACCCTTGAATCATATTATTTAAATTAGAAGATGTATCTGTGATCCCTACACTTTGGCTCCCACTACTCAGCACATACTGCAGGATAACTCTTGTGGCACATTGATACTGTCCCGACCACTAAACCAGAAAGCCTGGGTTCATGTCTCATCTACTCTAAAGGTGTGTAACAGTACGTCTATAGAGTTTAATTGAATAAAAATATCTACCTTCTGGAGGGATATAGAGATTTGTTTTGAGATACCGACATCTTGTCAGTTTCACTGGGTTAAAAGAGCCAGACAGTGAATAAGCATGCCAGCATAATACAAAGTAGGGAGATGGTTACAATTGAAGGAGGTTAAAAATCACACAACACCAGGTTATAGTCCAACAGGTTTGATTGGAAGCACTAGCTTTCGGAGCGACGCTCCTTCATCAGGTCGTTGTAGGAACAGCACTCTGAAAGCGACTGTTTCCAATTAAACCTGTTGGACTATAACCTGGTGTTGTGAGATTTTTAACTTTGTACACCCCAGTCCAACACCGGCTCCTCCAAATCATGACAATTGAAGAACGCAGGGAGAAGATCCCCATTTATATCAGGTCAAAAACACTGTCTGTGACACACAGTGTGTTACTCTGTTAGAATGAATAGTCCTACAAGGATCTCCTGGTTAAGTTTCATTGAAAAAGCATTCTTAAGTCTTTGCATTATACAAACAGAAACCACTACTTACCTATTCTTAAAGTCTGGGTGTCATTTGGGAAGATTAGCATTTATCGTCCTCTTGTGATTGTACTGCAAAGGGCAATAGTGTCTTTTTGAACCACTTCAGTGTTTGTAGTTAAAGTACTGTGATAATGGAGATTGAGAAGGAGTTGGGAGGTTATTGATCCACTGTCAATGAAAGAACAGGACACATGTTTAACCCAGGATGGCACACAACTTGGGGAGGGGTGGGGAGAATTGCAGAGATGAGTTTTCCCCAATGTTGCTGCTCTATGTCAGTGTGACATTGGTTTCAATGAGAATGGTGATGTTGGAGGATCCTCGATATGATGTTGAACATACTGCTGCTGTGATTGAGGAGACAGATACTAAAGATCAGTAATATTACAACAAAAAACACACTTGGGCCTGGGGATTTTGTAAATTCCTGCATTTCACCCATACTGTTTATTCCTCAAAGCCAGTTTCACAAACTAGCTCAATAAATAGCTGTGTGTACTGTGCTTCCATTATTTTCTACATACCTTTATCCTAATTAACTCAGTAATTTCTCTTTGCGCAGGATAAAGCTTAAAAGTCTCCATCGTTAATAGATTTTATTCAAGTGCATTGGTCGAAGACCATGAAAGCTTATTACAAATTCTCCAACGTAGAGTAATACCAACTCAGCTTTTAGAAACAAAGAGGTTATTGAAATTATCTATCATTCAAAGGTATCATCCTTGGATCAGTGGGTTGTACTTTCAACCCTCGTTTGGAAAATGAGGCTCAGAAACCTGAGCACAATGAGGCTCAAGTTCCAGTGCAGAGCAGAGCGACTGCAGCCCAGTCAGAGATCCAGCCTTTCAGAAGTGATACTGGGCAGAAGTGCCTCCTCCCTCTCAAATGATCTCATGACACAACATTAAGAGGAGCAGGGGAGTTCTTTCCAACACCCTAATCAGTATTTATTGCTCCGCCAACAGAAAAAGATTATCCAGTCATTATTACAAGGCTGCTTACCTTTACAACATGAGAACAGTGAAGTAGAGTCACAAAGTTATCGAGTTTCACAGCACAGAAAAAGGCTCTTCGGCCCATCATGCCCATGACAGTTTTCAAGCACCTGAGCCCCATTCACTCCAAAAAGTATCTAATTGACTGTAGTGGGCTTTAGCTGAGATATGAGGTACGTGACAGGAATGTAAGATTTAATTATTTTCCAGTAAAGCACTGTTATTTTGCTAAAGGATTCACTTTGCCTTTCCAGAGAGATGGCATAGAAGCAGGCCAATGTTAAAACTGTTACCACAGCAACTGGCACAGTGTTATTTGTGACCAGTTAAATAACCTGTATTCTATTGGTCATACCAACAGTTTTAGTCAAATGGGCAGCTGGGGCAAGAGGGTAGTTTACTTAATGGACCAACTAATCCCAGAATTATTCTTCATCTTTGGATATCTTCACACATAATTCTTTCCCTTTTGGGGAATAGCAGGGGAAGGATGCACAGGCTCAGCACTCCATGAATGAGGTAGGGACAGTACCCTTTGGACCCACAAGTCTTCCCTCTTAAAATATTCACTGGCATTCACACTCTATGGATGCATTACGGCCGCACTAGAGAACAAATCAACAAGAGTGACCAAGGTCTAATAAGCATTAGCACTTACCATATTGCACTAACAGTGGCGAGACAACAACCATAACCCACCGTCATGGCACACAAATGAAGAGGCAGCTTTGGAAAAGCTCAGCAACAATTTGCTACTTTAGCATCAACAGCATAAAGACATGTCATGGCCAACTGAGTAATGTGAGAGATATATCACAGTACTTTGGCGATAAGATCCTGTCTCATAAATTCCACCATTTTCTAATGAATTTTTCAGGTCATTCATCGTAAGAATTTAGGTGGACCCGATTGAATGTAATTGATGTTTAACTCCTTTGGGCTTATGTGTAAAATTCAACCCTGTTTTCAAAGCACTGTCCTTCAACAGTACAATAACTTTTGATAGACAGAAAATCTAGCAACTTGGATCTCTGCAATAAACTGAGCCGTAAACCGTGCCATAAATAAGCTGCAAACAGCCCACCAAATAAACTGCAAAGGGGATCTTAAATAAAAGCATCGTAATCTCTCAGCCTTTACAATATGCCACGCACATTGAATGGTGCTTTGTGAAGTGACTGTTTTTCTGTAATATAAACCATTAGTGGTGGTCAAAAAAGTGACTTCAGGCTGGAGGGAGCCATCATAAATATCTGAACTCTACTCTAAAAGTACACAAAATATTGCTTCCATTTGCTTGGCTTTGAAATTTTAAAAATGTTAAACTGGCAATAAGTGAATGGCAGGACATTTCTAGTAGAATTACAATTATACAGCCTAATCTGAATAAAATAATACAGCTGAGCTCAATTTTCAATCTTTGCTTCATCAATGTAGTCAAACGACATCATAATTTTAAGATCCATCCATCGATCACTCCTCAGTCATTTCTATCGGGAGAACAGAGTCCCCTCCTGTTCAATCTTTCCTGGTGATCAGAATCTCTCAGTCCTGGGATCATGCACAAACAGAATAGGCTACATGGAGTGTAGGAGAAGTAAAACAGGATGCCTGTACTAACCAGACACGGTATTCCCAAACTGATGTTGGGGTATGGAGTACTTGCATAGACCTATATTAAGCATACACCACAGACTAGTGAAATGCAAGGTTACAGGGAGCAGACAGGGGATGGGTCTGGAAGGGATGCTCTTCGGAGGGCTGGTGTGGACCTGATGGGCCAAATAGCCTGCTCCCACACTGTATGGATTCTATGATTTGAATAGATAATTCAGTACTTCCAAGTCTGATCCAATTGGGTCATGACTAATCCTTCACTCAATCCATTTACCTGCCTTGGTTTTACTCTACTCAGCAGCGCCACTGGGGAGGTGACGGCTGCTGTTGGTACTTACACCTCAGATCGAGGAGGGTCCCAGGCACTGGTAAGTAATGGAGGCAGTGCCATCGATGGGAAGAGGGTGAGATGGGCCGGAAGCAAAGGCAGAGTGATTAGCTCAGCAGCCAGCACACCTCTCCCAACCTCCCTCCACTCCACACTGATGTCTTTCAGCTGAGCATGTCTGACAAAGGGACCCACCCTCAGAAGCCCATACATTACCCACTTAAGGGCCTCCTTAAATTTATTCAATGCCCCAGCATCCACTGAACTCTGGAGTAGTTAATTCAACAGATTCATCACCCTTTGAGAAAAGTTAAAAATCACACAACACCAGGTTATAGTCCAACTGGTTTATCTGGAAGCACTAGCTTTCGGAGCGCTGCTCCTTAATCAGGTGGTTGACAACCATCTGATGAAGGAGCAGCGCTCCAAAAGCTAGTGCTTCCAAATAAATCTGTTGGACTATAACCTCCTGTTGTATCATGTTTAACTTTGTACACCCCAGTTCAACACTGGCATCTCCAAATCATGACCTTTGAGAGAAATAATTTTTCCTCATCTCTGTTTTAAATCTGCCACACACCCCCATCCTAAAACGATGACTGCTTGTTCTAGATTGTCCCATTAAGAGGAAACATCCTCTCTCTTTCTCTACATTGTCATTCCATTTTAGTATCACTTATACCTCAATTAGATCACCTCTCATATTTCTAAACCCAGCGATTATAAGCTTAAACTGTTTAATCTGTCTTCATAAGAAAAATCTCTATCTCGGAAATCAATTTAGTGGACTTTCTCTGAGCTGCCTCCAGTACAGTTATATCCCCCTTAAGTAAGGGACTGAAATTGTACACTGTATTCCAGGTGTGTCTCTTGGATGCCTTGTACAGTTGTAGCAATACTTCTTTATTCCCCATACTTGCAAAAGAGTCAAAGCACCTAACCTTTCTCATTAGCCTCTTAAATTTCAATAAAGGAGGCAGAGAGAAGTTCCTCTTGTTTAACAGTCACTCAATCTGGCCCAAGAATCTTAAAATATCAATTACTGAACAGGTAACAATAGAAGAATTCTCAACAGTCACAAGATATACAATGGTCCGATAGCAAACAGACACCTTTTCTTATCCTTTAGATTTTGCTGATGTTCTTTCAACACTATATCAGGAATTTCACAGCCCACCCTCTCTACATATTGCCAAAATATATCAAGGCACGTTTCAACATTCTGTTGTACGTGCCCTTGTGGGGCAAGCCCACCTCCAGGCCCATGGCTAAAGAAGGACTTTAATGTTTAACTTGAAACATTATTTCTTCATTTTTCTATTGAATAATTGTAGTGATGAACTTTCTAACTTATTTATTTTTCTATTTTTGTACCTAGGCACCTTGGTATCTAAGATGGCACTTTTCACTGTACTCCTGTACTTGAGGACATGTGACAATAAAAACTAATTCTGTTTCTAGAAGCAACAGAGAAAGCAACAGAGAATTATAGGCTCCCAGGAAATACAAAAAAAAGCCATTATTTTGAACATAGGTAGATAGAGAGATAGAGTCATACAGCACAGAAAGAGACCCTTCAGTCCAACTCGTCCACGCCGACCAATTTTCCCAAACTAAACCACCCCAGTTGCCTGTGTTTGCCCCATAGCCCTCTAAATCTTTCCCATCCATGTACCTGTCCAAATGTCTTTTACCTTTTGTAGCTGTATCTTCATCTATCATGTCCTCTGGCAGTTCATTCCATATGCGAACCACCTTTTGTGAAAAAGGTCCCTTTTATATCTTTCTCCTCTCACCTTAAAATTATACCATCTGGTTTTGGACTCCCCCATACTAGGGAAAAGATCTTTGCTACTCATCTTATCTAAGTCCCTCATAAACATTGATAAGGCCACCTCTCAGACTCCTACCCAGTGAAAAAGTCCAAGATTTTCCAGTCTCTCCTCCTAACTCAAACCCTCCAGTCCCAATAAGATCCTTGTAAATCTTTTCTGCATCCTCTCCAATTTAATAATATCCTCCCTATAGCAGCATGTCCAGAACTGTATGCGGTAGCCACACCAACGTTCTATACAACCTCAACATGGCGTCCCAACTACTATACTCAGTGGTGTGAGCAATGAAGGCAAGCATGGAAAATGCTTTCTTAACCACCCTGTCAACCTGTAAAAATGTTCCTTTTATTTGCAGAGGTAAATCTGTAAGCTTCCAGCTAGCATAAGTAAACAACATTACAAGTTCAAGTGATTATTTTGTCTTAAATTGATTGTTAGTGCAGATACTTAGCTTAAAAATGTGTTGCTGGAAAAGCGCAGCAGGTCAGGCAGCATCCAAGGAGCAGGAGAATCGACGTTTCGGGCATAAGCCCTTCTTCAGGATATTAATGCACTCAAAATTATTCAGTAAGTGTTGCCCATTTGTAGAGTCACATCAAACATGGGCTGGTTATGTACAAACTGTACTCTGCCTATTATGGACAACTGAGGATCCATTCTGTCTGATTCACTCAGCCAATAGCTGGAATGTACAGCCTACATACCTAACACCATACTGGCACTAAACTCCGTGCAGAAAATTCAAACATTAACATGCATTAATATGTACAGAATGTAAATGCTGCAATAAAATGATCTCCAAACTAGTACAGTTAGTGATGTGGAATATTATGAAAGTGGTTGCATTATTATTTTGTTCAGGATTCATTTAAAAGATTGTGGAATACGACTGACTGTGGAGATGCTTGGACTTGATTGTTTTAAAAAGGTACTGTAAAGTCACTTTGGACATTTATACGTTTATTCAAAGTGACAAAGCCAGGCAAATAACCTGAGCCTTACGAACCATGAAACTAGTCAGACTTGCTTACAAAGAAGTTATATAGCTGGACTTATGGCTGCCAGGAATCATGGGTATTATTTGGAAAGTCCAGTTGGGGTGCACGTGAATAAGGGTGAAGCCACCCAAAGCATCCATGTTTGGAGAAAATGTGTTTGAAAGTTCAGTGTAACAGCTGGAAAAACTAATGTCACTATTCTCCTCAGAAGCTTCTGCAAAACTCCGTCTCACCATCTTCCAAACAAACTGCTTCTGAAAAGATCCCAGTGACAACCGTTCCAGTCCAGTGTCAGCCATCCAAAAGTGTACCATGAGGCCTGACCAAAAACAAACTGGAACATTTCATACTTTATCTTCTTACATTCAAGAATTAACAGTTAGCTGGTGCAAGTTTGTTTTTCCCAAAAAGTTAACCACAGCAGAGAAAGTTACTTCAGCTCTTCATTAACCAAAATGTGCTCATAAGGGTTAATAATTATACTTGCATATTTCAAACGGAGTGCTAATCAGCTTGCATCTTTGTTGATTCGTTCTTGTTGTTATAATAAATCAATAATGTTGCTGCTTATTAGAGGGGAAGCCAGCAACTGGATACAGAACTAGCTCTGAGGTGGAGGGTTGCTTTTCAAACTGGAGGCCTGTGACCAGCAGTGTGCCAGAAAGATCAGTGCTGGGTCCACTGCTTATTGTCATTTTTTAGATGATTTGGATATGAGTATAGGAGGCATAGTTAGTAAGTTTGTAGATGGCACCAAAGTAGGTGGTGCAGGGGACCGTGAAGATGATTAGATCAAAGTACAACAGGACCTTAATCAGATGGGCTAATGGGCTGAGGAGTGGCAAATGGAGTTTAATTTAGATAAGTGTGATGTATTGCATATTTGATAAGGCAAACCAAAACTGCCTAAGGAAGTAGTGGAGGCGGGTACAATTGCAGCAGTTAATGATAGCACCTTGGGGAGTGTTGTTGAACAAAACGACTTAGGGGTGCAAGTGCATAGTTCCTTGAAAGTGGATTTGCAAGTAGATAGGGTGGTGAAGAAGGTGGTTGGCACACTTGCCTTCATTGGGCAGGACAGTGAGTGCAGGAATTCGGATGTCAGGTTGCGGCTGTACAGGATGTTGGTGAGGCCTCTTTTGATCGTCTTTATGTCGGAAAGATGTTGCTATGCTTGAGAGGATGCAGAAAATATTTACAAAGATGTCATCTGGACTGGAGGGTTTGAGCTGTAGGGGGAGGCTGAATAAGCTAGTTATTTTTCCTGGAGCATCGGAAGGTGAGGAGTGACCTTATAAAGGTTTATCAAATCATGAGGTGAGGAGTGACCTTATAAAGGTTTATCAAATCATGAGGGGTATGGATAGGGTGAATAAGCAAGGTATTTTTCCCAGGGTTGGGGAGTCCAAAACTAGAGGGCATAGGCTTAAGGTGAGAGGGAAAAGATTTAAAAAGGACCTGAGGGGCAACTCTTTCACGCAGAGGGTAGTGTGTGTATGGAATGAGCTGCCAGAGGAAGTGGTGGAGACTGGTACAAATACAACATTTAAAAGGCATCTGATGGGTATATGAATAGGAAAGGTTTAGAGCCAGATCCTAGGAAATAGGACTAGGTCAGATTAGGAAATCTGGTCAGTGCGGATGGGTTGGACCGGTGGATCTGTTTTCATGCAGTGTGACACTATGACTGGTTGATGATTTTTTTTTGTAAATTAAGCCTAATATGAATAAAATATTAAATTGGCCATATCAGTAACAAGGTAAAACATTGAAAAATATATTGTGACCATTGGAACTAGAGGAAGTTCCATTGTAACATCAATGAAGGTAGAATTTGCTTCATAAGCCATTAAATGGCTGATTTAGATTAGATTAGATTAGATTAGATTAGATTAGATTAGATTACTTACAGTGTGGAAACAGGCCCTTCGGCCCAACAAGTCCACACCGACCCGCCGAAGCGCAACCCACCCATACCCCTACATTTACCCCTTACCTAACACTGTGGGCAATTTAGCATGGCCAATTCACCTAACCTGCACATCTTTGGACTGTGGGAGGAAACCGGAGCACCCGGAGGAAACCCACGCAGACACGGGGAGAATGTGCAAACTCCACACAGTCAGTCGCCTGAGGCGGGAATTGAACCCGGGTCTCTGGCGCTGTGAGGCAGCAGTGCTAACCACTGTGCCACCGTACCGCCCCAAATTTAATCTTAGGATCTGGGAAAAAAAAGCTGCTTCCTTCCCAACCAAATACTGGAAACATAAACCAGGATAAAGATTCCAACCATCATCTTTCTGTCGTATCGTCAGCAACATTTGGGCATCAGATCGAAATGCTCAAGTGACAGAAATATCATCAAACCAGTTCTGCTACTGAATGCTTCTGACATTATTAAATAAAAGCAGCTGAACGTAAAGTTTCTTTAACATCCAAGCGTTCCCATCAGACACTGAAGCCAGAAGTGGCATTTCCAGGTACAGGTGAGAGCAATATTTTTAATGTCATCAGTAAATCTGTCCAAGTCAGACCCGAAAATATAGTCAGAAGTCAAGATCACAAAAACAGGTTCGCTCAAGGTAGTTCCACGCAGATCTCAGAAGTGACTGGAGTTAAATGCTCTTCATCCATCTGAATTTCCACACATGCAAAGTCTGAATGTGAATGATTTCTGTCCCCACTGCACATCAGTAAAATTTAATATTCACAAACGCATTAGAGGAGTAAAGAGCTCAGTTTTTTGTAGCTTTTAATCCCAGACTATGACGTTATATTGTTCACTCCATATCCCCGCAGTATTTGATCAGGGCTTCAACACTCAGAACTCCACAATGCCTAATTGCTGGAGGTGCTGAAAGAACAGGAACATTCCTTCAATCGCCATAAACATACAGATAAACCTTAACTTGCACAGTCGGAAAGTGTGGCGCTGAGGAAGCACAGAAGGTCAGGCAACGTCCGAGGAGCAGGAGAATCGACATTTTGGGCCTAAGCCCCTCATGAAGGACTTTTGCCCGAAACGTCGATCCTCATGCTCCCCGGGTGCTGCCTGACCTGCTGTGCTTTTCCAGCACCACATTTCTCGACTCTCATCTCCAGCATCTGCAGTTCTCACTTCCTCCTATACATTTGCAAAGTGCAAGCTAACAAACAATACACAACGTAAAACTACTCATCAAATTGGAAACCTTGGCTCAGTGATAATACATTGCCTGTGAACTGGTTAGAGACTTCAGTATATAATGCAGGTTAGAGGATTCTTGTGTAGTGGTAGTGTCTCTACCTCTAGACTAAGAGGCCCAGATTCAACTCCCACCTGCTCTAACCAGAGGTGTGCAATCTCTAAACAAGGTTGATTACAAAAAAAACCTATAAATATAGTGTGATGAGGACTTTTTTGACACAGTGTTAAGCTGTATCTCCACCACTGAGCCAGAAGTCCAGGGGTGACGTCTCAACTGCTCCAGAGGTATCCCATAATATCCCTGAACAGGTTCATTGAAAATATCTCTCATTCAGGTTGATAATCCATTCATGTTCAGAAGGAGTCCGACACTGTCAGAGAGGTCTCTTTCAGGTGAGATGTTAAATCAAGATTTTTCACTGTCATATGGAATGACAATACTGAAGAGCGAGCAGAGAACTTCTCTCCAGACTTGTGACTGGTACAACTTGTGCACAAATTATCTTGCCGTTTCTTTAAAAAGATCGACTTGAACTTACATAGTGCCTTTCGTAATCTCAGGACACCCCAAAGCATTTAGGTGTAATGAAGCACCTTCTGAAATCTCATCGCTGTTCAACAGCAACCAGTTTCTCCTCAGGAGGCTTGCCATGTGATTGTGAATAGATAGTCTGGTTTTACCATGTTGAGTCAGGGATAATATTGGCCAAGTCACTGGGTTAATTTCCTTGCTGTTCTTCAAAGTGGTGCCATGGGATGTTTCATATCTCACTTGGGGAGCATATGGAGTTTCAGTTTATCTGAAATACTATACCACCAGCAGTACAGCATTCCCTTAAACCTGCACTGGAGCATCAGCTTTCCTTTTTGTGCTCAGGTCCTTTTGACACAGAGATGAGAGAGCTACCCAACTCAACCACAATTAACACTCATTGCTGTCCAAAGTATTTTGTGCACAAAGTGCTTGTCACATTTCCCTCATTTCAATGGTCAATACACCTCATAACTACTTAGGGACATCTTTACAGCCACGATAGGTGCCACACAAATGCAAGCTCTTAAAAGGCCTTATAAACAGGGTGCTGATACCATCAGTCCGAGATCATCAGGAAATCTCAGGTGGGGTACTGCTCAGAGGAAGGGGAAAGAAATCCAAGTGGGAAACCCTCTTTTGTGCATTCACAGTACAACTTTAGTGCCAGAACTTCCACTTCATGTTAATGCCTCATTTAAATGTAAATGTATCTTGTACATCTCTATGACTCTATAACTCCATACGGAGCCAAGACCTGGTGGATATTGAACTCCTTTGCCCCTTAGAGTTAACCTGGGCCATAATGTTCAATGGTATATGACAGAAAGTTAGCCTGGAGCTATCTCTCTCACTCTTTCTGTCACACACACACACACACACAAATACATATACACACAAAAGCGATAGTGTAAAAATATCAGTAGACAGAAAAGTATCAGAAGAAAATTCACGATTTCAATCCTGTAAGCCAAGATAAAAGATGTTTTACCCAGTAGTCAGGCCCAAGCTTGCTTTCAAGTAAGAGGAGGGCTGAGATCAAGCATGGAGTCGTACTGACCAACTATATAAACAGATATACAAGAGGAGACTAGGTCAGGAGTGTCTCCTCCGGGTCAGTCGTTACTGAGAAGAGAACAGCTTCAGTGGCATCAAGATAATTGGTGGAAAAACTGAGAAATATGTTCTGAGATATCTCCCACATGCATAACGGAGGCATCAGCAGATCCAGAGTAAAGTGCATTTTTGTAAACAAAAATCAACACAGTTACCTTTACTCATTGCAGAAACTATGGGTCTCAGATCGCTCCATCTTGGTTCACTTTCAAACTTATCCAACCTAAGGCGCTGCAAGTTGACTGCCCTTTCAAGCAAAGAAATCCTCTTCGTAAGGTCAGATATTTTATCTTCCAAAGTTGACTGATTATTTTCCAAAGTCAACAACCAGGTCAACAGCCGCTTCTTTTTCGCTGTCTCTAAGAATGAGGAAATAGATTCCAATCATCGAAGGTTTGTTGCTTGCGCACGTACTCAAAGACCTATCAGTTGTGGCTGCTTCTCCAAGTATTAATAGGAGGGATGAGGGTCAGCCTGATCGTCTACGAGAACAAAACAAAATGTTCCAAAAGCATTTTTGCTTTGGGATTAATACGTTAAGTTTTAACACAAAATGTAGCCAATCAGTACTGGAAAGAGCTCCCCTCCAAAATTGGACAAACCAATTTGGGTAGCTTGGGATACCAAGACGGTGGATCACAATTTTAGCAATACCTCACCTCCACTCCCCACCCCCCCCAAAGTCCCTTCTGAAGGAAACTATCCAAATGCAGTCAGATAGGCTTATCCATTAAGTAAAAAGAATAATATCGTCAGGTTCATAGTTAAGTACAGGATAATTATCAAATAGACAGGGTCAGTGTTAGTAGCTTAATAGTACAGGGTGTCAAATGTCTTTACAGAAAATCAAGCTCAACAACTCCAATATTCATGAGGCATAAAGTATTACAGATTGCTGAATGGTGTTCTTAATACTTTAAGAACATAAATTGCAATCTATTGCACATTTAGGTGCCCGACCCTTACCAATGTTTATTGATACAGATGCATGATGGTTCCAAAATTCAACTGCCCGTTGTTGAGTGAGGGGTCAAGTTCCTAAATTCCTGCAGTAATTGAAGCAGTGATCCATATTGTAAATTGATGGTCCAATCCTAAGCCATCACGGACACTCAGTAAGTGCACAGCCCTGATATCCTGGCAGTACATGAGCACACGCTATTGGTTGGTTCAGAGGATGGAGGGAGTGGGAGCCAGATTCCATCGTCAACACACAAAGTTCCAGGGCACTTTGTCTAAACATCACCTTCACTATTCCCAAAACTCTCACCACAATCTCTTCAACCGTCAACACCTATGTTAATTGATTTAAAGTGATATCAGCAATCATGCAGAGTGGGTCGAAAGTTGGCTACTTCAAACTACATCTCACCAGATCTAATCAAAAACAGACTTCAATCTCCAATCCTCATTTGGAAAGACACATTTGGTGTACAGTGTAATCTGTGTTCTATTCCACTGACTGTTGACAAGCTCTGCGCTCCATTCAGTTGACTGTTGGCTGTCCCTGCATTCCATTCCATTGGCTGCTGACCAGCTCTATGCTCCATTTGATTAACAGTTGACCAGCTCTGTGCTCCATTTGATTGGCAATTGACAAGCTCTGTGCTCCATTTGATTGGTAGTTAACAAGCTCTGTGCTCCATTTGATTGACAGTTGACTAATTCTGTCTTCTGCTCCAATGATTGTTGGCCAGCTCTGTTCTCCGCTCCATTCACTCTGGTCCAAATCTGCTATCTATTCCTTTGACTGTTGACTAAATCTGTGCTCTATTTCTTTGGCTGTTGCCAGCTGTCTGCTCCACATCCACTATTATCTCGCTCTATATTCCAATGATATTAAGAAGCTCTTTACACAAGGTGACTGAGTTTCAAAGAAGCTGAGGTGCTGGTGTTGGACTGGGGTGGATAAATTTAAAAATCATGCAACTCTAGGTTATAGTTCAACAGGTTTATTTGGAAGCATTAGCTTTCGGAGAGCTGCTTCTTCGTCAGATAGCTAGTGGGACAGGATCGTAGGACACAGAATTTATAGCACAACACCATAGTGTCATGCAACTGATACGATATATTGAACAAACCTAGATTGCTGTTAAGTCCTTCATATTTTAGAATGGGTTGCAGATTTTGATTCACTGATATGTAAACCCCAGAACTTCTTTCAAATCACATTCCTGAGATAACATATGGTTTTTTTAAAAAAAGGTGACATTTCAGCTCAGACAATGCATGAGATTAGAGTTTTTCTGTATTCCAATCTTGAGTCAGACTGGTTCTATTTCCAAAGTAGGAATTAATAAAATGTTACATGGATTAACTGCCTGCAAGTTGTATGCTTTTTGAGCAAAATAGAATCTATCTGCAAATACAATTCTGCAAATGCAAATTCACCCCACAGACTTATAAGTGTGTGCGTCCTTGTGAGGGACAGAGCGAGAGATGATCTTGTGCTATTATTCTGTGTCTTATAATCCTGCCCCACTAGCTACCTGGTGAAGGAGCAGCACTCTGAAAGCTAGTACTTCTAAATAAACCTGTTGGACTATAACCTGGTGTTGTGTGATTTTTTAAACTTAGTTTCAAAGAAGACCATGGAGCAATGCATTCTAATACTGAAGTTCTTTGTAGAAAATGGAGTAATAACTTAGTAAATATAATGAAATTTTGAAACCTGATAGTAATTGACTGTATTTGTGGGTACCTCCCTAAAGACCCCAATGGGAACCCTGCACTCTGATCTATCAGTGGTTCCTTTCCTCTGGTCTTCTCCATCAATTGTATTTCACCACATAAACATCAGAAGCTCTTACTCTGGGCAGCCGTCTGCCAATGCAAACACAAAGTCAAAGCTTACGGGAAAGAATGGCAGTACTCACTGGGCTTTATACAGCGAAAGCACTTCATCACTGGTCACTATCGTGCCCTAAACATTCCCAAACACAAGACTTCAGTTGGAGAAGTCTTAACGTAGGACGCTGCTGATTTACATGACTTTTATGATATAACCCAATGCTGAAATTGATAAGCTGGAATTACATGTATTTATAATTATGAACAGTGAACTGATGATGTAGCTAAGCAGACTGCATGTTGGCTCAAATTTGGGTCAGGACAGCCAAGTCATAATAGTATTGTGATGCAGCAGTGAGATAACATGCTGATGGTGTGGGTATGAAAGCTTGCCTGACAGATAATGTGGAACAAGACTTTCTCCCCAGACATTAATCGCCAAGTATCTAAGGAGACATTTTCCATCATTAAGTGCGCTGGACATCAACACATGCTGCCTGGTAACTGCACACACCATTCATCCCTCGGATGATTGGCTGAAATGAGGATTTTATAAGTTGCATTACCAAATTATCTCCGCGAAGGCAGTTGGCTTGAACTCTGAGGAAGGAGGCAGCTCTGAGGAGCCAAATTGCTCACAGTTCATTTGTGGAACCTGGGTGACTTGCAAGATGGACAATGACAGAAAACAACTGATGAATAGCAGTAAAGCCGGTTAGCACAACTTAAACTTTTATCTGAAAATGGTCTTCCAAAAGTAATAATTGTAATTCCAACTTTTCAAAAAAAAACAGAGCACTACGAACAAAGTGCTTAGCTGTATTCTTGGAGTTGCCTGTATGATATTGTAAGTCCCTGCAAATCATGTTCTGGAAGGAGCTTACACCTATGTTAGGGGTTTGATGCTCCAGTATTTATTGGTGTTTGAATCACTGAGTTTGCTTTGTGACCTTTTTGACATTCTCAGCAATTTGAGACAATATAAAACTGTCCAACCGTGAGAACTCTCCTCAACAGACATCCATGAAAACAGAACCATCCAGCTTGGGGTCACTAGACATCTGAGCACAGGGATTATACAGGGCAACTCCATGAGCATTTTGCTTTGAATGGCTTGTTTCTTAATAAAGTTACAAAAATTACTTTACAAGGAAGTTTGCAAATTAAAAACCAAGAGGCTGAAGTTATTTTTTGTTTGCTTTGTGGATAGACTGGGGGCTCAACCACACAGTAATGTCACCCTCTGCTTTAACACAGGTGAAGCAAGATGACTCAAAGTACGTGGTGTCGCATTGCAACATCATAGTTAATCAATGCAGAATTCATCCTATCATGATTTGGAGGAGCCGGTATTGGACTGGTGTGGACAGACTTAAAAATCACACAACACCAGGTTATAGTCCTATCTCACATCCACCTGATGAAGGAGCGGCGCTCCGAAAGCTAGTGCTTCCAAACAAACCTGTTGGACTATAACCTGGTGTTGGGTGATTTTTAGCTTCATCCTTTCAGTTCTTCATGTTTCCAAGTTGAATTCCCATTCACCTCTAAGTGCGCTCATCAACAAGGGATTTGACTAAACTGCAAGCTTAGTAGGTTGATGAAAGACACCTATTGCCTAAAATAGACTGTTGCTAAGTGGAAACTCTCATTGAGGAAACGAAGGTGCATCCTGCCTAGACAGGGTGAGTTCCCTCAATACCCACTGACAAGATTTACGACTGACCACATAATCTTGGATCAAAACACTCCCTCCCAGTTGTTCCAAACAAATATCACCGTAACAGTCATGTTAAGCTAGTAATTGAGCAGTACTCGATAAACGTGTTGAAATTAAGACGTGAATGTCACTTTCCACAAAGAACTGGCTTTGTGTGTTTTGAAATATTTTGGTAGTACAATCAAGAACTTAAAGATAACACCAGAAACAGTGCATTTCTGGATTATCTTGAAGCTTCATTCAAGCCTTGTTTGAACTTAATCACTAAAAGTAATCAGTGAGAGTGCATCATCAGATGTTGCCAGTGAAGGTTGGAGTGTTTAAGCGAGAAGGAGAGGCTGAATAGGCTGCGGCTTTTTTTAACCTGGAGTGTCGGAGGCTGAGGGGTGACCTTATTGAGGTTTTAAAAAATCATGAGGGGTATGGATAGGGGGAATAGCCAAGGTCTTTTTTCTCAGCGTAGGGGAGTCCAGAACTGGAAGGCATAGGTGTAAGGTGAGAGGGGAAAGATTTCAAAGGGACATAAGGGGCAGCTGAGATGGTGGTGCATGTATGGAATGAGTTGCCAGAGGAAGTGGTGGAGGTTGGTACATTAAAATATTTAAAAGGCATCTGGACTGGTATATGAATAGGAAGGGTTTAGAGGGATATGGGCCAATTGCTGGAAAATGGGTTGAGATTAACTTAGGATATCTGGTCGGCATGTACTCGTAGAACAGAAGGGTCTGTTATCATGCTGCACAACTCAATGATTCTATTTGGATTCACTACAATCCTTCCAGAAAGGCTATGGGTTATCTTCCAAAAGGTTCACCCAGGAGGGCCAGGTCCTGCTGTGTATCTCTCTTCTGAAGTATTGAATGGCCCACATCATGACCAGTCCATTCCTAAGTGCTGTGTTTTATTTCTCTCCCCATATTTTTCATTCCCTGTTCTACTGTACCGTAGGGAATCCTGGAGGCATTAATGCAAAAGAACTGGGGACGTACATAAAACATTCAAGGGAGCCATTGTCACATTCACGGGAAAGGTGAGGCTTTTCAAATGACCCAAGGATTCAAAAGTGTTGCTAGGGAACCAAGAGAGCGTGGGCATTTTAAAACTGTGTCCTCTTCTTCTAGATTTTCAATAGCCTCACAACAATCAGGAACATCTCTTCCCTTTCAGTGCAATTGACAGACAAAAATAATACCTACATTAGACAAACACCGACAAATAAAATCATCCTCTGTGCTGCACTATGCCTCAAGCATTCCTAGAATAGGATAGGTCATTTTAGACTTTGACTACTTATAAATTTTTAATAAAGGGTGTAACTTATAGTTACATTTAGAGCTTTTGTTTTCCCACCACAGCTTATACAATCCATTTATATAAAAATAGCAAGTACTGTAGGTCAATCAGACACTTCTGGTCACCTTGCAATAGAAAAGATGTTGTGAAACTTAAAAGGGATGAGAAAAGATTTATGAGGATGTTGCCAGGGTTGGAGGGTTTGAGCAATAGCGAGAGCTGAATAGGCTGGGGCTATTTTCCCTGGAGTGTTAGAGGCTGAGGGGACATCACAGAAGTTTATAAAATCATGAGGAGCATGTCTAGGGTGAATAGCCAAGGTCTTTTCTCCAGGCGAGGGGAGTCCAAAACTAGAGGGCACAGGTTTAAGGTGAGAGGGCAAAGACATATAAGGGTCCTAAGGGGGAACGTTTTCATGCGGAGGGTGGTGTGTGTGTGGAATGTACTGTCAGTGGAGGTGATACAGGTGGGTACAATTACAACATTTAAAAGGCATTGGATGGTGCATGCATAGGAAGTGTTGAGAGGGATATGTGCCAAATGGGACCAGAATAATTTAGGCTATCTGGTCAGCATGGACGAGTTTACATGGCTGGAAGGCACATTTACCAATGGACTAAAAATGGGAATGAAGACTGGAGGCATAAAAACACATCCAGAAACCCCAGCTACTTTCCCCTACATCAAAGACATCTCAGAAATGACTGCCAGATTACTCAGACCCCTTGGCATCATGGTAGCCCACAAATCCACCAACACACTAAAACAGCAGCTAATGAACTTGAAAGACCCTTTACAGACAACAAGCAAAACTAATGTCATTTACAAAATACCGTGCAAGAATTGTAACAAACACTACATTAGACAAATAGACAGAAAACTAGCCACAAAACGACATGACCCTCTCTCAGTAATATCCTTACATACAGATAAAGAAGGACACCACTTCGACTGGGACAACACATCCATCTTAGGACAAGCCAAACAGAGACACGCATGAGAATTCCTAGAAGCATGGCATTCCAACTGGAACTCCATCAACAAACACATTGACTTGGACCCCATTTACCACCCCTGAGGAAAAGAACAGGAAATGACATTGCCACAGAAAATGATATCAACCACCCAAGGAAACCCAAATATATAAATAGAAAGCAGGAAACATCAGTGAGCCTTCATCCGGAGGCTCACTGAACATCTGAAAATAAACCTTCCAGCTCAGCGAGCAAACCTACATCCAGAACCTCAACCTGAACTACAAAGCTTCTCAAAACTCACTAACATTAACTGTGAACTTAAAGACAAAAGTTTATGCAAATTTCCTTGAAGAATAAATGACTGGAATTGCACTGGTTTCTGCACTCAGATTTACAGTGACAATGTTAAAATATCATTACTAATTTGTTAAACCTCATCATTGAGCTTTCAAAACAAAAACCCACCTCCTCCTCTCGGCTACTGGGTATACTTTTTAAGATGAAATTACTTAATTAATTCGAGCATGGCGTGTGGAGATGACCAGTTTAAGGAGTGTTATCTGTGAAACAGAGCATAAACCAAACATTTAGCTTATGAGTCAACGAGAATAATTTCTAATCCATTATTCACTTGCCTCAGTCATAGAGATGTACAGCACGAAAACAGACCCTTCGGTCCAAACCAGATATCATCCATGCAAACCAGATATCACAACCCAATCTAGTCCCACCTGCCAGCACACAGCCCATATCCCCCTCCAAACCCTTCCTATTCATATACCCATCCGAATGCCTTTTAAATGTTGCAATTGTATTAACCTCCACCACTTCCTCTGGCAACTCATTCCATATACTTACCACCCTCTGAGTGAAAAAGTTGCCTCTTAGGTCTCTTTTATATCTTTCCCCTCTCACCCTAAACCTATGTCCTCTAGTTCTGGACTCCCCCAACCCCAGGGAAAAGAACTTGTCTATTTATCCTATCCATGCTCCTCATGATTTTATAAATCTCTATAAGGTCACCCCTCAGCCTCTGACGCTCCAGGGAAAACAGCCCCAGCCTATTCAACCCCTCCCTGTAGCTGAAATCCTCCAACCCTGGCAATATCTTTGTAACTCTTTTCTGAACCCTTTCAAGTTTCACAACATCTTTCCGATAGGAAGGAGACCAGAATTGCATGCAATATTCCAATAGTGGCCTAACCAATGTCCTGTACAGCCGCAATATGACCTCCCAACTCCAGTACTCAATACTCTGACCAATAAAGGAAAGCATACCAAACTCCTTCACTATCCTACCTAATTGCGACTCCACTTTCTAGGAGCTATGAACCTGCACTCCAAGGTCTCTTTGTTCAGCAACACCCCGCGAGGACCTTACCATTAAGTGTATAAGTCCTGCTAAGATTTGCTTTCCCAAAATGTAGCACCTCACATTTATCTAAATTAAACTCCATCTGCTACTTCTTAGCCCATTGGCCCATCTGGTCAAGATCCTGTTGTAATCTGAGGTAACTTTTTTCACTGTCCACTACACTTCCAATTTTGGTGTCATCAGCAAACTTACTAACTGTACCTCTTATGCTCACATCCAGAAATGGCTAGAAACTAATAGCCAACGCAGGCACAGAAAACAAATATAAATACACCACTTAATTAAGTGAGCCTCCGGATGAAGGCTTACTGATGTTTCCTGCTTTCTATTTATATGTGTTGGTTACTTCTATAAAGATGCAAATCATTTTCACTCCAATATTTTGCCTGGATGAGAATTATGACAGTCAATCAGAAAGATGCTTTGAACATCAAGGTAATATGCAGTTAAAAAATATCCCATGTATTGATTCAATTGATTAAAAAATAATGACTAAAGTAAGAGTAAGGCCAATCAAGCATAGTAGTGGGAAATTGTGCATGGAGTCAGAGGATAGGGGAAGTGCTAAATGAATACTTCTCATCAGTATTCACACTAGAAAAAGACAGTGTGGTCGAGGAGAATACTGGGATACAGGCTACTCGACTAGAAAGGATTGAGGTTCACAAGGAGGAGGAGGAGGTGTTAACAATTCTGGAAAGTGTAAAAATACATAAGTCCCCTGGGTGAGATGGGATTTATCTGAGGATTCTCTGGGAAGCCAGGGAGGAGATTGACGAGTCTTTGGCTTCGATCTTCATGTTGTCATTGTCTATAGGAATAGTGCCAGAAGACTGGAGGATAGCAAATGTTGTCCCATTGTTCAAGAAGGGGAGTAGAGACAACCCTGGAAATTATAGACCTGTGAGCCTTAATTCGGCTGTGGGTAAAGTGTTGGAAAGGGTTATAAGAGATAGGATTTATAATCATCTAGAGATGAATAAGTTGATTGGGGATAGTTAACACGGTTTTGTGAAGGGTAGGTCGTGCCTCACAAACCTTACTGAGTTCTTTGAGAAGATGACCAAACAGGTGGTTGAGGGTAAAGTGGCTGAGGTGGTGTATATGGATTTCAGTAAGGCATTTGGTAAGGGTCCCCATGGTAGGCGAATGCACAAAATATCGAGGCATGGGATTAAAGGTGACTTTAGTAGTTTGGATCAGAAATTGGCTAGCTGAAAGAAGACTGAGGGTGGTGGTTGATGGAAAATATTCCTGGAGTTCAGTTACTAGTGCGGTACTGCAAGGATCTGTTTTGGGTCCATTGTTGTTTATCATTTATATAAATGACCTGGATGAAGGCATAGAAGGATGGCACTAAGATCAGCAGATTTGTGGATAGTGATGAAGGATGTTGTAGGTTACAGAGAGACATAGATAAGCTGCAGAGCTGGGCTGAGAGGTGGCAAATGGAGTTTAATGCAGAAAAGTGTGAGGTGATTCACTTTGGAAGGAGTAACAGGAATGCAGAGTGCTAGGCTAATGATAAGATTCTTGGTAAAATAGATGAGCAGAGAGATCTTGGTGTCCAGATACATAGATCCTTGAAAGTTGCCACCTAGGTTGATAAGGTTGTTAAGAAGGCATACGGTGTGTTAGCTTTTATTGGTAGAGGGATTGAGTTTTGGAACTATGAGGTTATGCTGCAGCTGTACAAAACTCTGATGTGGCCGCACTTGGAGTATTGCATATAGTTCTGGTCACCGCATTATAGGAAGGATTTGGAAGCTTTGGAAAGGGATCAGAGGAGATTTACTAGGATGTTGCCTGGTATGGAAGGAAGGTCTTACGAGGGAATGCTGAGGGGCTTGAAGCTGTTTTCGTTAGACAGAAGAAGGTTGCGAGGCAACTTAATTGAGACACATAAGATAATCAGAGGGTTAGATAGGATGGACAGTGACAGCCTTTTTCCTTGGATGGCAAAGTCTAGCATGAAGGGTGATAAATATAGGACAGATGTCAGAGGTAGTTTCTTTATTCAGAAAGACATAGGGGCGTGGAATGCCCTGCCTGCAACAGCAGTAGACTCAGCAACTTTAAGGGCATCTAAATGGTCATTAGATAGGCATACGGATGAGAATGGAACAGTGTAGCTTAGATGGGCTTCAGATTGGTTCCACAGATCGGCGCAGCAGGACAGCCGAAGGGCCTATACTGCGCTGTGATTTTCTATGTTCAACGTAAAGAAATTTACTTCCACCACTGAAAGAATCACATTTCAACAAGCACACCTGAACACTGTTAGTTTGTAGTCTCAACCTTTCATTCTTCTCTGGACGTTAACCTTTCATTCTTCTCTGGACATTAACCTTCCATCTCTACTACTGATTTGGCCCTTACACAGTTTCATTATTCAGTGCCTGTTACCTCAGTCCATTCAGGGAGTAAAAACACACATGTTGGTCCTCTCAGTATGCATTTTCCTCTGTCCAGCAAATAATGTCATCCACTCTCTGCAATGCAGTTTGCTGATATCATTCGGAGTAGCTTTTTAATAGACTTTCCCTCCCAGCTGTACCTCTCTCCCATTTATCTCTCCTCCCCCTTGGATCACAAGCCTCATTCCTGATGAAGGGCCCTTGCCCGAAATGTTGATCCTCCTGCTCCTCAGGTGCTGCCTGACCCGCTGTGCTTTTCCAGCACCACACTTCGGACTCTGATCTCCAGCATCTGCAGTCTTCACTTTCTCCTTCTTGCTACTTGTCAATTCAGAAATGAAATGCAGGAACTGATATGTTACTCAAATCCTGACTGCCACCAGATGGCACTCACAACTCATCAAAATGGATATATAAAATTTCAATGATTAACAAAATATTTTAAATGTTCAAAAAAAAACACAAGGCACAACCAGACAATTAGATACATCAATCTGAATAATCCAGTACATTTATCAACACATGCAACAAACGTTAGTTCCTCAATAAAAACAAAAACTATTAGCAATTAAGAAATATCCAGGTTGATTGAATCTGTAATCCAATATATGCAGTTACATCTTTCCATTACAGCTTCATTAATGCCACTGGCCAAGTTCAATAACTGCAGTCAGAGTACCCTGATTAAACCCTTCACACTACAGTGATTTGCCTGGAAGAATTTTATCACTACTCATTCTGCCATTTGTGGGTTCAATAACTTTATGGCTGATTTAAGGAGTGGGAGGAAGTGAGGAAAGATGAAGACTTACTGGTGAAGAGCTTATGCTTGAAACGTCAACTCTCCTGCTCCTCAGATGCTGCCTGACCGGCTGTGCTTTTCCAGCACCACACTCTTCAACTCTGATTTAAGGGGTGGGTCAAGACATCAAAATTCCTTCAATAAGCAGAAGGAAGATGATTTGTTTTGGCTTTTGTTTTAGTTGTGTTTATGAGAAGAGTGCTCCTTTAATTTTGGACTTGTTCCCTTTAAATGAGCATTTCACCTTTCATGGGGGTCACTGAGTCCTGAAGGTGACAGAGAGACTGCAATTGAAAGTATGTGGTAACCCTTAGCTACACAACTTGCTCAAGTGACCTTTCACTTTGCTCCCGCTCTGATCTATCTGCACTTGGTTTACTGTACTGTGATGCACAAGGCCAACTAGATAAGTAAGTTACACAAGATGTTCAGAAAAAGGGTGCATGGACTTGAAATGTTTACACTGCTTTCTCTCCACGGATGCTGCCAGACCTGCTGTGTTTCTCCAGCATTCTCTGTTTTTGTTTCAGATTTTAGGGTCTTCATTTGATCTCAATTTCAATCAAAGCTTCTCTGTTACTCGCCCTCACTATTGGGATTCCCTCACATTCTCTGCCACAACCATTGGGCCACTGGAGATTATCCAGGCCCCCAGACATTCCAACTCATGCAGTAACAGCTGTGAAATCTTGGTTCCGAATTTGATCCTGATCAGATCTGTGGACTATTTCCAACTCTGTAACATCACCACGCTCTGCCTCTGCT
This sequence comes from Chiloscyllium plagiosum, assembly GCF_004010195.1. Lineage (NCBI taxonomy): Eukaryota > Metazoa > Chordata > Chondrichthyes > Orectolobiformes > Hemiscylliidae > Chiloscyllium > Chiloscyllium plagiosum. Next base: position 27,677,922 of record NC_057741.1, on the reverse strand, counting down.
TCAAGTCATTTGTTGTTTGGAACTCTTCCATATCCACACTTTTGCAACAATTGGATTTAACGATTTCAATGGCGTACTTCTACTGGTCAATCTCCTGTCTGTCATACTCCATGAATTTAAGCTCATTCCAGACTCTGCCTATCCCAAAACCTTCGAACCAAGTCTCTGTCACTCATCACCCTTGTGCCCAGTGTCCTACACCGCTCCTGGTTAAGTAATACTTTGGTTTTAAGACTCTCATGCAAATCCCCACTGTAATCTCTTCTAGCTCTACAATCGTCTAAGATCTCTGCGCTCCTCAATTTCACTCTTCTTCCATATCCCTGATTTTAACCTTCAATCCTGTAGCCTGTAGCAGTTCAGGCCCTACCCTCTGGAATTTTCTCTCTCGCTTATACGGCAGTTTTCCAAGCACATGCCTCAGGGAATCGAAACAGTGAAATCTGAAATTTTCTCAGAGTGATTCAGTAAAGGCTGTTGGTTGTAAACATGTAATGCAAATCCTAGCCTTTGCTGTGTAACTCCCTGCTGCAGTGCTGGGTAATTATAGGGCCACTTGCTGAGAAGAGTGTTACTTGTCAAAGCTGCACACATCAGGACAAATGTGAGAGTGCCAAACTCCAAACAATCACAACAACTTATACTGCAGAAGGAAAGACTGATTGGCAAGTCAACATAACTCAACCCAATCTTGCAACCGTTACTGAACAATCCTGACTATGCTAAAAGCTACACTATCAATTTAAGATAATCAGTTACATGGCTCTTTTACACTTTGTCGAGGTGAGATACACTCATATACTGAACTTTTATCCTGTGAAACGTGAGCCATGCTCTGATCGATGAAACCTGCTGAAAGGTCCACAACTGCTCTGTTCACTCACCGCCTCTCTCTCAATAATCACCCTCCCCCAACTCAAAACAAATCAATGGTGGGTTTAATCAATGAAAACTCAGCTGTTGCCGCCTGTCCATCCTTCTGGAATATATTGTCAGATGGGCCAAAACACCTGGGAACTCCACAGAGTCAATCCAGCCAGTTTGCCATCGCCAGATGGACTTACTTCTGAGGATGTCATCACGAGTCCCCAATCCTTAAAATCTCCATCGAAAAGATTTTCCTTGTCTTTAATATACTTAAAACGAATGAACAGAAGTTAAAATGAGGGGAAATATGTTTTTTTGTGTTAATGTCCTTATGACATTTTACTCCCATTTCATCATAGTGGCATCCAAGTCATCCATCTCTAATTTCTGGAATCTTCAATATATGGTTGACAATCCTGGGATTCCAAAGCAAACTTTCTCAAAGGAATTCTCATTCAGTGAAGGAGATCAAGCCACTACCATAGATTCTGTAACAGCATGCCAGTTGTAGGCGTTGAACTACAGGATTGGAATACTAACCATCCAGCACATTAGCACGCTAGAAACACAGGACAAGTTCACTTCCTCATTTCTGCAAAGGAATGAGATGCTGTACATTCTTCAAAGCAAGTGAAATACCTTCCATCTCATCCGGAGTCTGTGCAGCCCTCGGTATTCCTGAATACTGTAAGACTGTGACATAAAAAACTTCAGACTATTGTCAGTCAAGGCAGGCAGAACCACTTAGGTTTGGGGCAGTTCTGTTGGACCATTTTACTTTTAGATGCATGACCTTTTTTCTCTCTCTGGATACTGACCTTACTCATCTGGTCTGACAGGAACAGATTAGGCCGTTCTGACTTTTCATCCTGCCCTGCTACCCACCTCAATCATGGTTCATATGCACCTCATTTCTATCCATGTGCTGATAGGATCTCTCCTGCTGGTCTTCAGAGACATCATGCCTTGGCAGCTTCTTTGACCTCTCTTGCTTCCTAAGTCCACCTTTTCCCCTCCTGAGAAATTTGTAAGTACTCACCCAATTCCTGAAAACAGCCTGAAACTATCACCCTTCAAATAATCACCGTTGCACATCAGTTGAAGCACAGGAAACCGCTGACTTGCAAAATTAAGTAAAATTGTTTGCCATCCCTTCCAACTTCCAAAATTAAAATCACAAATCTTACCTTCATACAGTACTGTTCTTCATCTCTTTTCGAGGACCTTTGAAATAGTTGAACCCTTCTTCAATTATCCCAAGGTTGGCCCACAATACCAGTATTTTACAATGTTTTAAAAACCAATCTCTTCATCACTTCTGTTCTTTGCCTCCTTGCTGGTGCCCAACACCTTGCTGAATTTTTTTTTTAAATTCAACACAAAAATATCTCTACATTGGAGTGCAGATGTCATACATATGACTATGTCTCATGCTGTTGTTTAGCTGAATGGATCAAGAGTACATCTAAAGTCTTTTAGTCCACAGAACTGTACAGCAGAGGTCTGCCAAACATGACACCAAATTAAATTAATCCCTTCTGCCTGCCCTTGGTCCATCTTCCTGCATTCCTCGCATATTCATGTGCTTATGTAAAACTCCCTTAAAAGCACCTATTGTACCTGCTGCCACCACCACCAGCCTTGGCAGCATGTAACCTTAAATGCGTGCCCACTAGTATTTGACATTTCAACTCTGGGAAAAAGATTTTTTAATGAGAATAAGTTAAGAGTTCTACTTTAGCTATTCATTTTTTCTCGAAACTGTACTTGAATATGACTACACAGAGCAGTTGAAGATCAATACAGATCAGCACAAACACAATCATAATGCACACACGCATTATTAAAGCAAAGGAGAAATAGTAACAAACTTGAATGTGCAATTCTACCTTTCATAGAATTCCAGCTATATTCCATCTCAGAAGCAAAGAATGAATTGGGTTTTTATACAAATGCTGAACCACTTAAGGGTCTCTCTTCTACCAAATCAATGTTCACAACCACCTTCCTATTAGAATGACTACGGGTTTTGACATCTAACGAATTGTCAGATTAGGAACCATGAGCTGGGAGCAGAGCTGAGAAGAATCAGAGGTGGACTTTGACCGTAACACCTGGGAAGTTAGCCAATTAATGCTTTATCTCAGTTGTTCAGTTACACAATGTGTTCGGGATGGATTCTTACTTCAGCTGTTTGACAGGCTTTGTGGGATAGGGGAGTGAGGACTGGTGGGAGTGGAACTCAAGGGAAGGAGTTACCTTTAAGCACACAGATGTCAATGCAACAAACAAGAGGTTCCTTTTAATATTGAACTAATGTCCCTGAACTGCATCAGATTGAGGAACCTGTACTAGATTTAATGGACACAATCAGAATGTATTTATGCATAAACAATATTAAATGAGGAAAGAATGAACTGACAGAGGGAGAGAAAGAAATTAAACTCTTTATCTTACTCTGTCAATGCTTTGCAGTAGCAGTCAGCAGTATTATAACCTAAAGTGCTTTCCACTGTATTCCTTTGCAACACTGTTTACACAGTGACATAAAAACCAAGTCTGATTGGTATCTGAGGTTACTTTGGTAAATGCAAGTTAGTTGAAAAACAAAGCAAGAGTCATTTATTGAGATCACCAGGAGTGTTTAACTCTATCTTTCACTGCAAATCCACCTTCATGTAGAACTTAGATCAAACAGTATTTTCAATGTCCACAGGACATCCAAAGTCCTTCACAGCCAGTCAATTACACTCGAAGTGTAGTCAATGTTAAAACTGGAGGCAAATTTGTCTGACAATTTCTGCACAGCGAGATCCCAATTCAAGCAATGCAATAAACATTCAATCAGTGAATTATGTGTGATCAGTGTCGATTGCAGGACCAGTACAAGACACTTTTGAAGAGCCTTTCAAAAGTTTTTCATTATGCAGGTAGAATGTCAGTTCCCATCAGATAAATGTCTGCACCTGTTACAATGCAGCATCCTCTCACTCAGAACGGCATCAAACTGTCAACTTTCTCATACACACAGTAGCTTTCTCACAACCTTTTTTTTTGAAAATAGAAGATAAACAGGTTTTGATTTTATTTCTCCTACGTCCCCACACCCCTTTTTACAGATTCATACAGATCCAAGCACAGCAAAAGGCTCTTTGGCCAATCATGACCAAACCGGTCAAAAACAACCACCTGCCTATTCCAATCCCATTTTCAAGCACTTTTGGCCTACAATCTTGTATGCCTTGGCATTGCAAGTGAATGCCTAAATACTACTTCAATGTTATGAGGGTTTCTGCCTCTCCCATCCTTACAGTTAGTTCCAGATTCTCACCACTCTCTGGGTGAAAACAAACCATTCTCCACATATCCCCTAAACCTTGCCCCTCTCACTTTCAATCTATGCTTTTGAGCATTCCTTCATGGGGGAAAGTTTGTTTCTGTTTACTTGACCTTTGTCTCTCATAACATACATCTCAATCACGTCCCCTCTTAACCTCCTTTGCTTTTAGGAAAACAAGCCCAGTCTGTCCAATCTCTCCTCATAACTCTCCAGCCCAGGCATTATCCTGGTAAATCTCCTCTGCACTGTCTCCATTGATATCATATCTCTCCTATGGCAACATCCTGGTAAATCTCCTCTATACCGTCTCCAGTGGTATCTTATCACTCCTGGTAAATCTCCTCTGCACCATCTCAATTGATATCATATCTCTCCTATGGTAACATCCTGGTAAATCTCCTCTGTATCGTCTCCAGTGATATCATATCCCTCCTGGTAAATCTCCTCTGCACCATCTCCATTGATATCATATCTCTCCTATGGCAATTTCCTAGTAAATCTACTCTGCACCCTCTCCAATGCTATCACATGTCTCTCCTATAATGTGGATCATAGTCATCCATGTGCCTGGTTTAATATTTGAACTTGCAACCAGTGTTCCCCCTCTAGGTTTACAGCTATGCAAAACCATTTAGATACTGGAGGTGATCAGCATCTTGATGAAAAGAGAAGATAAAACGGTAACCAAGGGGTCTACCTCGTTCTTTTATAAGCTTAGGAATGGGTGACTAGTTTATGCATCGCATGTGGTAGAAAGGGAAGAAGCTTTGTAAAACTTTGAAAAAAGTTTTAACATAATCAAGTGTTAAGATCCACATCTAGCCGGCATCAATAATTCAACAAAATCCTGCTGGGGTCTCCAGAAATGCACTGCAGTTTGAAAAATAGCTGAGGTTATGCAGCTTTTTTGTACTTTTCAGGTAAAGGGGCAACAGTCTTTAGCTGGTTTGCCCATGTGGTCATTCTTCACAAGGACATCAGCTGACTGGGCTATTTAGCTTGGAACCTATCACAGTAGGACTCTAAGCTGTCCACAAATATGCTGTCCAATCATTAAACAGCAACCAGGAGTCAGAAGGCTGGCTTATCCTCCACCGAAAACCAAGTCTAAGCTCAGCATCCCCAAGAGAGCTGTCCTTGAGATCTCCAAACTCAGCACAGCCTGCAGATCAAACTGGACATCTGTTTGCTCAGTACTGACGCAGATGGTGCAATTAACCACCATTAGCACAGTACACTGTCGTTTCAGGGCTCCTCACTCTTTATCGGTCTGATTGTCTGCTATCGAAATTGACCATGACTGGATATGTTGTGGTTTTCAACATTTCTTAGGCACACCCTATGTAACCAAAGGCAACAGAAATTCCATCCTAGAGCCAAGTCTGTACTCGCTGCGCATGAATAGGAAATAATGCCAGGGAGTCACGACATGTATTCAAAGGAGAAAAAAAGGCTGCACCATTGAGGAGGGTTGTTCTCACTAGTAATGAAGAGATTAGTGGAGGAGTAGGGCACTCTGTTAATGCGGTCTTTGGGAACAGTCCTGGTTCTCAGTTCCAATGCTGATGACTAAATGAGAGTGGGCAGTGATGCAGAGTAATATATATTATCTCAAGGTGTTATTATTTTTGTGCTATACCTGTCATCAGCACTCCAGTCAAATATATAAAATGTTCATATTGTGTTCACTTGAATGTTGAAAAGCACATTAAGCCACGTCAATATACTGGTTGCTGGAGATTTGTAATTGTAGCTGTGAGTCGTGAATTGAATTGAATTTCACACAACATAAGAAAGACAGCTTTGCATTTCTGTAGCACCATTCATGAGCTCTGTTTTGGGACACCCAGTTAAGTACTCTTGGTATACAGTCAGCGTTGTAATGTTAGGAAACATAGATGCACTCTCCCACCAGCAGAAACACCACAACAATCTGTATAAAGTGGTGTTGGCTGCAGAATGGACATTATACAGGACACCAGGAGGTATCCCCTGTCCTTCACTGAAATATAAATAGAGTGTCTTGAAAATAGCAAGCATGGGTCCAAATCAGTGCCAGATTTCAGATCCTGTCAGCTTCCTGCATACTGCTAACTGCCACAAGCCTGCTCCTGTATGCTTAGCCCTCCCTTACAAGGCTTGTTTGGCCCTAGAATCTGGTGATTTTTCCTCTGTTACGCTGCTCCATTTCATTTTAAAAAGGTTGTTTAAGATATTACATATGTAAGAACCTCACATTTTCTTTTGGCCAAGTGTCACTTTCATCAGGTTTCATGGATGGTTTCTTTCCAAGACCCACATCTTACCAAACCTGCCTCATTAACTACTTACAATACCCCTCTCACCCAATTCAAGGCTCACACTTCCACTCACTGTACCCAGAATGACTTGCCACTCACTGCTGACATTTCCCCAAATGGACTGGGATCCCTTGCCTTGGTCCCATCGAGCACCCAGACAAGTCAAGTCAGGCAGGAGCTGCCCCGTATGGTTCCTGAAGTTTTCCCAGGACATGGCAACAGAAGGGAAAGTTGGCACTCCTCCTTACAGTACAGAGGCTTACCCCAGGAGCAGCAGAGGAGATCATGGCGCCCAATCTGCCAGTCTGAGCTGAAGTTGCAACTTGGGGTCAGTGCTGTCTGGAGGAATGCACAACAATGTAGGAAGATGGTTAATGACCATCTCCACTCCATTGGCAGATAACTCCCATTCACTCTATCTCTGATAGTGCAGCCACCTCCCACCAAGGCTCTCCCACTCTCTTTATTGCTGCCACATCTCCCCTCGCTCACTGTGACAGAGCCCAAGCCCACTCTCTGTGCATGTTCTCTGTGCTGTCTGCTCACTCACTTGGGACACAATCCCACTGCACCAGCATAACGGCTGTACCAACCTTTAATACCTACCTCTCTCTCATTCCAGGAGGCAAAGAGCCAACAATAGAGCCGAATGAATGAAGGTAAGTGGTGGTCTGCCTGACATTCAACCCCAACAATGACCACCCCGAGCGGCTTGCTGACTATGTCCAAATCCCTGAACTGCTATCTGAGATTGCCTTTTCGTTTCGAGAGTGGAATTCATATTTTTATTTTCTAACTTCAAAGAGTGTTGGAAGATTTGTTGACTGACGTGAAGTATTTCACAGAAAAGGGGAAAGAAAGCCTCTGCTACAAAATACATCTTTTTTTTGACAGCTAAGGATGCCTCCTTATGTGTCCCCCGCTCAATATTTTTCCACTTCAATACAAAAGGTTTGAACAGAAATTTCAAAGTATTATTAATTTGTACAAGTGGAATGAGAGACTGTTGCACAAACCGTGATGTAGAATATTGCGGGATTTTTTTCAGTTTAATACTGAACATTTTATTTTCCATTTTATTTCTATGGTGCAACTATCAATTTGAATTGATTTAAAGGATCCTTTAAACAGACTGATTTTATTGAACACATCCCTTGGTTTCTCCTCTTTCAGACCTCTGTGTACATCTTGGAAAATGGATAGACAGCAAAAAGAAAATTCTGTGCAGAAACCTGTAAATCCTACAATTTATTGATAATAGCTTTTATATATATATATATATATATATATTTGGAATGCAGCACGAACTGCTACAATTGATTTATAGATCATAGAATCCCAGAGTGTGGAAGGAGGCCATTCGGCCCACTGAGCCCTCCAAGCAGCATCCCATCCCCCTCATCCAGCCCTGTAGCCCTGCATTTCTACATCCCTGGACACTATGGGCAATTTAGCATGGCCAATCCACCTAACCTGCACATCTTTGTACTATGGGATGAAACCAGTGCACCCAAGGAACACCGATACATGAGGATCTAAAAGTTGAATTTAGGCTGTTGTCAGACGCAACAAGTATATGTAGAATTTTAGATCCTCATATAAACACAGGGGGAATGTGCAAACTTCACACAGACAGTCGCCTGAGGCTGGGATCAAACCCAGGTCCCTTGCGCTGAGAGGCAGCAGTGCTAACT
>NC_057741.1:27656345-27669221 GCF_004010195.1 Chiloscyllium plagiosum | reverse complement strand
TCCAGCTTCACATCTATTGACCCAGAGATTTTAATGACACACCTCTGGAGCAGAGGGACTGGAAGCTCTGGAGCAGGGGGACTCGAAGCTTGGTTCAGAGGAGGGCACCCTAACACAAGAACCACATTCAAATAACAGCAAGCGAACAGGGAGTGGGAAACAGAGAGAAACTAGCAAGACCTTCTATATAATCGTTATAATTCTGTATGCAAACTTTGGTCAACATTTTGTTACTGCTTTGTATTTTTTTTACTGATATATTTTTATTAGAAATACAGACGTAGGCATTTGTATGTAAACTTGTCACACTGCAATTCCATCTTCCTGGAGTGTAGCACATTGCAGTGTAACCCTAGCTCCTGAGCCTGTACCAAGCTAACCAATGCTGTTTCTCTATTTCCCAAGCACAGCTACTTAATGACAATATAAAATCAAAGCATTATGTGAAAAGGGGACAATATACAGATTTAAACTGAGAGCTGAACTACATCCACAGGCACTGATCCAACCACCCAATCCTCTAACTGCATTTGGAAGACCATGCTGAGACACATAAATCTTTTATTCTGCATGCAAATTAGTGAGAAGATTCAAAAATAACATTTCTTAGAAAAGATGCAAACAGGATGTGATGAGAGAGAGCATGGAAATAGTTTGAACACAATATTAGCACCACAATTTATTATCTGTAGCTGCCTGTGTAGTAGCAGAGGCCATCAAGTGCATTGAACTCACGTCTCTTCATTGACCTTCCCCCTCTCCTTTAATCATAGGCCAGAAACTACTGGCAAAGTAGAACTGAAGTACCTCCATGCTGCACAACACTGCGACCAGTTCCCGATCCTCATCCACAAAGGCGTTTCTTCCTCTGTCCGAACCAAGGGGAAACCACCTCTGCCTCCTCACCCACAGCTATCCAACTAACCCAGAAACAGCATCGCCTACTCCTAGCTACAGCTGTTCTGAGATGCAGGTTTATTCAAATATTAATGCTGCTTTTTCTAAATGACACAGCTCGCTCTCTGCATTACAACACTAGCCGATCAGCTGGAGAGTCACATGCCCGACAGCTCAGTATATTCTAATCTAACAGGGGACTGCAGACCGTGTGTACATGTGGACAGCAGCTTAGAGGGACTATTCAGACAGTAATTACTGAAAGGAACTCAGCAGAAAGCAGTAAGAGTACAGTGGTATGTAATTCTGCTGCGACCACACACCACTGCCGCATCCACCACTTCGAAACAACACCATATACCAAGAGGATGCCCCCATCTTCCCTCACCCCTACCCCTATGGTAAACAGGACTTCCTTAATCAATGACTCAGCAATCTCTTCTGAATCAATTGCTAAGAAATGACTTCCAATGCAAACAGACAGTGCATGACATCACAGACACTGTGAACAGAAGAGAGTTCAGTCAGTAGGGCTCTTTGCCATAGAATCCATTCCCCAAATGAACTGCTGTGGTTAGTAACTGGATGGAAATGCTCTCGTATATCACAGAGGTAGCAATGGAGTCAAGAGCCTTTCTCATGCAGTTGTGCAACTCCTCAATTTGCCTATGGGTTTTCATTTTGACCAAACTACCACAAACGAAGACTGAACTGTCAGTGAGCATAGTTCACACATTTCAAAAGGTTCATATCACAAATAAATGAAGTAGTTCTGAACAGGAATGCACATGTGTTCAATGTTCCTGCTAATGAAGTTGCTTCTTGAAACAGGATTTTAAAAATATTTCAGTGCACCTCATGTTACTGAGAAGTTGGGGACGGTGCATTTGGTAAAGGGCCAAGGCCACTGAATATCTCTCCACTACTGTGTCTAAAGCCCCTCTCGACTTTAACAAACACACCTATGATGATTCATTGGTGTTCAGTTCAGGGGACTGCACCTGTAATTCATTGAGCATTGAATTCCCAATCTCAGTCACGTGTTACGGGAGCAGAAACTGTACTTAAGGCAGGCTCCTCCCAACACATCTGGGCAGTAAACTGATGGATAGCTCATTACCTCACAGGGTTAATTCAAGAGCAGTTTGGATAGAGGCTGAGGAGTTCATTATTCAAGGAAGGGAGAAAGAAAGAGAATATGAGGGAATAAACGTAAAACCTAACAGCATCAACCTGTAGATCACCCCACGAATCCAATCTCCCCAATCCAAATTATTTCCAGCTCAAGGCCATGGAATACACATGCATTTTATTGACTCATCAATTTCATACTGACAGAACAGCAATCAATGGTTAAAAATTCAAGCATCCAATGCAAATCGTGCCTGTTCCAAGTTAGTTGCCTATGCCTTGTCATTTGAATGTTTATTCAAATACAGACAGCCAGATGCTGGTTTTAAACAGGTTAAACAGCTATTTGCACCAAATCAGTTACGTCAAAATAAAACCTTCGCTTGCAGGATGTAAAAGAAGAGTTGTCGGTGCCTGAAAAGACATCATCATCGTCAGTCACAATACATTCTCACAGCTCTTATGTGCAAACTACATCTTTCTCAGGCTGTATTTAGCAGATATAGAAAAAAAAACAAATGTGCTTTCTTCTCCAAATAAACACAACTACAAGTTTTTTTTCATTAAAATATCACAAGAAAATAAATAGGTTTATTTCACATGACAATTTTAACCTACATTTCAGAATAACTACTTTGCTCCCAATAGTCTAAAAATCCGGTTATATTTTAAACAAGTGTGCTATAATGTTGAACCGCTCTTAAAATTATTATTTGCTATTACTGATAAAAGAATACATAAATCACACTCACTTCCAGTCCACTAGAGTCAAACACGATGCAGATTCTGAAATTCATCTGTCACACCAGCCCATTTATCATTTGTAGCTGCCTGTGTAGTAGCAGAGGCCATCAGTGCATTGAACTCACGTCTCTTCATTGACCTTCCCCCTCTCCTTTAATCATAGGCCAGAAACTACTGGCAAAGTAGAACTGAAGTACCTCCATGCTGCACAACACTGCGACCAGTTCCCGTTCCTCATCCACAAAGGCATTTCTTCCTCTGTCCGAACCAAGGGGAAACCACCTCTGCCTCCTCACCCACAGCTATCCAACTAACCCAGAAACAGCATCGCCTACTCCTGGCTACAGCTGTTCTGAGATGCAGGTTTATTCAAATATTAATGCTGCTTTTTCTAAATGACACAGCTCGCTCTCTGCATTACGACACTAGCCGATCAGCTGGAGAGTCACATGCCCGACAGCTCAGTATATTCTAATCTAACAGGGGACTGCAGACCGTGTGTAACTCCAAGTGCACCTCATTCCAATTCACAGCATATGAACTATGCTGCCTTACAACATTATTATTTCATATGTGTTAAGTACAGTTTTAATTCAGCAGGGATCAGGAATCAAGTTAGCATGTTTGGGACTGTACCTGAGCAAAACACCAGGTATGGAATCACACAAACAAGCATGCAGAAACACAATGATGCAAGATCCACACAACAAATGCTAGTACACATCATTTTGGGAAAGAAATGCTAACAAAATGAACATGTGACATATCAAACATTTAATAGCAATGTACAAACCTGTAACGTACTTGTGCTACTGATTCCAATAAGGATGGTAATTGAGCACTGGGGCATGGGAGAAAGCAGACTAATACCTTTGACAACATTTAACCTGTCAGTGTTATCTATGTCATCTGCAAAATAAATCAAGAGTTAATAAGCTTAGCAGAACTGACTGATCCCTCTGCTGCGTTAGCTTCAGTGCAGGAACTGGGAATCACTACAGCAGACAAGGGGAGACAATAGACTGAAAATAGAATGTTATGTAAAATATGGAATGGATTGGTGGGGACTGACAGAAGCAAGTACCTGGTGCCCTCCAGTAGTGTCAAAGCACAAACTGACCATCCACACAGACCACAATAACTACTTGTTTCCAAGGCATTGCAACAACAGTCTTTCTTCACCACAACAATCCCACAACGGAGCAGCTTAACGGGAACAGCCACAAACCCATCTTCAAGACTCATCTTTTACACTTTGACACTTTCATTATCAGGACAACCATCTCAACAGGAGGTGTCTGGTTTAGCTAACGCTGCCCATTTACAAGTCTTTCAAATATGGATACTGGTTTGTGATGCCAGCATAATTAGCAGGAATTGGAGCAACACGGCATAAGAAAGAAGATGTTCAAAGTGCATGCGAAGGGGAGTGATTACATTTTCCCCAGTCAGATCACTGGAGCCCTTGCAATGGGCATTCTTCACTAGCAGAGGTGCAGTGTAATGCTTTGCTCCCATTTAAGCAGGACAATGCTACTAGCATTGCTAGGATATATCTGTAGCACCTTACCTGCAAGGGACTAACAGGGTTTCCCATCCCAATAGAAACTCATTTATTAGAGTGAAACGAGGTGACATCAACCATGCACTTGAGGAACCAGGAAATTTTTTAAAAAGTTATTGGGGACATTTCAGAAGAGATCAAGTCCCTCCACCTGCCGAAGTTCCAGCTAGCGAGAGATCCCCTGCTCGGTGAATTCTCAGAATAGACTATAACTTCTCCACAACATCAAAGTCTCTTGTGTTGAGGAAGATTCAAAGCTGACTCACGTCCTTACCGTTAACAGGCACAATCCCAGTGCAACAGGGCTCTGCCTCAAATTCTTTTCTGCGCTTCCGCCTCCATTTCACAACCACAATTAGAATGTGACCACTCGATTTAAAAACTGAAATTGGAATAGATATCCTGTCAACTTTTTCCACAACTTCCCACTCCTTTTAATCACCTTTCCACTTGTTCATTTGCTCTCAGTCACCAGTCTCACATTAGTTGCCATTTGGCTAACTCAGTAGTTAAAGGCTAACTCAGTAGTTCTAGGTTAAGCGGGAGGGCCAACTTATCCTATTGGGAAGAAGGTGCAAGTCGTTCATAATTGCTAACATTGGCAACATCATCTGTGCTGATAAAGTAAGCTGCTAAATCTCATGTCCCAAGGGTAGGGATTAGAAATATCATGTTTTATAAACAGTTATTGCTTTACTTATTTCATTTCCACATAAAATGGAGGTGGAGGTTCAAAAGGATCACTTTAAAGCATTTCTACCTGGATACAAGGCTCATGGGATTCACAGTGCCATGGAGATTGGCTTTGAGGAGGGGAGTTTTTCATAAGGAACCATTACAGGAATAGGTTGCACGTCTTTCTAAGAGATTCCTGAACATCATGGTCACTGTCTGTCAACAAGAATCTGAGGGAGAGAGCAGAGAGATTGAAACAGTCCATCTCTAGTGCTCACACAAAAAGCGAGTGGGAGTTCACATTCTAATTAAACAGAATGAGCTCAGGAGAATATAAGCAAGACTGGAAGATTCAATTACCTTTGGTTAGAGAGAGATATTTCCACATTGACCCTCACCATAAAATTCATTTTATAGGTTGAAAATTACCTGCCTAGTTAGAAAAAGAAAAAGGAAGGAAGCCATTGGGAGTTGAGAATCACACTGGTTCACAAAGCAGGACATATGTACTTAAGGTGAAAATGTGTTGCTGGAAAAGCGCAGCAGGTCAGACAGCATCCAAGGAGCAGGAGAATCGACGTTTCTGGCATGAGCCCTTCTTCGGGCTCATGCCCGAAACGTTGATTCTCCTGCTCCTTGGATGCTGCCTGACCTGCTGCACTTTTCCAGCAACATATTTTCCGCTCTGATCTCCAGCATCTGCAGTCCTCACTTTCTCCTATACATACTTAAGGGTACAGTAACAAAAACAATGGAGAAAAATTGTCAGTCACATAGAATTAAATTGGGAACTTTTCAATGGATAACCAGGCAAGGAATAGAGGGATTCAGACCATAGGCAGGTCAATGGGATTAGATTAGAATGACATCATTCGGTTGGCACAGACATGGTGGGTTGAAGGGCCTGTTCCTGTGCTGTACTGTCCTACGTACAGAGTATAAGTTGCCTACTTAAACAGTGATAAGGTAAGGTTGCTATTCATTTTTTACATTAAACATCTTAAAACGTGAAATATTGTTGTCTAGTCAGTTTCTATGGACATAATGACACTCTGAATATTCAACTCCTGAAAGGTCTAGCTATTGTTATAAGATTGCATCCTCTTGGCCTGGAAATAACTTCTCTGCCTGATTAATTCCTTCCATCAGTTTAAATATCATAAGGAGATCATTTCCCAACATTCTAAACTCAAGGAAATACGGTCTGATTAATGCAATATGTCTCATCATTTAACTCTTTAGACCCTATTTTAATTCCAGTGAAGTGGCAGTGCACCCTTTCCAAAGAGTACATCCCTCCAAAGGAGTGGTGCCCAGTGCCCAAGGTCACACTGAGGTGTGCGCACAAGTGGGCAACTTGCACAAACACTGATGAATATTTCGTTTTTTGGATGGATAATTGTGCAAGTTGTGTTCAAACTTAGTTTCTATAGAGTTTCAAGTTGACACTTCCTTTGTGAACTCACCTTTGCAGCCTTAACCATTACCTTGTCCACCCACGCACCCATTGGCACTTCCACTTTGACCAGTTTCAGACCATTCTTCATTTCAGTTCCTTCCCAATCATATTCCTCCCTATTCTCCACTCCGCAGTGCATCTGATTTGCCTTAAAAGGTAGTTCATTCGCTTAGGTTTTATGTCTTACTACCAAAGGTATTGAAATCAGGGAAGAGGCTCACTAACCACAGATCTCAATGACAGCTCGCTGCACAAAGTCCGACATCCCAGTGACCTTGTTTGCACTTGTTTCCAAACACTGCACTTCAAGTTAACAAATTCATACACCAATCAATATCATCCAGGTTTCTGCCGACTCCAGTCATAACTGGGACGCTTGCAGTGGAGATGATCAGAGTGCAATGTAAAGATTTCTAAAATGCATACATCCATTGAATCAATTCTGCAGAGAGCTTGTTAAATGCACTCAGTAGAACAGTGCAGAATCGATATAAGAAGCCTGAGAGCAGAGAAAAAAACGAGAGGCAACTTATTACATTTTCTGCACATCTACTTCAACCCAGTGTACGCCCCAATCACATTAAGTTCATTTGCTGGCACCAGGTTTACATGCTGCATCGACAGCCCAGTGCTGGCTCCATCAGCAGCTCGGATTCCAGCAGCTTCACTATGTTTTAAATGAGGCTTCAATCCTGCACTGAATGCCTGGGAGGGTCCATCCTCGTGAGGAATTCTCTCACATGCACAGCACCAACTGAGCAGTGCCGTACATTAACAGTTGCTGATGCTGGATTGCCTGTTTGCCCAGCTATTTCGGGCTGAAGCCTCAGTTCACTTGGTCGAGACAGTTATTTTATTAAATGTCACTGCTCCACGTGAACGTCTCAGAAACCTCTCTCCCTCGGAATGGGATTGAATAGCAATTCATATATGCACATCGGGAACACTAGTTTCACGTTTGCCAGCAATAGTCGAAGAGTGTCGTGCTGGAAAAGCACAGCAGGTCAGGCAACATCCGAAGATCAGGAGAATCGACGTTTTGGGCATAAGCTCTTCATCAGGAAGGGCCTGAAGGGCTTATGCCCAAAACGTCGATTCTCCTTCTCCTCGGATGCTGCCTGACCTGCTGTGCTTTTCCAGCACCACACTCTCGACTCTGATCTCCAGCGTCTGCAGTTCTCACTTTCACCCTGCAATAATACAGAATGCTAGGAGCCAAAAGATGTTATACAACCACAGGGAATAGTTCAGCAGTACATTAATTCAGCTGTTGCTGCAAACCTTAAAAGGCCACAAGGCAAGTCTCATTTTATTAAGAAGCTTTTAAGCTCTTAGCAAGAGGAACTTCCAAGAAAACCCATTGGTGCTACTGAACTCAGATACTCATCCTATTAACATTGAAAGCTTTTCCAGCACTTACTCCAATGGCTGTGGTCCAAAAATCTTTAGGTCAAAACACTCTGAAATCCTCAAATTCATCAGGGATTCTACCAGCACCCCTTCAGAGGTTTAGTGACAATAAACCAGTAGAACAAGAGAGTAGTGGATAGCACTGGGGCACCTTATACAGGGCTCTTACCATAGCTGGCATTGCCGGCAGGAACAGGAAGGGAGGAACTCGGGGTAAATGCAAGTTGTGAGCACCCCTAGTGCTCACACTTAACCAGGCCAAGTGTCACAAAGTCTATCTGCCAAGGGAAAGTGGTTGCCAGTGATACTCCTATAGAGTTTCACCATTATAA
The DNA here is from genome assembly GCF_004010195.1 of Chiloscyllium plagiosum. NCBI lineage: Eukaryota > Metazoa > Chordata > Chondrichthyes > Orectolobiformes > Hemiscylliidae > Chiloscyllium > Chiloscyllium plagiosum. Next base: position 27,661,009 of record NC_057741.1, on the reverse strand, counting down.
GGTTATCGTGTCAACGCTGAGAGGGTCAAAGCAAAACAGGAACCAACAGACTCTCAACCCGCCAGATTGTCAAACTCTGGTGTTTGAGCCAAATCACATGTTCAATCATCATATACAGGTCATGCTGTCATAATGCGCGTTTCGTCATTCACTGTAATGTGATTGACAAATTGGTGATGCTGTTTCTATAGCGCAAGCTTTTAAAACGTGTTGGCTGTAACCTGATTACAGCACCAGCACTTTGAACACTGTTTCCGAAGTGTGATTTTTTTAATATATATAATGCAGTGTTGCACAAGTACACAACCGTTGTATTATAGAAGAACCGACTGTATACCTTTTACCTTCGATTCGCATCAACATTTTCTTAACATCAGAAATCGGAGAAGGACTACGCCCAAAAGACACTGCGTCATTCAATAAAATCATGGCTGATCATCTGTCATCATGCTACTATTCCCCCAGCACCATCCCTCTAACCCTTGATTCTCATGGTGTCCCATAATCATTTTCCCTACCTTTTATAATCCAGTCACCAGAAGAATTAACAAAAGTTCCTTGGAGCTGCTGCATAATTTAGTACTTGCACGGATTTCGCCCACTGCCCTGAGTCCAAATGGGAACTTAGCAAACTCTCTAGGCTGATTCATACAGGCCACCCGAAGACGTGAAGATGGGCAGGTAGATATATAAAGTAGGCCGCCACACTCAGTGCACTCCCACCTCACCCATCCTTCCGCACCTATCTCTCCAAAGTTTGACTGTTGAGGTGTTGCGTGCACTAATTTGAGGCCCATAAGTGAGCTATCAGATTTAACCTGAACAAAACAATCCAAGAATTAAGGCTGTTGTGGCACAATGGTAGAGTCGCTACCTCAGAGCCAGGAGGCCTGGGCTCAATTCCCACTTGGTCAGGAAGAGTATAAGAGCATCAGTGAATAGTTTGATTTCAAACTGTTGTTAAAAAGTTAAAAAGGACAGCACTTGTTGCTGATCCCTAAATGCCCTTGATCATTCTTAAGACTCAACCACATTGTTGTGGGTCTGGAGACACATCTGATCCAACTGGGCAAGGATTTCCTTCCCTATTGGCCATTTGTGAACCAGATGGGCTTTTATGACAATGCCTGGTAGGTTCATGCTCGCCTTCATTGATTAGCTATACATTCCAGATTTTGTGCATTGAATTCAAGACCCACCAGCTTCTCTGTTTTTGACCTTTACGGCCTTTAAATGGGGATAAAAAAAACAATTCTTGATCAAAGCGCAGAACACAATGGCCATTGAACAACTGTCAATTATTCATAGAGTCACACAGACCCTTCAGTCCAATCCAACCATGTCAACCAAGCTTCCCAAACTAAATAAGCCCCACTCGCCTACGTCTGAACCTTTACAATTCATGTCCCTGTCCAAATATCTTTTAAATATTATAACTGTACCTGCATCTGCCATTTCCTCTGGCAGTTAATTTCACATACGAATTACCCTTTGTGTGAAAAAGTTGCCCCTCAGGTTCTTTTTAAATCTTTCTCATCTCAACTTAGCAATGTGCCCTCTAATTTTGAACTCCCCCAACCCTAAGAAAAGAGCTTTGCTATTCACCTTATCTATGGCTCTGATTTAATAAACCTCTATAAGGTCACCTCTCTTGTATATCATTTAATATTGTGCCCATGTTTTAATGCACAGGAGTTGGTCTCTGCTACTGGAACATAGCCTGTATACTGCAAATTAAAAGGATGAGTATCGTGTGCATGTCTTGACTGGTTTTCTCAGTTGGGAAAAGCTGCCTTTCAGTGATATTCACTGGAAAGCAGCCTGTCTAAAAGAAGCCAGTTTGTCTGGGTGAACAAATAACGGTTTTGAGGGGACAATGCGTTCCGATTTGCTAATATTTTAATTGAAAAGCTGGTGAGTGTCAGTGTCCCACTAGAATTGTTTCTTAATTATAATTTGAGCCCAGCTGCCCATTCATTGGTCCTGCCAGATGGTAAGCTCATCACCTTGTTGGATTGTTTTAATATTTGCACTGTGAATCTCATCAAGACAGATTGCTGAGAATTCAGTCATAAGCAGAGAGGAATACTGAACAATAATGTAGACAATTTTTAGTTAATTCTCTCTCAGACACACAAAAAAAAGGTGATGGAATCCTCTTCGTTCGTACACACACATACACTCTTCATGCAGGTGGTGGTGGCTGATGCAATTACAGTATTTAAAAGGCATCTGGATGGGTACGTGAATACGAAGAGTTTAGAGGGATATGGACCCAACTGCTGAAATATGGGACTAGATTAGGTCAGCATGGACGAGTTGGACTGAAGGGTCCGTTTCCATGCTATACATCTCTCTGACTCTATAACATTCAAGGGAATTTAACTGAAATGAACAAAACAATGAGAGATTTTGGCAGAACAAATCAGGACAAATGCTTTCCAGTGACAGGAAAAACAGTAACAAGACATTAAAAAATAACAAAAGAACTGTGAATACTGGAAGTCTGAAACAACGACTGAAATTACTGGCAAAACTCAGCAGGTCTGACAGTATCTGTGGAGAGAGACATAATGTTAACGTTTTGCCCCAGTGACCTCCTTCAGAACTGAGAGGAGACAGATTTCAGTGGAGAGACAAGGAGAAGCGTTTTCATGTAATGCAGTATGATAGTCTGGAATGCACTGCCTGCAGTGTGGTGAAAGCAGACAGACTGCAGTTGTCCTTCAACTCAAGGATGATATTTTCTGAGAGCAGTAAGTTTCTGCCCTGGGGTTTCATGCGACTGACCAGGTTCAATCCACAGATTGAGGCAGGGTTTCCCATCGAGTACTGGGATTTAAAGAGCAGGTTTTGCTACCTTTTCTTTCTTTCTCTGCCAAAGCCTCACTGTAGCTTGTCAGACAAGCTGTCACCATTCTGATCGATCAGTAACAAGCTCTTCCTCGCCATTAATGTCGGATCTGCCACATTTCTGAGCAATTCAGAGTTTCTTTGTTGGGTTTTCTGTGTCATCCCTGGAGAGTTAAGAAAACAGGAGCTGGAGGGGTAAGATGGCCACCCAGACACAGTCTAGTCCCCCAAAGTTGATTTTGGCAGCGTTTTGTCCGAATGCTTGCCGAGAAGGATAGGAACGATACATTTGTTCGCCTGTCCTCCCATTAAATTCAGAAGGTGGTTGGAGACACAGCTGATGAAGTTGCTCCAGAACTCCCAACATGGTAGTGATAAACAGTCCAGTTCTCACGGTAACACAAGGATGTAGTGGTAATAATCCTGTACACTAGGATCTCCATTGACTTGTACAGGTCTTTGTTGTCAAATACTTGGTGCCACAGTTAATAAAAAGCAGAACGAATGCAGCTAGTCTGGTACTGAATCTCCTTGGCAATGCCAGCTTTTGGCAGAGGTAGCCAAGGTATAGGAAACACTCAATATATTCCAAAATCTCTCTTTCCCCATATTTGCAAGGTGGAATATTGGATGTCCAAGACTGTCTAAACATACAAGTTTTAGTTTGGTAATGTACAAGGATAGTTCAAGTTTCATTTATACAGAATTGAAGAGATCGAGAGTGGATCGCAAACCTGGTGCAGAGTGAGCATAAAACCAAAGATATCACAGCAGAAGTAGGCCATTCAGCCCATCAAGTCTGCTCCAAAGCTGCAGGTTATCCATAAACTGCAGAATCATGTAGGTCATCCTGCTATAAAGCACGTTTTGTTAATGTGAATTCGCTTTAACATGACTGACGAACTGGAGACACTGTTTCTAAGACACCAAGTTTTCAAGCATGTATTGGCTATAACACAATTCCGGCCCCATTAGTTTAAATGGTGCTGCTATTATACGATTGTCTTATAACATGGAATTACTATGTTATAGCAGAACTGATTGTATATCTATGGTGACATGGGGCTACTGAGGTTAAAAAGTTTTTTTTCATCTAGGCAAGATTTAATATTTAATATAGAGATTAAGGACAATTGAACTTTGGTAAGATACATGTGAAATACAAGTAGATTATAAATAGTATGGTATTGATCATACATCTCTGCTTGACAACATGCAGATTTTAAACCTGTTTCAGATCTTCCATTCACACAGTTATGGTCACGTAAACATCAGTTGTAGGATTGTAAAGAAGTTTCTTGGATGTTCAAAATTTTGTGCACATTTCCCCTAAGGCTCATAGAACATAGAACATAGAACAAAACATAGAACATAGAACATAGAAACAAAACTATTTATAATCTACTTGTATTTCACATGTATCTTACCAAAGTTCAATTGTCCTTAATCTCTATATTAAATATTAAATCTTGCCTAGATGAAAAAAAACTTTTTAACCTCAGTAGCCCCATGTCACCATAGATATACAGTCACTTCTGCTATAACATAGTAGTTCCATAGTAGAACAGGCCCTTCGGCCCACGATGTTGTGCCGAACATTTGTCCTAGCTTAAGCACCCATCCATGTACCTATCCAATTGCTGCTTAAAGGTCACCAAAGATTCTGACTCTACCACTCCCACAGGCAGCGCATTCCATGCCCCCACCACTCTCTGGGTAAAGAACCCACCCCTGACATCTCCCCTATACCTTCCACCCTTCACCGTAAATTTATGTCCCCTTGTAACACTCTATTGTACCCGGGGAAAAAG
>NC_057741.1:27577589-27656214 GCF_004010195.1 Chiloscyllium plagiosum | reverse complement strand
TTAACCCTGTATTCCGCATTCTTACTTGTTCTTCCAAAATGGACAGCCTCATACTTGGCAGGGTTGAACTCCATCTGCCACTCCTCAGCCCAGCTCTGCATCATATCTAAGTCCCTCTGCAGCCGACAACAGCCCTCCTCACTGTCCACAACTCCACCTATCTTCGTATCATCTGCAAATTTACTTACCCACCCTTCGACTCCCTCATCTAAGTCATTAATAAAAATTACAAACAGCAGAGGACCCAGAACTTATCCCTGCGGAACTCCACTTGTAACTGGGCTCCAGGCTGAATATTTACCATCTACCACCACTCTCTGACTTCGACTGGTTAGCCAGTTTTCTATCCAATTGGCCATATTTCCCTCTATCCCATGCCTCCTGACTTTCCGCATAAGCCTACCATGGGGAACCTTTTCAAATGCCTTACTAAAATCCATGTACACTACATCCACTGCTCTTCCCTCATCCACATGCTTGGTCACCTCCTCAAAGAATTCAATCAGACTTGTAAGGCAAGACCTACCCTTCACAAATCTGTGCTGGCTGTCCCTAATCAAGCACTGCCTTTCCAGATACTCATAAATCCTATCCCTCAGTACCCTTTCCATTACTTTACCTACCACCGAAGTAAGACTAACTGGCCTGTAATTCCCGGGGTTATCCCTATTCCCTTTTTTGAACAGGGGCACAACATTCGCCACTCTCCAGTCCCCTGGTACCACCCCCGTTGACAGTGATGTTGAAAAGATCATTGCCAACAGTACTGCAATTTCCTCTCTTGTTTCCCACATAATCCTAGGATATATCCCATCAGGCCCGGGGAACCTGTCTATCCTCAAGTTGTTCAAAATGTCCAACACATCTTCCTTCCTAGCATGTATCTCCTCTAGCTTACCAGTCCGTTTCACACTCACCTCTTCAACAATACGGTTCCTCTCATTCATGATTTACTGAGTGAAATGTCTTGGTCAGGTCAACGAATGTGAGGGGTAAGGTTGGGTTCCTGGGTCTGTACTTCACATTTTCTTGGATTTGCCTAGCCACAAAGACTGTGTGGGAAGTACCAGATCCAAGAGAAATTTTCCAGAGGGGAAGTGGATAATTAAAGGGAAAACAAAACATTCAAAGACAACAGAGGAAAGATGCGGGTGAAAGCACGGTTTGGATAGCCTCCTTCTGTCCTGCACGGTTCAATGTTTCTGCGATGAAACACACTTTATGAACCAGCGACTAAATTGATTTTTTTTATTGATGCCAGTCTCTGTCGGTTACAACTTGCTTACGATACCAATAGTTTGTGAACAATTGTGTTGAGTTCTTCAGTCAGTATCAATTGGCTCAGCCATGACCGATATTCAGAGTGTTCTAAGATGATGTGAAATGTAGTGAAGTGTTACCTGTTATCTGGTAACAATGAAAGAGTTCATTGTTTACTCTAAGCATCCTATCCCAGCTTATCTCACACACATGGCACATTATGATTGCTACAATATTCAGGTTCTCTTATGGGAATGAACTGTTTCTGTGTCTAATGCAAGAACAGTGTCTACAATCATAAAAAATGTTGGCAAACAATCCGAAGATGTTTTATGAAGTCACTCTCTCTTTTGTTTTTAAAGCCCACAGAAAGTAACATTTGAACATGAAGCTGTGTGTTCCCCTTTTAAGTGGGAAAACCTCATTTAAAAGGAAACACGTTGTATTTGGGCAGCACCCAGAGCATATCCCGAATGCTTCAAATGTTTTACGGCCAAGAAATTATTAGTGGAGTGCAGGTACTGCTCTGTAGGAAAGTGTTTAACAGCCAGTTGCAGAGAATATGATCACAAAAACAGCAAATAAAATGGGCAGCCAGCTAGCAAGTCACATTCCTTTTGCGGTTTTAGTTGAGGTTCTAGAGCCAAGAATAGGATCAATTTTATCCTCTACCTCTCACATGGTAATTTATAAAAAAGCATTGAGAGAGTTTGGCAATATTTTGAAAAATTAATGAATTCCCCTCAAGTCAACCCCTATAGTGATTGATTTTCAACAACCAAAGAACATAAAGCAGCCATTAATTGTCCCTGCCCTTCAATCACTTCCGTTCACCGTAGTCCTGCTGCTCTCTTACAAAATAACCTACAGTTTCTGAAATGGTTCCTCGGTGCTCTTTTCAGCTCAATTAGATAATGAAATTTGCTCCATGCACATATAAAATCTGATACAGGGCAGAAATACAATATTAAAAGACAAGTGAATGCCTTTTCCCATCAATTACGTGCACATTAGATAATACAACACCCAAGCTCTTTCTTATATTAAGATGCGGTCACACACACGGAAAGAGCAGCCAAACAAATGTGAAGATATTACACAGAGTACAGGCTGCAAACCGAGAAATGATTACGAGGCAGTCACTTCATTCAAATTCACATAACATCAGAAAACAGAAGTTGAAGTTATTTGAAGCTCAAATTTCAGGGCTACCACACCAACATTTCAGAATATCTGTTATTTTGAGAGTGTACACATCCTATGAGGCTGAATGAGTTTGAGTGCATTCAACTAAACTTCCCCTTTATGGGCAACACCAGCTGTCGTACCAGATGCTGACAGGTAATGTGCTTCCTGCCATTGATCAAATCGCTGTTCACAAATGTAGAATAAATGGATCATGGTGTCATTACTGAGAATGTGCTGGGTGATAATTAACATTTCCTAGGTCTGTAGTCATTATGGATGATAAAGAAGTTAAGAACGATGGCCTGTGTATCATAGAGCACCATTCACAGGAGTGTAATCAGCCAAAAACTAAAGGAGACCATAAATATGAGTGAAAAATGTTTGCTCAAACAGGCAGGTTTTAAAGGGCAGGTGATACCCAAGTGATATTATCAGTAGACCATTAATCCAAATAACCCAGGTAACGTTCTGGAGAACTGTGTTTAACTTCTACCATGAGTCTAGTGGTGACCATTGTTGATTGCTGGATAAACCCATCTGGTTAATTAATCACCAAAAGTGTCATCCTCAGCTAGGTTGGTCTGCATGCAGACTTCAGACCCACAGCAATGTGATCCACTTTAACTGCTCTTTGGGCAATAAATGCTGACCCAGCCAGCATGTCCCATCCAGTGTATGAACTGAAAGAAAAGGAGGAAGCCAAATGAAGTAGAGAAATGAAAAAGTGTGAGAGGGAATTCCAGGCTGAGGACCTCTACCACATAAAGTACAGTGCAGTAAGAAGTAGAGGATGCGAAAAGGAGAGGTGAATGTTCATGAAATGCAAGTTTTTGGATTGCAAAAGAATACAGAGATGGCATAGAAAATCTGGCACAGAAACTATTGCACAAGTCATGACTTGATGAACCACAGACAGCCAATGACCACATCTATATATAACTTGCATGCTTTTGATTTTTAACAACAATTTATTAACCGTGCAGTACACGACTGAAAATCACACATTCTTCTAAAACAGAGTTTTAGCAACCTGGGCTGTCAGAAGGCAGGACATGCATGAACATATAATAGCCTCAAAGGTCAATTCCCAAGTCCTGTCACATTACGATGCATAAAACAATCACTCCAGCAAGGAGGGAGGTGAGTAACCTTCCTCTGACTCAAAGGCTGGAAGCAAGCTCGACTGCATCTTCCAATACAAGTAAGGTGAGCCTTATAGGTCTCAGCCACGTAGAAAGGAATCTCTTTCTCCAACTTCTTCCCAAATGATTCTAAGATTTGAACCTCCTTGAGATTTTCCCCTCCCAATGCTGCTCACACTGAGTAACCAAACTCCCAAATGTCAATCCAAGCTTCCCTATTATCGATGTCAACCTTGCAAAACTAACATTCTTTAACATGGATCCTCCCTCCAAACCTTCCTCCCTCTTCACCCAACTGCAAACTCAAGAGCAGAAAATCACCCAATGACATGTGATTTGCAGTTGGCCACTTGGACTTTCATACCCAATCCACCATTCAACTGATCTTCAGCTTCAATTCCATCTTCTCAAACTAACCCTCATATCCTTTCATTCCCTTAATACCCAAACATCTATTCAGTCTAACTTAACCATGTGTAACAACTGTATGTCCACAGTCTTCTGGCGCAGAGAATTCCAAATATTCACAATCCAGGAGTGAAGACGTTCCACACTTCTGTCCTAAACCAATCTCTCCTTATTCTGAGGTTGGGATCCTGGATTCTAAATTCCCCAGCCATATGAAAAACATACGAAGGATAACACCATATTATTATGGCATCAACAGTCTTGGAGGATCTGGCAAGATTTCCCACTGTTTCCTCTTCGCGTACACCAACTCAGTTACTCTTTGAGCCAGCCTCTGCCCTGCATGCATCTCAGAATGTTGTGCAGCACAGAAAGGGTTAAGTACAGCTCTCAGTCTCACCATCTAATTACAAAGCCGATGACACTGTAAGGCCAAGCACTGATCTGCATTATTGTCATACCTCGAAGCTTTCAATCAAATGGTAACTGAACTTCTTTGAAGTGTGAAACTGCTTTAATAAGTAATAGGGGCAAAGCTTATTCCCTTCCTACCCTAAAGCATAAATACTAATCCTGAAAAGTATTTGTCTTTGACTCTCTTTTTCCACAGTAAAGAATACTCATCTACCTTCCAGAAGCACACCAATGAGGCCAAGAGTTTCATATTCAATTCTTGCCCATCTAAAGTACAGTCAATGTAACAGAGCCCAAGTGAAAAGTCAACTACTTCAGTCAAGGTTTTCCAGAAGATGTGACCAGAATGGTACCTGGGATGACAGAGTGCAGTTATTTTGAGAGACTGATGGAACTTCAAAGAGCTAGCACAAATAATGATGGGCTGAGTGGCTTCCTTCTGTACTGCATGATTCTAGAAATCAATGGGAAGGATGAGTGAGAGGTTTGCCACAAAAACAAAGCACAGTTTTGCACTTTCCTTCATCCATTTTCAATCCTCCAACTCTCATTGGTACAATTCGTCACAGAACTGTATAGCCCTCAAAAGTGGCTGCACAGGAAATGCCACAATGAGTGTTGCTGAACAAAGAGACCTTGGAGTGCAGGTCCATAGCTCCTTGAAAGTGGAGTCACAGATAGATAGGATAGTGAAGGCGGCATTTGGTATGCATTCCTTTATTGGTCAGAGTATTGAGTACAGGAGTTGGGAGGTCATGTTGCGGCTGTACAGTACATTGGTTAGGCCACTGTTGGAATATTGCGTGCAATTCTGGTCTCCTTTCTATCGGAAAGATGTTGTGAAACTTGAAAAGGTTCAGAAAAGATTTACAAGGATGTTGCCAGGGCTGGAGGATTTGAGTTATAGGGAGTGGCTGAACAGGCTGGGGCTGTTTTCCTTGGAACGTCTGAGGCTGAGGGGTGACCTTATAGAGGTTTACAAAATTATGAGGGGCATTGATAGGGTAAATAGACAAAGTCTTTTCCCTGGGGTCAGGGAGTACAGAACTAGAGGGCATAGGTTTAGGGTGAGAGGGGAAAGATATAAAAGAGACCTAAGGTGCAACCTTTTCATGCAGAGGGGGGTACGTTTATGGAATGAGCTGCCAGAGGGAGTGGTGGAGGCTGGTACAATTGCAACATTTTAAGAGACATTTGGATGGGTATATGAATAGGAAGGGTTTAGAGGGATATGGGCCGGGTGCTGACAGTGGGACTAGATTGGGTTGGGATATCTAGTCGGCATAATGGGTTGGACCGAAGGGTCTGTTTCCATGCTGTACATCTCTATGACTCTAAGTGGCACTGCCATTATTGGCATGGGAGGCATGACATTCCACAAAACCTGGAGTGGTCCAGGAAATGGCTGATGAAATTCAATGTGAGTAAATGACATGTCTTGCATTTTGGAAAAAAGAATACAGGCAAGGACTATTTTTTAAACAGTGAGAAAATTCAGAAAACACAGGTTAGGCCCCCATTCAGAATACTGTGCCCAACTTTGGGCCCACACCTCAGGAAGGACATACTGGCTCTGGGGCGTTTCCAGTGGAGATTCACACGGATGATCCCTGGAATAGTAGGCCTAACATACGATGAATGGCTGAGGATCCTGCGATTGTATTCATTAGAGTTGAGGGGAGACCTAATAGAAACTTACAAGATAATGCATGGCTTAGAAAGGGTGGATGCTGGGAAGTTGTTTCCATTAGGCAGGGAGACTAGGACCCGTGGACCTGTGGAGGGTGTCAATTTAGAACGGAAATGAGGAGACATTTCTTCAGCCAGAGAGTGGTGGGCCTGTGCAATTCATTGCCACGGAGTGCAGTGGAGGCCGGGACATTAAGTGTCTTCAAGGCAGAGATTGAGAAATTCTTGATCTCGCAAGGAATGAAGGGCTCCAGGGAGAGTGCGGGTAAGTGGAGTTGAAATGCCCATCAGCCATGATTAAATGGCAGAGTGGATTCGATGGGCAGAATGGCCTTACTTCCACTCCGATGTCTTACGGTCTTACCCTCTCCCTCCTCTTCCAAAGATAACTAGTTCAATTTGAGCAAACTAAAACACCTCAGCATGCAAAAAGGCAACTCTTTGGAGTGTTGACAAGCTAACCAACAGTAAGTAATGGGCACAGCCTCACCTGACCCTTTCCACAGCCATATCTAGTACTTCCAACAACTGGTCAAGAGAGACAACAGGAGAACAAGATACCCGAATGGTTTCTCTTGCTCCTAGACTAGGGCTTGTGAAGACAATATTATCTCAAGAAAAGTCCAACTGGGACTTAACCTATAAATCTACTATATGATTCAGTTCATCACTCAGATACTGAAACACTGATGTGAGTCAGATGCAACTTTGGTAAAAACAGAGCTAAGGAAGAGTCCTGCAGTGTATCAATTAACCATGGCTTATACTTCCGTCAGAGTCGCAGGTAGATAGGATAGTGAAGGCGGCGTTTGGTATGCTTTCCTTTATTGGTCAGAGCACTGCGTTTCGGTATTGTGAGGTCATGTTGCAGTTGTACAGGACGTTGGTTAGGCCACTTTTGGAATATTGCTTGCAATTCTGGTTTCCTTCCTATCGAAAGGATGTTGTGAAACTTGAGAGGGGTCAAATAAGATTTACAAGAATGTTGCCAGGATTGAAAGATTTGAGCTATAGGGAGATGCTGAATAGGCTGGGACTGTTTTTCCTGGCATGTCGGAGGCTGAGGGGTGACCTTATAGACATTTATAAACTCATGAGAGGCATGGATAGGATAAATAGACAAGGTCTTATCCCTGAGGTGGGGGAGTCCAGAACTAGAGGACATAGGTTGAGGGTGAGAGGGGAAAGATATAAAAGGGACCTAAGGGGCAACCTTTTCACGCAGAGGATGGTGCACATATGGAATGAGCTACCAGAGGAAATGGTGGAGGCTGGTACAATTACAGCATTTAAAAGGCATCTGAATGGGTATATGAATAGGACGGTTTAGAAGGATATGGGCCAAGTGCTGGCAAACTAGATTAGGTTAGGATAACTGGTCGGAATGGATGAGTTTCTGTGCTGTACATCTCGATGACTCTATGGAAATGTAAATAAACATCATTTACAAGGTTTATCCCAAAAAAGACCCAAAGAGAAGACAAGGAGACATTTCTTTTATCAAGTGGGTTACTGCAGATTGGAATTCACCGTCTTAAAGTCAGAAGTCATACAACACCAGGTTATAGACCAACAGGTTTATTTGAAATCACAAGCCTTTGGAACGCTGCTCCCTTTAAGGATCATCACTCTGAAAGCTTTTATTCATTCATGGGATGCTTGCTCGGACAGCATTTATTGCCCGGTCCTAATTGCCCAGAGGGCAGTTAAGAGTCAATTATATTCCTGTGGGTCTGAAGTCACATGTAGGCCATGCTAGGTAAGGATGGCAGTCCCTTTCCCTAAAAGCATTAGTGAACCAGGTAGGTTTCTCCAACAATCAACAATGGTTTCATGGTCATCATTAGACTCTTAATTCCAGATTTATAAAAAATTGAATTCAAACTCCACCATCTGCCATGATTGGATTCGAACCCAGGTACCCAGAACGCTATCTCGGTCTTTGGATTAATAGTCCAGAGGTAATGCCACTGGGCCATTGCCTCCCCTTGTGATTTCAAATAAATCTGTTGGACTATGTGACTGCTGACTTTGTCCACCTCAGTCCAACACTGGCACCTCCACATCATTGATGTCTGGAAGGGCAGAGGGAGCAGATTGAATTGGTGAATTGGAAAACCACTTGGAAAAGAGGCCAGTCCAGGACTATTGGGTATTCTCCTATTTGCATATACAATTCTGCATTCTATTTATCATGTGAAACAACAATGGGATATTTACTCGAAGAGTTTTTCATTGCAATTTAACACCATTCAACCAACATGCTCTAATGATAGCCAGAGTATAAAATGAACTATCAGCTTTATCTGAACACGTTCGGTTCTCCCAAGCAATGACCAAAGCATTATTTTGCTTTCCAGCTAAAAAAAGAAATCAGTCATTATTAACATTGGCTCAGATGCACAAAGAGACAATTGTGCACCTTGCAAAGTGTTCACCACAATTGCAACAACACAGAGGCCTCCTTCTCCTGGGTCAGGTTGTTGAGGTGAAAATGTGTTGCTGGAACAGCGCAGCAGGTCAGACAGCATCCAGGGAACAGGAGAATCGACGTTTCGGGCATAAGCCCTTCTTCAGGATTATGCCCGAAACGTCGATTCTCCTGTTCCCTGGATGCTGTCTGACCTGCTGCGCTGTCCCAGCAACACATTTTCAGCTCTGATCTCCAGCATCTGCAGACCTCACTTTCTCCTCAGGTTGTTGAGGGCCAGCTGCCAGAATGGTTCCAAATCACAGACCTCGATGAGGTGAACCAAAACAAATGTCACTGCAACAGTTTTGGGGTAAGCTGTCCTAATATCACAGAGCTCTGCAGAAATGATATTTTCCAAACAGCTAGCTAGCTACCAATCCAACTTTAGTTCTCCTTTCTCCAAGGCAGAATAGAAACTGCACATTGAAGAGAAATTACCCAACTTTTCTTCCTCCTCAATCCTTTCAGATCTTTAACTAAAATAACTGATGCACTTCCTCCTGCATATTATCCATCCATCATGTGCTTAATGACAACTCCAGTTACTTGAAACAAGGCTATCTCAGTGGTGACTGAAAATCATGCAAATGCTGATTAAAATAGAAACGGTCTGTTGCCAATGCAGACACTAACTTACAAATAGCCTTTCTGTGCTGCTACCAGTGTATTATTGAACTAGAAATATCTCAGAGAAAATCAACCCCCCACCATGTCTTTACTGCTTTCCATACCAGACAAAGGTAGCCGCAATTAAAGTCCTAATTCTCATCTCTAAACCCTTTCTTGGGATTACAATATGGATCTCTACTCTCAGCAATACATTCAATTAATTCTTTAGCAACTTCAATCTGTTCACTGACTACACCCTCATTGGGTTTTTATCTGCAAGAATGTAGATGCTGCTGGCTGGGTCAGAGTTTGTTACTCATTTCAAATTGGCTTTGAGAAGGATGTGGTCAGATGCTTTCTTGAACTACTGCAGTCCATCTGCTGTAGGTCCACCCATGGTGCTGTTGGGAAGGGAAGCCTAGGATTTTGGGTGAAAGATTAGCAATTTGGTTCCACTCAGGATGGTGAGTGGCTTGGAGAGGAACTTGCAGAGGGTGGCGCTCCCAGGCATTAAATGCCCAAATTTTGGATTTAGAAGATGCTGCCTAAGGATTCTTGATGAGTTGATACAGAGTATCTTGTAGATACACTTTATCTTGTAGATAGTGCTCACTACTGCCATTGTGCATCAATGCAAGAGAGACTGAGCGTTTATTTTTTAACACTCCCAGGATGTGGGTAGTACTGGCCAGGCCAGTATTTATTACCCATCCCTAATTGCCCAGAGGGCAGTTAAGAGTCAATCCCATTGCTGTGGGTCTGGAGTAACAGGCAATCAAGACCAAGTAAGGATGGCAGTTTTCTTCCGAAAAGGACATTAGTAAACCAGATGGATTTTTCTGGCAATTGACAATGGTTTCATTGTCATTGTTAGATCCTTAACTCCAGATTTTTTATTGAATTCAATTTCCACCATCAGGATTGAACCCAGGTCCCCTGAACATTAGCTGAGTTTCTGGATTAATAGTCTAGCCATTGCTGGGCTATTGACTCACCTGCAATGTGGTTTAATTAGATTAGATTCCCTAAAGTATGGAAACAGGCCCTTCGGGCCAACAAGTCCACACTGACCCTCCAAAGAGTAACCCACCCAAACTAATGCACCTAACACTATTGGCAATTTAACATGGCTGATTCATCTGACCTGCACATCTTTGGATTGTGGGAGAAAACCAGAGCACCCAAAGGAAATCCACGCAAACACGGGGAGAATGTGCAAATTCCACACAGTCGCCTGATGCAGGAATTGAGCCTGGGTCTCTGGCGCTGTGAGGCAGCAGTGCTCAGTGCTAACCACTGAGCCACCATGCCACCCCTGGTGGCGAATGAGGTATCAATAAGTGGGTTACTTTGCTTTGGATGGTGTTGAGCTACCTGAGTGTTGCTGCACTCATCCAAGCAAATAAATGGTATTCCATTATAGTTCTTTTGTGTGCCTTATAAAGAGTGGACAGGCTTTGAGGGGTCAGGGGGTGATTTACCCACTGCAGAAATTCCCACTTCTGACCTGCTCTTGGAGTCGCAGTAGGATTGTTTGTACCTTTGCCAAATCGCCTTCCTTCTCATGAGCCATAAGCTGTTCACACCTGGAGCAGTTTGGTGTTTTACTTCAAAGCTGACCACACCGTTTCCATTTGTCTTCACATTCAAGATGAGGAGAGCTATCTTTCACCACATGAGTTGTTGTGGTGCCTTAAATAGCATAGGAAGCAGATTCAATTGTATCTTTCAACATGGAATTGGAAATCCATTTGAAAAGGTGCAACATCATGGGCAAGAGGGGGACAAAATAGATCTATTATGGTAGGTTTCACTAAAGAACTCACATAGAAATGATGGACCAAATGGCCTTTTTGCACGCTGCAATGATTTGATGAATTCATTTTCCCAATAAAAAAACTGGTCAAATTCCTGACATGTGCCTGGGATCTATCTTGAGATTCTGTTTGTATCATACTGAAACCATTAAAACAACAGTGGCATGATGTCCAGTACATGGTGAAACCATGAGGACATTCATTATTAACATGCTTAGTGGCTGGCTGAGGACTTGTGTTTTACAGTCCAAATCAAAGGAAGGTACCTTCATGGCATCAAATCGCAGTTCAGTTTGCGAACTGAATCAATTTTTCCCATTGTTCGGATAGCGTACGAATGCTTGGACGGCTGCTCACAGCGCCCGCGCCAAAGACGAAGTGAATGAGATCACGCGGGCGTGAGAACTTTTGCGTTCAACAAGCGCGTAGCAAAGCAGAACAATGAAACCATGTGGTCGCTCATGGGCTTTTTGCGTTCGTACCTTCGTCCGTACCTTGAATTTCGTACGTACGTTGAAGCAAAATTTTACGTACAATCCTGTTCGCAAACCGATTTGTTCGTGAACGGGGTCGTTCATATGTCGAGGCACTACTGTATTATGTTTATTTCTGAATTTCCTTACAGTTACAGAGACAGACACCAGCATTACATATGGGCAGATTCTGAACTTAGACAACCACTCAACCACAGCCAAATGTTAAACTGGTCATCTGATCGATACACCATCCATAGTTTACATTTTCTACCAATGCTAGTTCTTTACGAGAAACAGTCAGCGCGGGTCAGAAAGATGACTGCCTCTAGGGGACAAACTAATGGATTGTTTTTAAGATTCATTGCCTGCAGTGTTATAATGGTGTGTGCTATTATGACAAGTATAGGTGCAACCAAAACAAGGGTTCTACTCAGCCGCTCTGCAATTCATTTAGGCATCCAGACTTGTTTGAAATCTATTGATCAAAATGCAGATCTTAGTGGGTGAGTACACCGTCCAATCTAAAAACTGAACTAATTATGTCAAACTGCACGCGGGTTTGACCCTTGACCTGTGCTGAATTAACAGGTGCCCCCTGTTTCAAAGCTGAGTGGGTGTGGTCATCAGGCAAACAAAAATGGCATACTATGGTGGTAAAGTTTTGGCTCAGATTTAAAAAACCCACTTAGACCAGGTATCAAAATGGGCAAAAAAAAGTGACCATTCAAATGTACGCAAACATGAGTCAGCGTCTTGAATTCGTTCGGGTTTTTTGAGAAGACAGGTACCTCCATGAAGTGAAGTACCTTTCCTCCAATGTCTCTCTCCCTCATGTCCTGTTAATTTTCAAACCAATATAATGGAGTCTCCAACTGCCTGTCTTACAGTAGAAGTTTAAGTAGGACATAAAGCACTTATCTAAAATTCCTTTGGATAAATGCCAGAAGCACAAACTGTCCACGATAACCTGACAGGTCCGTTCTAGAATGTGAACTTCTCATGGTCACAGCCAAAGTTCACAAGGACAGCCAACCAGAAAAACAATCTGTAACTTTTGACAAGTTTAAATTCTGTCCTTTATACCATCTCTGATGCTGGAAAACTTGGCATTACTTCGAGATTCATCAGTGTCCAGAGACATGAAAATACTCTGGGCAGCATCTCACTGCCCAGCATGAGGGAGAGAAGCAGACCACATCTGTCACCTACAGACTTCAGACAGAGCTTTAGCCCATTTTAGGTCAGGTGCTTTTCATTTTGCTTTATTCTTTCATGGGTTGTGGGCACCAGCAGCAAGGCCGGTCATTCAGTCATAGAAATGTACAGCACGAAACAGACCCTTCGATCCAACGTGTCTATGCCGACCAAATATCTTAAATCAATCTCATGCCATATCCTTCTAAACCCTTCCTATTCATATACCCATCCAGTTGCCTTTTAAATATTGTAATTATACCAACCTCCACCACTTCCTCTGGCAGCTCATTTCAAACATGCACCACCCTCTGCATGAAAAAGTTGCCCCTTAGGTCCCTTTTATATCTTTCCCCTCTCACCCTAAAACCTATGCCCTCTAGTTCTGGACTTCCCCACTTCAGGGAAAAGACCTTGTCTATTTACCCTATCAATGGCCCTCATGATTTGATAAACCTCTAGAAGGTCACCCTTCAGCCTCTAACACTCCAAGGAAAACAGCCCCAGTCTATTCAGCCTCTCCCGATAGCTCAAATCCTCCAACCCTAGCAACATCCTTGCAAATCTTTTCTGAACCCTTCCAAGTTTCATAACATCCTTCCTATAAGAAGGAGACCAGAATTGCACACAATATTCCAAAAATGGCCGAACCCCAATGTCCTGTACAGCCGCAACATGACCTCCCAACTCCTATACTCAATGCTCTGACCAATAAAGGAAAGCATACCAAGTGCCTTCTTCACTACCTTGGTCATTCATCCCTCATTGCTCATGAACTGTGAGACTTGCTGGGCCACTTCAGAGGGCAGCTAAGAGTCAAGCACATTGCTGTGTGTCTGGAATCACCTGTCAGCCAGATCAGGTAAGGATGGCAGATTGTCCTTCCTGAAAGAATGTGGTGGAAACAGGTGGTTTTACAATTTCGCAGTCACAGTTACCATTAGATCATTTTTTTAAAATTCCAGGTTTATTAAGTGAATTAAAATTTCACCATCTGCCACGGCAGGATTCAAATCTATGTCCCGAGAGCATTTGCCTGGGTCTTTTGATGTTTGGCCAGTGACAAAACCCCACCCCCTTCCCCTTTGAAGCGTTGAGAAATTGTGTTTTTTTTCCATTGCCTATTAGCTTTCTCCCTTTATTCCTGAGTATACTGACTGTACGATGGGTCAGACCTCCATGGAAGTAACAAGGATGGTGTACCTTATTCAAGCAGCTGACATTAATTCCTTAACAAATGTAACCAAGATAGATAATCATTTCATTCTTGTTCGCAGGATCTTGCTGTGCACTAATTGGCTGTCATGTTTGCCAAAGACAACAGCAACTTCATTGACTGGAAACACACACACACACACACACACACTCCTGCTTTTCCACACAAATCCACTTTCCGGCAAGTCACCTGATAATGGGAAGCATCAAATGTACTATCCATTACTGGCTGATCTGAAAACAGCATAGTCTGGCCCCAAAATCCTTTCTCTAGCATGGAGAATTCAAAGGCCATTTTAATTATATGATTGAATTACTTTACACACATTTAATTGATGAAGGAATTGACAACCACCCGATGAAGGAGCAGCGCTCCGAAAGCTAGTGCTTCCAAATAAACCTGTTGGACTTTAACCTGGTGTTGTGTGATTTTTTAACTTTGTACATCCCAGTCCAACACCGGCATCTCCAAACCAATTAATTGATGAAAACTGACTGCAAATTTAGAGCAAAGTATTTATACAGAATAGAATGTACAGCATGGAAACAGGCACTTGGCTAAATACATCCATGCCAGTCTTTATGGGCTGAGATCCTTTAGGCATTTATGTGACCACTTGTTGCTCAACAGTGCTCATCAGGAGAGATGGCAGCTGCTGGTAATGCACCTCAGAGAGACCCAAGAATAACAGGGAACCCCCCACCTGTTGATGAGTTCGGCCAGAATGGATATTGTATGGTGAGGGGGTGGCAAGAGGGATGTTAGAGGCAATTGTAGAGGCATGGCTTTCAACATTTCACCCCTTCTTGATTCCTCAATCGAGCAGTGAGTGTCTGGTAAGGAGACAACTCCCCTCAAAAAGTGCAGGAAATCTGTGGCCCACATTAAATTCCTGAGCAGCCACTGAACCGCCGTGGGGTCTGAGATGATGAGGGCTAATTAGCTCATTGAAAGTTCTAATGGACATCCCACCAGAAGCAGCCAGGGATCCCACATCAGTCCCTTCCTCCCTCTGCTTTAAATTGCCATAGGGTGACTTACACATGGCCTCTCCCAAGAGGAAGTAAATTCTCAGTAGTTTTTCAAAAATAATGTTTTTCTACAATCGTTCTGGAAGAAAGAACTTGAAAAGCAATAATCAGTGAGCTGTGCTTCCATGGCAACGCTTGAGTTTAATACTCAAGCATTCCTCAAAAAGGATCACTTCCAATGTATTCAATTTTAAGAGGGCTGCTCTTTCCAAAATCGAACTTGTTCTGGGCCCATGGCTAAATAAACTGGGCCAAATACATGTCACAAGCACTCCACAGTCTCCTTGGCTCAGCTTCGAATGCCTTCCCCATCGCTGCCTCCCACACACAACATACCCGATAACGTTTCAGGGCTGGTCCTGAAAGACATCAACATTGTGGGAGTATGCATTCTTGTGATGAGAAAGGCCCTCACCTAGCACCTTTACTGACCTCAAGACTACCCAAAAGCTATTTTCAACCAACTAAGACGTTTGCGCATGTCAGCACTATTTTTGGATGAGTTTCAACTGATCTGGGCACAGCAAGCTCTCACCAAACAGCATTAAATTAATAGCCAAATAATCTTGTTGTAAATGTTGATTCAGGAATAAATATTGGCCAAGAGAATGGTAGAACTCCCCGATTCTTTTTCAAATTTAGAAGAAGGGAGGGGGAATCTGATAGAAACATATAAAATGCTGATGGGACTGGACAGGCTAGATTTGAGAGCAATGTTCCTGATATTGGCGAAGTCCAGAAATAGGGGGGTCACAGTCGAATAATAAGGGGTAAGCCATTCAGGACTGAGATGAGGGTGAATTTCTTTACTCAGAGAGTTGTGAACCTGTGAAATTCTCTCCTGCAGGAAGCTGTTAGGGCCAGTTCAATAGATATATTCAAGAGGGAGCTGGACGTGGCACTTGCAACTAAAGGAACAAAGCAGTATGGAGGGCACACGGGAATCGGATACTATAATCATATCGAATGGTGGTGCAGACCCGAAGGGCCTTATATTATATGTTTCTAGATTATTTCTATCCCTCTGAAAGAGCGGTCACAGCATCAGTTTAATTTCTCACCTGAAAGACGGCACTTCAGACTGTGCAACACTCCCTCCGTACCACACGGAAGTGATTTTTGACCTCAAATTGTTAGGAGTGGAAGTTAAGCTCACAAATGAGCATGACCCACTGAGACACGCACTGACATCATGGACATGTGTGACTGCATACATCATTCACATCAGCTGCACGAGACATCTATATAAAAAGATCTATATTTCATACAGTTAATTAGCTCACCACCTTGGAGACATCACACACAAACTCTATATGGTGTTAATTTGACGGGAACGACTGCTGTGCACCTTGCCTAATGCAACCGGCCGTTTCCATCTGTTCATCTTCGGGTTCACACAGTAAACATGCTTGAGTATTCTGGCAGGCAGTTTGAGCTCAACCTGGATCCCAGCCATCAGTAACCAGAGGGAACAGCACAACAGACACATTTGGTTCCCCATAGGAGAGACATCAGGTACCCCTCCACATCAAAATAAAGACTGATAAATCATCAACTGGAAATGTTAACTCAGTTCCTCGCCCCACCAACACTGCCTGAGTATTTTCACAATTAATTGCTTCCATTTCAGACTTTGGTTTAAAATGAACATAAAGTGGAAACGGCTTTTGCCCGAAACGTCGATTTTACTGATCCTCGGCTGCTGCCTGAACTGCTGTGCTCTTCCAGCACCACTAATCCAGAATAAAGTGGAAACAGACCCTTCAGCCCAATTCGTCCACGCCGACCAGATATCCTAACCCAGTCTAGTCCCATTTTTCAGCACTTGGCCCATGTTCCTCTAAACCATTCCTATTCATATACCCATCCAGATACCTCTTAAATGTTGCAATTCAACCAGCCTCCACCACTTCCTCCGGCAACTCATTCCATACACACACCACCCTCTGTGTGAAAAAGTTGTCCCTGAGGTCCCTTTTATACCTTTTCCCTCTCACCCTAAACCTATGCTCTCTAGGTCTGGACTACCCCACCCCAGGGAAAATACCTTGTTTATTAATCCTATCCATGATCCTCATGATTTTATAAACCTCTATAAGGTCACATCTCAGCCTCCGATACTCCAGGAAAACAGACCAGCCTGTTCAGCCTCTCCCGATAGCTCAAATCATCCAATCCTGGCAACATCCTTGTAAATCTTTGCTGAACCCATGCTGTACATCTCTACGACTCTATGCTGGAGAAACTAAGTAGCTCTGAAAGCAACTGTGGAGAGAGAAATAGAGTGAAGTCCAGTTCTGAAAGAGAGTCATATCAGACTGGAAAAGTAAAAACTGTTTCTTGCTCCATCGATGCTGCTGAGTTTCTCCAGCACTTTCCATTTTAATTTCAGCTTTCTGATATACTCAGTAATTTGCTTTCAATTTAACCTGTTCAATTTTATTTACGTTGAGCAGTCTTTAACAATTCTGCTCAATTGTCAAAAACAAAATCAGTCAACAATAGAAATGCTGTAAGGGGGTACATTCTTTCTAAAGGAGAACGAGAGCATGTAGATCGAAGGTGCTTATTTGGGAAAGTAACAGTCAGAATTAATTTCTAATTGAAGTGACAAAACATTCCTATTTTTCTAATCAACCCCCCCTGTTCAAGATTACACACCTCTGGAGCAGATGGCAACTGAACCCAGACCTCCTGGTCTTGGGGCAGGGACACTACCATTGCATCACTCCTGGATTACTATAGTCTTAGAAAAAATTACTGAAGCAACAGGGGCAGTGTGTCCAATTCTGGGCACCACACTTTAGGAAGACATCAGAGAGAGGTCAGAAAAGATTTACGAGGAGTTGTCCCTGGGACGACAGACTTCAGTAATGCAGACAGCCTGGCCATGCTGGGAACATTCTCCTCAGAGAAGAGAATGTTGAACGGAGATTTGATAGCTATGTTCAAAACCATGAGGAGTCTGGATTGAACACACAGGGAAAAACTGTTTCCACTGTCTTTCTCCAGCACAATTACGGGTGGGCAATAAATAATGACCTTGACAATGATGCCAGCATCTTGGGAAATGCTAACAAAAAAAAACTGACAGAACAGTTGAGAACAAGAGGGTATCAATTTAAAGTAACTGTCAAAACAACCAGAGGCGACATGAGGAAGATTTCTTTTACCCAATGGGTGGCAGGGTCTGGAATGCACTGCCTGAGAGTGTGTTTGTGGCAGAATCAGTCATGTCTCTGAAAAGCAAATTGAATAATTATTTAATAAGATTTATGCGGCATCGGGAAAAAGCGGGACCAGCTGAGCTGCTCTTGCAGAGAGTCAGGATTGACATGACGGATCAAATGGCCTCCATCTGTATTGTAACCATTCTGCAGTTCCATTCCATTAAATAAAGCAGCATCCCCCTAAACAGGTTATATCCACCAAAAACCTTAGTAACTAAAAATGAATCTTTTCACTGTTAACATTAAGGTATAACTGACTTGAAAACTGTGGAAAGTAGAAAATCATTCATTTTATGTTCAGAAGCACACAAACAGAAAATCTCACTTTCTATAGTCATTCCCTGTATCACTTCCCAAATCCTGGTTAACCTCATTGTTTATTATTTCTTGTGAACTATCTTGTGAAGACCACAATGGCATTGTATAAGTCGACACACTCGAAACAAATAGTTTATGTTTTGTGCGGAGTTCTGTCTCTGTTTAGACTGAATTGCTGTGAACCATTAAACTGAGATAAAGGTGGTTCAAACACATACTTCAGCTTAAAACAGACAGTTCAGAGTACAGTATTTCTCAGCCAGTTTGCAATTTTCAAGCTTAAAAATACTCTACAACTTTCAGTGGACATCAACATATTCTATGCCTCATAGCTGTACAGAAGATGGGCTGACATTAGTGATGCTTTCAAAGTGCTTGGGAATGCTGTTCCCCCACTTTGCAAACCACCTGTATAGCATTTTTTCCTTCATCACCACGGAGTCAAAATGCTGGACTTAAATTTCTAACAACCAGAGATAACACGAGGAAGAATTTGTTTGTTACACAATGAGCAGTCAGGATCTGGAATGCACTGCCTGAGAGTGCACTGGAGGCAGATTCAATCGTGCCTCTGAAAAGCAAACTGAATAATTATCTAACAAGATTTGCAGGACATTGGGGAAAAGATATAGGAATGGGTCATGAAGCACTGAAATCAGACAGACTGCAGTCAGGAAGCTCAAGGGTCACGAAGGATGGGCAATAGATAACAACATTGCCAATAATATCTCTACTCTGAAAATAAAATAAAACTTTCTTTTAAATCCGCCTTTGGTTCAACAAGAACAACAATGATCATGAGTTGCATATGATTTCCTCCCAGATTATCTAACAGAATACATATTTCTGCTGAATGACCAAATAAGTTCTTCACTATTTGCATTGGGCAAGAGGTGCAGGAAGATATAAGGAAGAACTTTTATACGCAGTCAGTGAACTCACTTCACTGCCCTAGAGGGTGATGATGATGATTTCAAAAGGAAACTGGATAGGACTTTAGGGGAAATGAAATGTTGTCCTTTACTTCAAAGGGAACGGAATATAAAAGTAGGGAGGTTTTGCTAAAACTATACAAGACATTCATCAAACCACAGCTGAAATACTGAGAACTAAGGGAAGATGTACTGGCATTGAAGGCAGTCCAGAGAAGGTCCACTAAGCTGATCTCGAGTATGAACGGGCTGTCTTATGGGGAAAGGTTGAGTAGGTTGGGCCTGTACTCACTGGGATTTAGAATAACAAGAGGAGAACTTAGTGAAACATAAAATCCTGAGTGGATTTGTCAGGTAGATGCAAAAAGGTTGTTGCCCCTTGTGGAAGAGTCCTGGATCATTTCAGAATAAGGAGTGGCCTGTTTAAGACAGAAATGAGGAGGAATTTCTTCTCCAAGAGGGTAGCGAATCTGTGGAATTCTTTACCACAGGGGACTGTTGAGGCTGGGTCATTAAGTATAATCAAGGTTGAGGTAGTCAGAGTTTTAGTCAAGGGTTATAGGGAAAAGGCAGAAAAGTGCAGTTAAACACTATTAGATCAGGCATGATCTCATTGAATAGTTTACGTGTGCTTCTAAATCTCATGGTTTATGGATCTAACCCTTCAGTGCTATAGCAGTAAAGTGGAGAAATGGAAATGACTGCAGTGTTTTCTATGGAAAACCCACATGGAGTCAATGGGCTGAATGGTTTCCTTCTATAACTGTAACAACTATTTGTTTGAATCTTACCCCTGTCCAAAGAGTTGTCTTCTGCAGGCGTGCCAAATAGGAACTGATATTTAGCCTTGGCGACATTCTGTGCATGTGGAGATGCCCGGTTGATCCAAACAAAGGTCTCAGTCTGGGAGAGAAGGGAGCAACATTACTACTGATGATTCCAACACAATTATCAAAATCTCAATTATCACCATCACACAGAGCGTAGGAAGTGACACTCTTCCTACTTTAATCAACTCGCTAAAACTGCAAGCACAGACATGCACTCAAAGATTTGTTTTAATTGCTGCACATCTTTGAATCATTACTTCAGATTATTAAATACTCTCAGGCTGCAATTCCAAAAGGAGTATGAAACATATTTTTCTCTCAATTTGTATGACCCTCACCACTTATTATGCTGAAGCCCCTACATCCCAAATGCACCTCCGAAAAGGAAGACTAGTTTCCACATCTACCAAAGAAGATAATCTATTATATTAGCATAGGAAGTAACTTCAAAATCCTAGTGCTTCATACCAAATTAAGAGAGAGTATTGAAAGCTCTTTAGGCAGCTTGTTCAACAGTCAATGCTAATTCTTTTTAAGTATGAAAAAAAATCTTCTCTTGCAATGCATATTTAATGCAACTTGTTTGAAAAATCTGATATACACAGAGTTGGATTGTCACATATGCCATCTACTAGAAAAACAAACAAGACTTTTAGTAGATGTAAAGTTTTGTTTTGTTTTCTCAACCAACCAGTGGCTGCGCACATTAAAGAGGAGTTGAGTTTAACAGAGCAGAAAATCCCCAAATACAATACCTTGTCTGCTCTCTGTTGGAATGAATGCTGCAGCTGTCGTTAGGGAAAGGAGGAAATTAGCCAAGTGAGAACAAGATTGAGCTTGGCACGGATGGTCCACTTTTCCGACGTGCAAAGATCACTTAGAGGAAATACCAGAGGGTGGTCTGCATTAGCACCCCAACAAAAGTCATGCTTTGAGGAAGTGAGGGGAGAAAAGTTGGCTAAACAACTGAAAGGATCTCCGGATACTCGAAGGGCCAATTCTAAAATGGGAAGTAATCTTCATCAAACCCATGCTGCTTTGAAACAATATCACATTCCAACTTAGAGCCACAACACCATCTGGATCTGATTTTGTGTCACTCACATGTGGCGCAGAGTTATTTCACATAAACGATATTGTTTTTGTGAATGGTTAACTTATAGCAAGTTTCGTTATTGCATCAGTCCAATGGAGAAACCATCACAATTTTAAAGCCAATACAATTACAATAAAGAGGCTTCTACTGTTGGAATTATCACATGGCAACCAATGCATTACAAGGGAGAATCGTTTAAGTTAATAAAAACATACTAACATAGAAATTAGGAGCAGGAGTAGGACATTGAGCACCTCAAACCTGGGCTTCAATTTGATACGATCACAACTGAACCAACTGTGGCCTCAAACCCACTTCCATCCCCTAACCCAATGCCCTTTGAGTTCTTTGTTAGCGAAGAATCTGCCTTAAAAAGATGCAGTAACTCCAACTCCATCAGTTTCTGAGGAAGACAGTTCCAAACGCTCAAGACAAGATAACATTCCACCTTATGTGAGACAGCCCTTATTTTTAAACAGTGTCCCCTAGTTAGAGTCTTTCCCGCATGAGGAGACATCCCTTCAGCATCTAAAGTGTTTGAATTTGTAAATTGCAAATAGAAAAAAAAACATTTTATTCTTCCTTTCCATGAGAGATATAAAGCTTTGTGAAGTTGCGTGTGACAGATGGTTATAAATGTAAAAACTACATTTCACAACTTTGCAGTGACTCCTGGAAAAGATCACATGCAAGGTAGAGATAAAAAAAACTTAGCTCAACAATCAGTTCTGTCTACCATTTCAAAAATAATTAAATTAAACAAAATGAGCAGCGATTTAATGGGAATTTATCAAGATGAATTTAAAATATCATTCTGAGGTGTGATAATGCACCTCGACTTTGAAAAGAAGTACTGATCACAGAGGGATATGTCAACAGACACTTAGTGCTCCCTCTCTGATAACAGCTAGAGCAGACACAACAGTGATCATAGAGTCATGGAGATGTGCAGCATTGAAACTGACCCTTCAGTCCAACTCGCCCAGATATCCTAAATTAAGTTTGTCTACTTGCCAACATTTGGCCCATGTCTCTCTGAACCCTTCCTATTCATGTACCTATCCAGATGTCTTTTAAATGTTGTTATTGTACCAACCTCTACTACTTCCTCTGGCAGCTTCGTCCATACATGGCCCATATTCTGCGTGAAAAGGTTTCCCTCAAGTCCCTTTTAAATCTTTCCCCTCTTACCTTAAACCTACGCCTCTAGATTTGGACCCTGCTGCACTGGGGAAAGAACCTTGACTATTCACCCTATCCATGCCTTTGTGATTTTATAAACCTCTATAAGATCACTCCTTAGCCTCTAACTCTCTAGGGAATTTAGCCCCAGCCTATGCAGCCTCTCCCCCTAGCTCAAACCCTCCAAACCTGGCAACATCCTTGTAAATCTTTTCTGAACCCGTTCAAGTTTCACAACCTCCTTCCTATAACAGGGAGACCAGAATTGAATGCAGTATTCCAATTGTGGCCTAACCAATGTCCTGTACAGCTATAACACGACCTCCCAACTCCTATACTCAATGCACTGACCAATGAAGGCAAGCATACCCAACACCTTCTTCACTACTCTGTCTGTCTGCGTCTCTACTTTCAAGGAACTACAAACCTACATTTCCAGGTCTCTTTGTTCAGCATCACTCCCCAGCACCTTCCCATTAAGTGTATAAGTCCTGCCTTGATTAGCCTTTCCAAAATGCAACACCTCACATTTATCTAAATTAAACTCCATCTGCCACTCCTCTTTCTTTGAACGTTCTTCGGCAGCTACACAGCATAAACTTAAGGGTCGAAAGTGTGGTGCTGGAAAAGCACAGCAGGTCAGGCAGCATCTGAGGAGCAGGAGAATCGATGTTTCGAGGATAAGCTCTTCATCAGGATCCTCATTCCTGTTCCTCGGATGCAGCCTGACCGGCTGTAGTTTTCCAGCACACACACTCAACTCTGATCTACAGCATTTGCAGTCACTTTCCCCTAGCATAAACTTAAGGAATTTGGCACAAGAGCCAGAGAAATAGGGATAAAAGGTGATAGGTTGTTTTATGATAGGTTATGAAGATCTGAGAAGGGTACTGGGAAACAGTAACTTTGAAAGAGAAATTGAAGAAAACCTTTCAGGGGAAAAATGGCAAGACTATGGACAAACAGCAAGGGGGTGAGACTAATTGGATAGTTCTTTCAAACAATGAGACAACATGGACCAAATGGTCTTCTTCCAGAAACTTTCTAACTTCATTCCTTAATCTACCATTTATCAGTTGAACACAGCCAGTCATAGGAAATATACCATAACCACTTACTTAGTGAGCCTGGCATCCCACTTCAGCTGACACCCAGTGGTACCTGTTTGATATAACTTCAGGGCACGAGCAGGTTTGGCTCAGAAAATATGCTTATCAAGATTGAAGAAACAGCTCCCAAACACATGGGCACTGTACCCTGACAATAAAGCTGTGTCAAAATAGCAGCTAAGAAGGTGCAAGTTCAGATCTCACCATAGCTAGGAAAAGGCTGTCAAGAAAAATACTCAGCTGGTCAGCCAGCATCTCCAGAGAGAAGAAGAGTCCTATAGTTTCAGGTTGGTGACTCTTTGGTGGAGGCTGGTACAATTGCAACATTTAAAAGGCATTTGGATAGGTATATGAATAGGAAAGGTTTAGAGGGATACGGGCCGGGTGCTGGCAGGTGGGACTAGATTGGGTTGGGATATCTGGTCGGCATGGACGAGTTGGACCGAAGGGTCTGTTTCCGTGCTGTACATCTCTATGACTCTAAATCTGGTAATCTGCAGTCCAGTAACAGATAACAGCATGAAAACTGCCAGGAAAAACCCATTTGATTCAGAGGGGGGAATCTGGCAAACATTACCCTTGTGATTGACTCAATGTCTTCACGGAAACCCGAACAGATAATAAATATTGTCCCACAACTGTAATGCATTGTCCAAAAACAAACTAAAAATTAAACAAAGGCCCTTCTGGCAAAATGTCAGTAAGACACATCAGCACTCTCCAGAAGAATGGAAAAGGCGAGGAAGGAAGACTCACTACTGCTCTCAGAAATGTCCTGAATCACTTCCTTCACACGGAATGAGATGTGAGAAACAGTAACCATTCTCATTCAAATAAACATGACAAGTCTTCCTGTGCAAGGTCACATGATTCTCCCCATCTCTGAACATCCCGCACCACGGTCACTCTCCTAAACGTCCTTCAGAGATTGACCCAGAAAATGATGTCTTTATTTCTGTGCGCAGCAGTGAGCTGGACATTGCTACAAGAGACAAACACAGAAGCACAATCTCAACACATACAGTCGCATATACAGCAAATGAATCAAAACATATAAGTGGATTTCCAAAACCGAGAGAGATAACTGGCAAGAATTAACAAATGACTAAAGCAGACACCTGCCAAGGTCCTGCTAAAACAAAAGAAAATACAAACACTCAACATAATTTTCACAGATATCATAATCACTTTGACTTATTTCTCCAGTCGATTGTTGACAAGCATGAAGAAAACTGACGAAAGGAATAGCTTAGGTTTTCTGTGTCAGATAACTATAACCACCACAGCTGAGGCTAACCACCAGAGAGAGAGAGAGAGAGAGAGAGAGAGAGAGAGAGAGACAGAGAGAGAGACGGAGGGACAATCTGCCTTCTACCCAAGTGAAAGGAAGCTCTTGTTGTACAGTGATAATGCCTTTCCTCTGGATGAGGAGTCACGGGTTCAAGCCCCTCCTGAGGTGCATCATAGCATGTCTGGACAGGTTGAGTGAAAATACCTACACTATTTGGAAAGCAAAAAAAAAATCACTCAAATGGATGATGCTTGACTGTTGGCTAATCTATGGTCCTGCCCTGGGCTTCCTTACCTGATTTAAAATAAAGAGAAAGCTTGAAAGAAATTGACAAAAAAAATGTTACTTTTCTCAAAGTTTGAACAAAGCCATGTCTTGGACATTAATGTTCAAATTCCCAGAGACTCCAGGCCAATCTTGGAGAGTTGGCAACCCCTACTAAAAAGGTGCATTTAGAGTTAGGATTTAATGAATACGCAGATAAGCCTCTAAGGCATGCTGTCATCTTGCTCTGATCTCGGTAGGCATGTGCTAAGACTCTGATGGAAGGTTGGAGACTGTACAGCTCAGAACATTTGACTCTTACCATCATGTACTTATTGTTGATGAATGTTAGTTAAGAGAATGTTAGTTAAGAGACTGACGTGAGTTGGTATGAAGAGCAAAAGAAGATAAAGTAAAACAATCCTCTGGAATACAGAGAACCACAAACACAAGGTTTCCCTCCCAAGCTACACGGGGAAATAACAACCCCTTTTCTGGTAGCAATCGAGATCCTTTTGTTTGCACACGGCTTCCCAAATAACTTTCTGCCACTGGTCTATCTAAAGTCACATGAACAGTTATGCATTTTCATGTTGCAGTGTAAATTTGCATCTTCAACAGCACATAGGAATAAAGTATCAGGTTTAGTTCCCATATTCCAATCCGACTCAAAATGAACAGTTTTACACTAAAAGGTTCTAGAAGAGGTCATGTTGCGGCTGTGCAGGACATTGGTTAGGCCACTGTTGGAATATTGCGTGCAATTCTGGTCTCCTTCCTATCGGCATGGACAAGTTGGACCAAAGGGTCTGTTTCTGTGCTCAGGTACATCTCTATGACTCTACGAGAATTCAGGTCACCACATTCTCCTGGCCTCAGTGATCTCTGACTGGCCCACTGTCCCAGGCCCAAGTGGAGAAACGTGAGCTGCTTTTCTGTAGGTGGCAATCAGATCGGCATCTATCTCGTGGGGAACAACATCACCAACAAGTTCTGGGAAACTAGCAAATCAGATCCAGTTAAAGTGTGTTCTTCTCAGGGTATTAGTTTTTGTCCAGCATAGTGTCCTTGAGGAACACTAATCTTCTGAGACTGTCCCAGAGTTTCCAGGAAGCAGGAAGTAATCCCTCCAAGCCTGCACAGAGCAACCTGGCATAAGCATCGTAGAGGTTTTAGTTCACATTGCTTTCTTCGAACACTGTTTCTTCTTTGTTATTTTTACTTATTTTATTTTTCCTTTGTTATAATAATTCTGACTGGAAAAGAATGCTAAATGAGACAGAATAGGAGGAGGCAGGAGGCCATGTACTGAAGCAACCAGAAGTAAAATCCAACTCATTTTTTACGTTCTTATTCTTTAACAGGAGTTGGAATCTCCTGACTAATAAAATAATCGAACAAATAACCAGCGACAGTTAGATACACAAGATAATTATAAAACATGTTAAATAAATGAATTTAAGCAATACTCTGGTTAATGTAGAATCATAGAATCCCTGCAGTGTGGAAGGAGGACATTCGGCCCATCAAGTCATCACCAACCCTCCAAACAGCATCCCACCCAGACCCATCCCATCCCTATAATCCTGCATTTCTCATGACTAATCCACCTGGCCTTCACATTGCTGGACACTATGGGCAATTTAGCATGGCCAATCCATCTAATCTGCACATTTTAAGGACTGTAGGAGGAAAATGGATCACCAGGAGTAAACCCACGCCGACATCGGGAGAATGTGCAAACTCCCCACAGACAGTCGCTCAAAGTTGGAATCAAACCCGGGTCCAGGTACTGAGTGCTAACCACTGAGCCATCATGTGTGTAGTATTTTACATTTCTGAGCATCGTTAATGGAACATTTCCAGTACCAAAATTACTATCCCAACGGGTGGAATACTTCAGTGTTAGAGGGCATTCTAACCTGTGGACACTGTGTGCAGCTGGAGTCTGCTTATTTAAGGATGGAAATACATCAGAGATGGTTCAGACTCAGTTTACCAGACGGATTTCTGGAATGAACGGCTTGTTTTATGAAGCAAGGGTAGACACACTAACCTGCTTTCACTAGAGTTTAGGAGTGTGAAGGGTGACTTAATTGACATGGATAAGATCCTGAACCAAGGTGGATGTGGAAAGGATGTTTCCTCTTATGGGTCAGTCCAGAACAAAGGGGCACTGTTTCAAAATTAGAAGGTCGCTCTTTTAGGACTGAGACAAGGGAAAGGTTTTTCTCCCAGACAGCTGTGCAACCTTGGGACCAATAGGTCAATGGATTCATGTTCGGCAGCGAAATCAAAGGAGATCATGGGTAGAATTGGAAATGAAACATATCGGCCGTGAGCTTATTAAACAGCAGAGCAGGCCCGAGGGGTTGGATGACCTAATTCCTACAGAAATCACCAAGGGCGCTCAATGCTTTTTTGCCTTTCAAAAGCAGTACACAGATTCAATGCAGCATTGACAAAGTCTATTCAGTCCATCACACCTGTCTGCTAGCCCTTCAACAGCTCTTCCACCTTCCCCACGACCCTTTGCTTTCCAAAGGGTGCCATCAGGTTTACTTCTCCCATGCTATCTGGGAATGCACTATGGATTATTATAACTCAGTGAACAGTTTTTCTCATCAACTCCAATTTGGTCCTTTTGTCAATGACCTTAAAACTGCAACTTTAGCTTACTGATTCTCCCATCAATAGAAACAGTTTCTCCCAATCTACACCAAAGATCTACAAAGAAGCATACCCAATACTTCCTCTTACCCCAGAGTGAAAATGAAACTTTTCTTTTCTTGTTCACATTCCCACTCATAGCTGTCAGCTCAAAAATGATTTAATTCTCATAAATGATGCAGTTTCTTCAGGGTGTTTACTAATGTTGAGTCATGACTTCAATATCTGGATTGCCTGCAGAAGTGTCGCTCCTGGAATCAATATTATAAAGAGTCAAGCCGGGTGAAGTTCAATGTATCTTCTGTGTAAAGTATTTGATCCAGTTCTGAGAGATCTCCTGATATTATACAGTGGCTCGAAAACCTGATCTCCAGAGGCACATTTACATTACGCTGTTTGGCTCACATCTCACTGGCAAGATACTTCAGCCAAGTGATACAGGCTTGTTAATACAACCACGTATAGCTAACAGTGGGAGACCACACTCATGTGGGTATAAGGGCATCTTGTCAGCAGCTATCCCCAGTGTGTATTGGTCTTGAAATTAAATGGAAATTAAGGTTACAACGATGCAATTTCCAAAGGCCTAAGGAACCAACAGTTTTGTGGAATAACCTTACCTGATTGCACATGCAATGACAGTACTTAGAAGGAGGCGATTCACTCAGTGGACCCCTCAGTCCACTACTAGTTCTTTGAGACAACTACGCAATTTGTCCCAATCATCTGCTCAGTTCTCAAAGGTATGCAATTTTTTTCACTTAAACATTGGACACTTTTTAAAGCACACACAGCTCCTGGTCACAAATATGCTGCTGTTGGTAAGAGGAACTGGATTATAGAAATGAACAAGAAAAGCTGGGAAAAACACAGCGGGTCAGGCAACATCTGGAGAGAGAAATGGTGTTAATGCTTCTTCTCTGAAGGAAAGCTGTTGGGTTAAATCTTAATGTTTTTGGCTAAGTGCCAGTTTTGTCAAATTTCATGGAGAGCTTCTCTTCATTAGGCCCAGTGATTTTTCCCGCCGCATCTTACTAAACTGACCTCATCACCTATTCGCCCTGTTCCCTCTGACAACCCCCTCATCCAATTCTAACCCCACTCCATCACTTGTTGTCCCTGGAGCAATTCGCTGGATATCCCAGATACTGCCGCCAGCTTTAAAAGGTCATTGAGCATTCGGACAAACACCGCAGGTCAGAGCTGCCTGGCACAGCTCCGGGTATTTGCCCTGCATGTGGGAGAGAAGGGAAAATTGCCACCCTGCTTTGCGGGCAGGGCTTGGAGGTCTTGCTACAAGGGATGGTGGGGAGGCAAGTGTCCTCTTCCCCCCCAGGGCCAGCAGGGAAGACTGTCACACCAGACCATGGCCTCCTCTGCTTATTTGACAATGGAAATGCGTCAGAGATGGTTCAGACTCAATTTACTAGACTGATAGCTGGAATGAGCCATTTGTCTTATGAGGCAAGGATAGAACATTAGCCCTGTTTCCACGAAAGTTTAGAAGAATGAAAGGTGCAAATCTCAGCCTACATGTGGATTCCCCATATCTTACATTGTGCATTTCCATGTCTATATTTACAATTGAAACTGGTTACATAAACTTGTCACATTGTGATCACCCTGTACATTCTTCCCCAATGGAGGAGCTGGAGTGTCATTATAGAGTCACCGAGCACGGAAACAGATCCTTTGGTCCAACCAGTCTATGCCAAACATAATTCCAAACTAAACCAGTTCCACCTGCCTGTTCCTAACCCATACCCCTCTAAATCTTTCCTATCCATGTACTTATCCAAATGTCTTTTAAACATTGTAACTGTATCCACATCCACCACTTCCTCTGGATGTTTATTCCACACATGAACCACTCTCTGTGTAAAAAAATATTGCCTCTCATGTCTTTTTTAAAACCTGTCTCCTCTCACCTTAAACATGTGCCCCCTAACCTTGAAGACCCCCATCCTTGGGAAAGACAACTATCATTAACTCTATTTCTACCCTTCATTATTTTATAAACTTCTGGAAGGTCACCTCTCAATCTCCTATAATTGAGGAGAAAAGTTCCAACCTATCCAGCCATTCTTTATAACTCAAACCTTCCATACCCAGCAACATCCTGATAAACTTCTTCTGAACCATCTCCAGCTTAATAATATCCTTCCTATAACAGGGCGACCAGAACTGGATGCAATATTCCAAAAGAGACCAGTGTCCAGTACAACCTCAGTGTGGCTTCCCCATTCCTACACTCAGAGGACTGGGCAAAGAAGGCAAGTGCGCTGAATGCCATTTTAACCATCCTGTCTATATGTGATGCAAACTTTGAAGAATTATGTAGATGAACCCTAGCTCCCTCTGATATACAACACTACCCAAAGCCCAACCACTAACTGTACAAGTCCTACCCTTGTTTGTAAGGAGGAAGTTGCGATTGCGTGACAAGCTTATACGGGCAGTTCTGTTATCAAAATAAAGCAAAGGACTGTGGACACTGGAGACTTGAAACAAAAATAGAAACCCCAGCAGGTCTGGCAGCATCTGTGGGTTCTGATGAAGAGATACCAGACTCAAAACATTAACTCTGCCTTCTCAGCTGAGTTTTAGCAGCAACGCTTGGTTATGTTTCTGTTTCATTATGAATGTGGACAGAGGAGGTGAGAATAGAAAAATAAATAAGGATGAAATATATGATATTATTGGAATGGAAACTGAATTATATCAAACCCCAATGGACTTAGCCCTCAATCCTCTTACCTAGCTTTGCCACATGACAACATTTGATCTCGACTCCCAATGGACAAAGCCATAAGGGATTAACTTGTCTTCACTTATTTGTCAGATTTGACTTCACTTATTTGTTCGATTTTTTGTTTTGCAACTCTCAAGTAATCTCAGCAATATTTCTACATTTTACTGAACATTCCACACCTTGTTGCGCGTCTC
Organism: Chiloscyllium plagiosum; assembly: GCF_004010195.1. Classification (NCBI taxonomy): domain Eukaryota; kingdom Metazoa; phylum Chordata; class Chondrichthyes; order Orectolobiformes; family Hemiscylliidae; genus Chiloscyllium; species Chiloscyllium plagiosum. The sequence continues at coordinate 27,625,429 of NC_057741.1, read as the reverse complement.
CAAATTGTCCCTCCTACCGAGCCCAGCTCAGTCATGTTTCAGGATCCAAACAGCATTAAGTGCAAGTTTCACCATGTTAAACATAATCACTCCAATTTGCTCGGAACAAGCAGAGTGAGTAACCTTAACGTGGTACACCACAATTTTAAACACTCCTCTCTGTAATTAACATCACTTCCATTTTGCTCTGTTACCGGCAAATTATAAAATTAGAGAGGTGTCAGAAGAATACATTTAAAGCTCAAAGCAGGCCCAGCGGTGGACCACTTAATCCCTATTTCTGGTTGCAGCCCAACAACTCACTCCGGATTAATCTAAATTAAATATAGAGTCTTAGAGTTGAACAGCATGGAAACAGAACTTTCAGTTCAACTCGTCCATGCTGACCAGATATCCTAAATTACTCTAAATCCATTTGCCAACATTTGGTCCATTTCCCTCTAAACCCTTCCTATTCATATATCCATCCAGATGCCTTTTAGAGACTGTAACTGTACCCTCTTCCACCTATTCCTCATGCAGCTCATTTCATTCATGCTCCCTCTGCACAAAAAAAGCTGCCCCTTAGGTCTCCTTTATATCTTTCCCCTCTCATCTTGAACCAATATCCCTCTAGCTTTGGGATCCCCTACCCTGAAAAAAATACCGTGGCAATTCACTCTGTCCATGCCCCTCATGATTCTATAAATGTGGCCTAACCAATGTCCCATACAGCTGGAAAATGACATCCCAAATCCTACACTCACTGACCAGTAAAGGCAAGTGCAGCACAATCAGTGAAAGTGATGGTAATGATAATAAAATGATAATGATAATGCAACATCCAACCAGGAGGTTCAAACATTTGAGAAAGTCCGATGCAATGATGACACCCTACTGCATTCCCTTTGCAGTTAGATTTCAGTGCAGTGTTCCTGCCTTTAAATAAACTGTCCTGTATAGTACTGCATGCAAAGCATGATGATGATATAATCCAAAAGGCTAGAACAGTATAACAAGAAATATTAGACCTCTGCCTACTCTGTGTTGGTTAGAAATAAGCTTGACACTGCCTCACTACTACTTATTGACTTATGCACCCCCCTGCCCACCTCCCCTGGCACCCCCAGCTTCACTCTTTGACCTTGACGTTGTCCTTACTTAAAGGACCTTGAATTTGCACCTAAGTTTTTCTTTAATCAATTTAGAAAGCAGGTTCAACTGTAATTTAAAAACAATGTGCAGCAAAATGTGGAATGGGCAAGAGGATAGAACTGAGTCATAATGTTCATCGGCAAGTCAGTGCAGACACAATGGATAACCTCCTTCAATGATTCAGTGTAATTCTCCAAATGTATAATGTTCGATCAGTGCGCTCTCTACAGTGTGAGGCCCCCCTACTGTTGTATACTGAGGAGCTGAAACCTGTGGGAATGCCCTCAAGTTGTGTGCAAAGCAAGATTGACGTGATATGTGCACATTGTACATAAATGACCTGTAATTATAAGTATCCTGAGGCACTGAGGAGCCATGTTCTTTAATTGAAAGAAATTGAATTGTGTTTCACATAATGGAATTTCAAATCAGAACTGATACATCATGTCCTTTTGTAAAAAGAAAAGAACACAGTGTGCTCAGAATCATCGTAATTTCCAATAAAATTAGTTTCCAACTTCAGAAATACCAGGGTTCAGTCAAAACATGCCCTTTTTTTGTAGAAAGAGAGAAAATTTGCAGGGGTCAGGGTAAAGAGCAAAAGGCGGGAACCAACTGGATAACTCTTTCAAAGAGCCAGCAGAACATGATGGGCTAAATGGCTCAGTCTGTGTTGCCTGATTCGGAGTTTTAGATGGCGTTCTCCATCACCCAAACCTCTATTCCGACACATTTCTGCAAAACTGATTTTTCTGTACATTCCTAGTTTCCAATATAGAAACTTGGAATATAGAATTGCTGTATGATTTCCAACTCCACCCACCCACAACACCAAACTCCCTGTCCCCAACCCCCTCCTCCCCCTCCCCGCTCCCTACAACCGCATTATTCTGTTCTTACGTCAGGACCGATTGATAATCAACTTCTTCCATTCCTCCACCTGGCAACATGTGGCAACCCACAATGTGGACAATGTGGACTCATAAGATCAGTGCACCAAGGTCAGGACATAAAACAAAAAAGAACAAAGATGCTGTGGAGATCTGAAACAAAAACAGAAATTGCTGGAGAAACTCAGCGGGTCTGGCAGCATCTGTGGAGAGAAAGGAAAGTCAACATTTCAGGTCCAGTGTGAAGAAGGGTCACTGGACTCGAAACATGAAGATCAGAACAAATTTGGGTAAGAAAGAGGCAATGTCAATTATCTAAATTTTAGTTCATGTTCAAGATGGTGCAGAAAGTTAAAAATGTTATGGTTATCTCTGTTTTAATTTGTCATTTAAACAATAAATAATGTCATGAGAGGGATAAAGAGAAGTGCAAGTGATATTTAATGGAATGGTATCTGATTGATTTCAAGTTGGCAATCCTCCTCAGGGACTGAAACAATTCTTGTATTTTTATATCATCATATTGAAACATCACAATGACATTGAATCATTATGTGATATGTTGAGACTGCTGTTTTTTGGGCATTGTCTGCCGACCTCTACCAGTAGCATGGGGTGGAGAATCAATTTACTGGTGTTATGTGACAGCGGAGGGAGAAATATTGGCCAGACCTGGGGCGGGACACTCTGCATTGCTCTAGATACTACCTTTGGATCTTCAAAGTCCACTTCAGATCGTCAAGTTTACCACATTAGTCAAAAGTCTCAACCAGCAGCAGTGTGGCACTCTTTCGGAAGTGACGGCCTAGATTAATGAGCTGAAAGCCTGCAAAAGGATTCAAGTTCAACTTTCTGATTGAGAGCCGACAGTAATCCAAACTATTGTAATTTTAAACTTTCTATGTGGTAATGGTGTAGATTATCATCATGTATCTGATGACACAATTCTGATATCAGTATGAGAGAAGACATTTGCCTCGAAAGAGCATCTGAAGAGAGAGAGGTCTTAGACAGAACCTTGCACACAGGAAACTCCACAAACAATGTGCTGGCAACTGAACGATTGACTGAAGAATGAGATGTGGATTGAAGATTAATGTTAGCCAGGGCTGTACTATAGTATCCAGCTTGATGTGTGTGTTGAAGTCCTGTACTAGCTCATCCAACATTCAGTACATGGGCTCCCAAACCTTTCAACCAAGTCACAGAGCATGGTTCTAAATACAGGTAAGTGGAGGTTTCTGTAAGGATGTAGAAACAGGTGGATTGTCAGACAGTGCACCAAGTACACACATCTTGATGCCTTCATAGCATCCTCAATGATATTCATCCACAAATCATCTAGGTCCTAGTATATCTGGAAGTCAGAGCATGTGCATAATTTTGTAAGAGACAGTGTGCGTGTGTATTTAAGAGTGCGTGTGAAAGAGTGTATGTCACTATCACCTTGGTGTCACTGCATCAATTATTTTTCCCATTTGAACCTTGTTCATAAAATGGCGTTTCAATAACAGCAAGATAATTTCCTTATACCTCATCTTTGAAATTTGCCCACCCAGCCGCCTGAGTAACAAAAACGTAGAAATGTGGTCCCTCACATAAAAAGATTGGACATTCTGGGCATTGTGTCAATGCACACAGGGGCAAGATATTCACTCAAAGGCGTATTCACAAAGAGTTCCATCACTGCTGCCAAATCGTTGCATTATTCATGAAATGAACAACAAAAATGTTTCTATTATTTAGACTAGAACTGTCAATGTTATTCTAATTGTGCTTTCTAAATGAATACCAAGAGGGTGAAATTCCTCCTGACAAAACTGCATGAATGCAAAACAAACAGGAGGAATTCTCATCTATCTCAACTTCACTTTCCTAATAACTCCCCATAACTCTTAAGCCTGTTACTAATTAAATATCTATCTCTATCCCTCTTCAATTTGCTCAATGTCCTAATATCCATCGCCCTTTAGGATTGTGAATTCCACAGATTCATGACCCTTTGGGAGAAGTAATTTCTTCTCATCACAGTTTTAAATCTCCTACCCTGTAACCGAAAACAATGGTGAAAAAACACCCATTCTACATCTACTTTGTCAGTCCCCCTTTAGCATCTTATATAAGACCTCAATTAGATCATCTTTCATTCTTCAAATCTCTAGGCTTAAACTGTACATTCTTTCCCCATCGGACACACCCCTCACCTCTGGAATCAGTCTTCTCAATCTTTTCTGAATTGTCTCCAATGCAAATACATCCCGCCTCAAATAATGGGACCAAAACTGTAAACAATACTCCAGGTGGGGTCTCATTAATGCTGTGTACAGCTGCAGCAACACTTCCCGACTTTTATACCCTTTTCCTTTAGCGACAAAATTCCTTTTGCCTTCCTCATTACCTTGTGTACCTGCATACTATTTTCCTGTGATACATACATGAGAACGTCCAGATCCCTCGGCAATGAAGCACTCTGATGTTTCTCTCCATTTCAATAATAAGTTGCTTTTTGATTCTACTGACCGGAATGGATAACCCCACACTTATTTCATCTGTCAAATTTGGCCCATTCAACAAACCTATCCACCTGTAAATTCCTTTTTTTTTTATGGCATCTATTTTAGTGTCATCTGCAAATTTGGCAATACAGGTCATTCTGCTATAATGCAGCAGTGGCATTTCTCTGCAGCCCCGTGCTATCGAGAACCGCGATAGAAAATCGCACTGCAGAAGTTCGCTGTAGAAAATCGTTACACCCATTCAGGAGACAGTTTGCATTACACAAACAGTGTCCACAATTCAATCATGTTATAGCCAATTCGTGATAATGAAACGCATATTATAACAGAACGACCTGTAGGATCTTCTACCCTGGCATCCAAGTCATTTATGACGTTAGCAGAGTACCTTTCACATTTTATCGGAATGGATCTTTACGTTAGTACCACAGGCTCATAGTAACAGGTATAGGGTTTTTCTAAACCACTGTATAAATTGAAATGATATTCATCAACTCAGATTTGGTAAAAACAATGACTGCAGAAACCAGGTTCTGGATTAGAGTGGTGTTGGAAAAGCACAGCAGTTCAGGCAGCATCCAGGGAACAGAACAATCGACGTTTCGGGCAAAAGCCCTTCATCAGGTATTCCTGATGAAGGGCTTTTGCCCGAAATGTCGATTTTCCTGCTCCTCAGATGCTGCTTGAAATACTGTGCTTTTCCAACACCACTCTAATCCAGAATCAACTCAGATTTGGCCATGTACCAGCTCTACGCAGGAAGTGCTTTAAATCTAAGTTTAAATATAATAATTATGAAGCTTTGCAATGCAGCATTATAGTCTTTGAACTAAAGGAGCAGCAGAGTGAACTGGAGGAGTGTTGTAAGGCATTCTCCCCTCTGTTAATGGCACAGTCCCTTGACGCCATCATTTATAGCAACTGCTCAAACAACACTTGGCACTTTCCACAAGCACTTCTTAGGGAGTTCAAGACCAGACTGTCAACAGCAAAGGAAACTTGCTTTGGAAAATCATCATCTGCTTTTGGGAGCACTGCCAGGGTTTGCAGACACTATTTGCATAATTTAAATATAAAACACCACTAATTGGAATAGCTCTTTGTGAGTAAGGACCAACTCTGCTGGGACAGACCCAGCATCATTATGGTTCAGTGGTTAGCACTGCTGCCTCACAATGCCAGGGACCCAGGTTCATTTCCAGCCGCGGGCAACTGTCTATATGGAGTTTGCACATTCTCGCCATATCTGCACGGGTTTCCTCTGGGTGCTCTGGTTTCCTCCCACAGTTTAAAGATGTACAGATTAGGGTGGATTGGCCATGCTAAATTGCCCATAGTGTCCAGGGATGTGCTGCTAGGTGGATTAGCCATGGGAAATACAGGGTTGTAGGGATAGGGTAAGGGATTGGGTCTAGGTGGGATGCTCTTCGGAGGATTGGTGTTGACTTGATGGGCCGAATGGCTTGCTTCCATACTGTAGGGATTCTATAATTCCCACATACTTCACAAGTGGACGTGTTGCAACAGCACGCTAAAATTTCTGCAGAAACAAGTAGTCAGCCATCTCATTGCAAGTTTAATTCCCCAAGTTTCTGCAAGCAGTAACAGTTTTGCATTCCCGTTGTTTCGCTTGAAACTGCTGCAAAGGATACAGCTTGGGCCAACACTGCACCGCACATTAAATGCACCAAAGTTATTTGCTCAGTGCATCATTTATTTCAACAAGCACATTATTTGTCATGTAGGAATTTACCAATGTATACTCAAGGACTGACAGCAATGTGAAGCTGTGTTGCCGCATCTTAAGCAACATCGGAGAAAGGACTGAGAATTGAATTTGCTTCAAGTCATAGAGATCTACAGCAGAGTAAAAGACCCTTTGGCCCATCACGCCCATGCCAGTCAAAAACAAACAACTAAACGCCAGGATACACAAACACCAACTAGCCACCAAAAGACATGACAGACTAGTCACTAGTATCCTTACATGCAGACGAAGGACACCACTTCGACTGGGACAACACATCCATCATAGGACAGGCTAAACAGAGACACGCACGGGAATTCCTAGAAGCCTGGCAATTAAACCAGAACTCCATCAATAAACACATTGATTTGGACCCCATTTCCCAAACTCTGAGAAAAAGAACTGGAAATGATATCACCCACCAAAACAGACCAAGACACATCAACAGAAAGCAGGACAGAACACCAGCGCTTCACTGGAGGCTCACTGATGATGTCACATAGTATGGTGATGAAACTTCGGAAAACAAACCTGCCAGCTCAGCGAGTAAACTTACATCAAGAACCTCAACCTGAGATACAAATCTTCTCAAAAATCACAACCAGCTAACTTTACTAAACCCTTTTCCAGCATCTGGTCCAATAGTGAAGGCCAGCGCTGACTGCCTGCTTTTAGAAAGACTGTAATGCTAAACTTTCACCTTTATTTCATTACTTTTCTAATTTATACCCAAGATTTTGTACCTCGGTATCTATGTACCCAAGATGGAGCCAGAAATGGCAACTTGGTACACTTTCCATTGTACTCATGTAATCCCTGTACTGGAATACATGTGACAATAAACCTAATCCTAATTCTATGCCTTGGGATTGCAAATTCACATTGAAATGCTTCTTAAATGTTAGGAGGGCTTCTGCCTCACTCAGCTTTCCAGGCAGTGAGTTCCAGCTTCCCAACTCCATCGAGATGAAAAGATTTTCCTCACATTTCCTTGAACCATTCTGCCCCTTTCTTTAAATCTATACCCCTGATCACTGATCCCTCAACCAAGGAAAAAGTTTCTTTCTGCCTACCCTGTCTTTGCCCCTCATAATTTTGTACATCTCAATCATGTTGCCTCACAATCTCCTCTATTCCTTGGAAAACAACTCCAGCCTGTCCAATCCCTCTTCATAACTAAAACTCTTCAGCTGAGACAACACCTTGGTCATGACATGAGGTTATATTGGCACAAGGTAACACTAATGTCTAAAGCCGACACTGGTTGGTGTGTTGACAACACTGATATATGGATGTTGGGCCATATCTGAAATGCTAGGTTAATTGTTTTATCTCAGAGTTCTGGAATATTTCCACTTTAGTGCTCAGATTTACAGCACTGATCCCAAAGTGCTATTACCTCGTTGACCAATTACATTAGCAGCTGTTTGAAGATGCAAGTGATGGCGATAGTTTGCAAATAAAAAAAAAGTCCTTTAAATACTGCTTCAACTGTGACTCAATAGATGGCAGCCTCACCTCCTGGTTGTGAGTTCAGTACCATCCTGAATACTGTATTTGGAGTAGCATTTGGCTGACAATCCAAATAGGTTATTAAGGGAGCACAGTATTGTCACAGGTGACTTTCATATGTCCCTGGCACTCTCCGAATCAACAACACAGTTCAAATAGAGTCAGGAAGGTATCTCAGTCTTCTAACCAATACTTATCTCTCAACCAATATCACCACAAAGAACATAATCCTGTCATTATCACAACATTGTTTGTGGCTGCTGCATTTCCTACAATTTTGGCTTTATTTCAAAATCACTTCATTGGGCAGGAGTATTTCAAGGCATTGCAAGATTATAGAAGGTATGATACAAATGCAAGCTTTCTTTTCTCTCAACATAGCAACTGAAAAGTGGAAAAATCAGAAAGTCAGGCAGCATCCGAGCAGCAGGAGAGTAGACATTTTGGGCATAAGCCCTGCCTAATGAAGGGCTTATGCCTGAAATGTCAATTCTCCAGCTCCTAGGATGCTGCCTGACCTGCTGTGCTTTTCCAGCGCCACTTTTCGAATTTGACTCTCCAGCACCTGCATTCCTCACTTTCTCAATGAGACTGAAAAACAACCCTAAATCCAGGAACACTATCTACTTAAAAAGAAATGTGAAGGTTACAATTTGCATGACTGCAGAGTGACACACAAAAGCAGGTATATTGTCAGGTTGACAGAATCACACAGCACTGTCCTGTAATTTGTGCTTTACAGAAACAAAACATTATTGGTCTTTACCACAACTGTCACAGGACAACATGTTCTCTAAAGTATCACTCCCTCATTTCATTACAAGTACATTTCAATTGTGATCTACGATAAAAACTTTCTTAAAAGTTTAAAAGAAATAAACATTGTCATTATATGAAGTTACTGAACTGGTTTAGCCAGTTCAGAATATTGTAATCTGTTTATTTAAATGGAATGTCACTACTGTGATTTAAATTAAAACTAATCTCGCAATCTGACAAAGACTTTATGCATCGACAAATTATACAGCAAAGAAGGCCATTCAGCCCAATGTGTCTATACCAGCTCTTTTAAAGAGTAACTCAATTAATCTCACTCCTTTCTTCCTTCTTCATTGCTCTGCATGTGTTTATTTTAATGAAAGAATGCTTCAAGAGACTTGAACATGCTTTAGGTTTTTCTGATGTAAATCTTTGTTATATTTATGTAAATCATGCAATTTCATAAAAAGACAACCAAAAAGCTGTTTCAAAATGGTCGCTATCCTCAGGGCTAAGGTGACCAGAGGCCTGACTTTGGAAAAACGTCATTTCTAAAGAGCTGTTAAGACAAAGCCTTGGTCAAGGTTTATTCATGAGTTATGCAAAGACATCATGTGCACTACCATAGTGGTGGTGTATGTCCTAGTGTAATGCTCAAGTTGTTGACTTTTTTATTCATTCATGGGACCTGAGGGTCACTGGCTGGGCCAGCATTTATTGCCTGTCCCTAGTTGCCCTTTAGATGGTGGTGGTGAGCTGCCTTCTTGAATCACTGCAGTCCATGTGCTGTAGGTTGACCCACAATAGCAGTAAGGAGGGAATTCCAGGATTTTGAACCAGCGACAGTGAAGGAGCAGTGATATATAAGACCATAAGATATAGGAAAAGCATTAGGTCAATCAGTCCAACAGCTCTGCTCTGCCATAGGTTACATGATAGTCAATTCCATTGTCCTACCATCTCTCCATAAGCTGTGATCCCTTTAATAATCAAGAACTTATCTATCTCTATCTTACAATCAATGACTTGGCCTCCACAACCTTCTGTGGTAATAAGTTAATCATTTTCACCAACCTCTTGCTGAAGAACTCCCTCCTCATCTCAGTTCTAAAGGATCATCCCTTCACTCTGAGGCTGTGCCTTCGGTCCTAGTCTTTTCTATAGTGGAAACAACTTCTGCACATTCACTCTATCCAGGCCTATCGGCATTCTGTAAGTTTCAGTCAGATCCCCCCAATTCTTCTAAATTCCATCAAGTACAGACCCAGTTCTCAGCTCCTCCTCATATGACAAGCCCTTCATCCATGAGATCATTCTTGTAAATCTCCGTGGGACCCCCTCCAATGACATCACATCCTTCTTTAAATACAGGGTCCAAAACTGCTCACAATAGTCCAAATGCAGACTGACCAGAGCCTTACACAGCCTCAGCAGTAGCTCTCTGCTCTTGAATTCTAGATCTCTGGAAACGAACACTAGAATTGCATTTGCCTTCCTAACTGCCAAATGAACTTGCATGTTAACCTTAAGAGAATCCTGAACTGGGACTCCTAAGTCCCCTTGTGCTTCACATTTACAAAGTCTTTCCCCAGTCAGAAAATAGACTATGCCTCTGTTCTTTGCACTAAAGTGCATTACCTCACGCTTACCCACATTGTATTCCATCTGCCACTTCTCTGCCCACTCTCCCAGCCTGTCCAAGTGCTCCTACAGCCTCACCAGTTCCTCCACTTTACCTACCGCTCCACTTAGATTTGTGTCATCTGCAAACTTACTAAAAATACCTTAATTTCCTTCATGCACATCACTAATGTCTTAAATGAATTGTCATGGTCCCAGCACTGATCCTTGTGGAATTCTGCTAGTCACCAGCTTCCATCCTGAAAAATACCCCTTTATCCCTACTCCCTGCCTTCTGTCAGTCAGCCAATCCTTTATCCATGCCAGTACCTCGCTACTAGCACCTTGGGCTCTTATCTTATTTAGCTGTTTCCTGTGTGGCATCTTGTCAAAGGCCTTCTGGAAACACAAATAGATTGCATTCACCAGCTCTCCTTTGTCGAACTTGCTTCTTACCTCCTCAAGGAATTCTAACAGATTTGTCAGTCATGACCTCGCCTTGTAGAAGGCGTGCTGACTCCATCCTCTCTTACCTTGCATTTCCAAGTAACTCCGCAATCTCATCCTTAATAATGGGTCTGAAATCTTACCAACGACCGAGGTCAGGCCCTTCTGGCCTACAGCAACCAATCTTCTGCCTCGCTTCCTGTCTTCTTAAACAGGGGTGTTATATTAGCCATTTTCCAGTCCTCTGGGATTCTTCCTAACTCCAGTGATTCCTGACAAATCATGACCGATGCCTCTACAATCTCCTCAGCTATCTCCTTTAGAACTCGGGGGCATAATCCATCTTGTCTGGGTGATTTATTCACCTCCAGACTTTTTAACTTGCTCAGAGCCTTCTCCTTAATGATGGCCACTACACTCACCTCTATCCCCTAAATCCCTTGAAGTTCTAATATGCTACTGGTGTCTTCCACCAAGAAGACTGATCCAAAGCACTTATTCATTTCTTTGTTCCCCATTACTACTTCTCCAGCCTCATTTTCCAGTGGTCTAATATCCACTCTTGCCTCTCTCTTACCTTTTGTACATCTAAAACAACATTTGCAATCTTCTTTTATATCACTACCTAGATCACTCTAACAATACACCATCTCCCCTCTTATTGCTTTTTTAGTTATTCTCTGCTGAGTTTTTAAAGGCTTCACAATCCTCTGGCTTCCCACTAATTTTCATCACATTATGTGCTTTCTCTTTTGCTTTTCTGCTGTCCCGGATTTCCCTCGACAGTCATGGTTGCCTCATCCTCCCCTTAGTATGTTTCATCTTCTTTAGGATTAATTTCTGCTGTGTCTCCCAAATAACAAGAAACTCCTACCATTGTTGCTCCACTATCTAGGCTGCCCTTCCAATCAATTCCGGCCAGCTCCTTCCTCATGTCTTTATTCAAGTGTAATACAATCACATCCAATTTCACCTTCTCTCTCTCAAACTGCGGGGTGAATTATGGTCACTGCCTCCGAGATGTTCCTTCATCTTCGACTCCCTAATCAACTCTGCCTCACTACACATCACCAAATCCAATATTGTCTTTTTCCAGTGGGCTCGACCACAAGCTTTCTGAAAAAAAAAATCTTGTCGACATTCCACAAATTACTTTTCTTGAGATCTGCTACCAACCTTATTTTCCTAGTCCACCTGCATATTAAAAATGTTCATAATGATTGTAATGGTGTTTTATTGCATGCCTTTTCCACTTCCTGATTTATTTTCTGCCCACATCCTGGCTACTGCTAGGAGGCCTGTACATCAGGGTCTCCTTTACTTTTGCGGTTCCCCAACATTATCCACACAGATTTTACACCTTCGGACCCTGCATTGCTTCTTGCTATTTATTTGATTTCATTTCAAACTAATAAGGCAGCTATGCCCCACGTGCCCATCTGCCTGTCCTTTCAACAGAATATGTATCCTTGGATATTCAGTTCCCTGATCACCTTGCAGCCACAGCACTGTAATACTTACAACATCTTACCTGCTAATTCCAATCCGTGCTTCAAGCTTATTTACCTTGTTTCATATACCACATGCATTTAAGTACAGTCTTGCGTTGCCTGCCTGCTTACTCATAGGTGTCCCCTTGTCTGTTGTGCCTGAAGTTAGATTCCTGAGTCTTTTCATACTCTTTGTCCAATCACTTGTTCTAGAAACTTTAATCACCTCTGCTGAGCCCTCTCCCCCTTTCCATAATTATTCTAAGTCAAGATGGTGAATGGCTTGGAAGGAAACTTGCAGGGGATGATGTTCCCATGTATCTGCTGCCCTTGTCCTTCTAGATGGAAGTGGTTGTGGGTTTGGAAGGTGCTGTCTGAGGATCTCTGGTGAATGCCAACATAAATAAAATGATATTGTTTCTTCATCAATATCTACTTTTTGTTTAAAGTACTACACTGGGATCTACACAACTGGAAAGATTCCAAGTTCAAACAGCTTTCAGCCATGACCACGGCTATAACTCACCTCAATCCACCGAGGTTGGATAGAATCAGCCCTTGTTCCTCTGCCCCACCCAAGCATATGAATGCTATGGCCCAGAGTGACCATTTAGTTCAATTCCCGAAGGCAATCAAAATCCATGAAACAGCATCAGTGAGTGCCTTCAGTTGAGGAAGACTGGGAACTAGAGTGATCGGAAATGAAAACAATTATATTGTGGCAACAATTCAAGATTATTCAGCATGGCCTTGTGTGTAAGTGATTTCAATTAATCTGCTGACAGCAATTTACTCTGACCAAGGTTTAAATTTTCCAGCAATGGACTGTAATTACAATGGAATAAAGGCAGAATAAGCAAATAATCCATCCAACTCTGTGAAATATGGTATTTCAAAACAGATGTTTTAAATGTAATTTTCATAAAAGGGTTTATAAACACACACTTCATACACGCACGTATACATCCATCAACCATAACATGGCAGTTAAATGAGTAAATAACTTTTCCTATACAAATTGTAAATTACATATGGTTCACAAAAGAAAATGTAACTTGCTAACTCGGACTCACAACCTGATATCAACAAACTAAAAAAGAATTATAAGTACTGACAAAAATAACACTACAAAGGCTATTTCTAAAGGATCTGCACCACTTAAGCCGATAACACTACAACCCATGATCGAAAACATTGTCCATCTTCAAATATTCATGCCAAATGGCAAAGGGGGTCATCTATAACTCAAAACATCATCTGCTATTTGGAAATCATCAGTACATTGCTTGATACCAGGTATATAGTTGTAGGTCATTATAGAGCAGCTCATTTGAGACCAATAATCCAAAGACTATGATTCATCAGAGTTCCAGAACTCAGAGAAGAGATTGCAAGTCTTAAGCAAAAAGCAGATAGATCTAAATCTGTAACAAAGACTGAATTATTTGCCTGTCTGACTTAATACCGAAATGTGTTTGCAGCGTGCACAGCAGGTGGTATCACTGTTCAATTCTCAAAGCCTTCTGTGATTTAAAGATTCAACGCATAATCAAAGTTAGACATTTAGCAATTAGCTAACCAACACACTTCATTTGGCTTGTTGGCCACATACATAAAACTATGATCGAGGGACAAAAAGCATAGAAGGTGGGTCACTAACATTAGCGCTTCACTGGAGGCTCACTGGTGATGTTACCTTGTATGGTGATGAAACGTCTGAAAACAAACCTTCCAGCTCAGTGAGCAAATGTACATCCACAAAAAGCATATTGGCTAAGCTTGCTGATGACAGGAAAGTAGGTTGTCATAAGAATCTACATGGAGATTTTGATAGGTTAAATGAATGGGCAAAAAATTGGTAGACAGAGTACAATGTTGAAAAATGTGAACTTGTCTATTTTGGTAAGAAATATACAAAGAACCTGGGGATTGTGATGCATGAATCACTAAAAGTTGATAAGCAGGTATAGGAAGTGATTAGACAACAAATAGTATCTTGGTGTTTTACCGTTAGATGAAAGTGGGAAAGTATGGCCATAATTGTACAAGGCTTAGCAAGTCCACAACTGGAATACAGCATTGTTTTGCTGTCCTCACTTAAACCAATGGATACTTGCATTAGAAGTTAGTTCAGAGAAGGTTTACTTGACTCCATCCCCCCAGGAATCAGTTGAGGAAAGATTGGTCCTATACCCAATAAAGTTTAGATGAATGAGAGGTGGCCTTATTGAAGCATGTAAGACACTGAAGGGACTTCACATGTTCGATGTTGAGAAGATGTCTTCCCTTATGGGGGAATCTAAAGCCAGGATACAAACATCGGGTGTCTCCCATTTAAGATTGAGACAAGAACCTTTTTTTTTTTATCTCAGAGAGTCATTCATCTGTGGATGTCTTCCACTGAAGCAGCAGAGAGTGTGTCACAAAGTATATTTTTGATTGACAAGACAGCCAAGGGTAATGTGCAGAAAAATGCAGTTAAAGCCACAATCAGATCAACCATGATCTCTTTGAATTATTGAATAGGCTCGGGGGGGCCAAATGGCCTACTCATACTCCCAATTCTTGTGTGCTTGTGAAGTCATTTATTTTGCTTAAAATATTTAAATGTCTGAAATACCTCAATTGGAACACCCCTTAATCTTTGACACTCAAGGGAATACAAATATAGTCTATGCAACCTGCTTTCTTAACTCAACGCTATAGCTGTGGCTTCATTCTGGTGGGACTGTTCAGAAACACTTCCAAGACCACTGCTCCTTCCTCAGATGGGATGCACAGACTGACCCCAGCACTCTAAATGTAGCCTAACTGGAGACTTACATAACTGTACCAAAGTTCCACCTCAGTATTTAGTTTACTCAAGATACATGCCAGCAATCTGTAACTTTTATAGCAAAGTTAAACAGATTCTTAATTATCAAGGGGATAAACGATGAATGGGGATATGCAGGAATGTATAGTTGAGGTTAAAATCAGACCAGCCATCATCTTGTTGAATGACGAAGCAGGCCAGAAAGGCCAAGCGACCTAATCTTGTTCCATGTTCCTATGTTAATATTAGAATTATTTTAAAATTATTATTTTCTCCCTGCGCACTACTTTGCTCAGGATTATTAGTGCTTTGTATGTAAACGTCTTCCCATACATGCCCACAGGATGACTGTTGGGTGAAACCAGGTAATTTAATATTCTGTAAATTTCACAGAACTGTAGACCATCATGTCCTCTGTGGACATAGAGAGGCTGCAAGACCATTTTGGATGCCAGTCTAACAATGCACAAAGGAACGATGCAAAGTTGTTGAAGTACAGCCCATACTGATGTATAGCAAAGAGATTATCAACCACAGTTTTAACAAGCTGTGCATCTGAGATGGACAGTTTGTAACAAATACTGCAGATTCCTTCTGCCCAATGTTGTCACCTTCTCCTCACCAGATAGGAAAGTCTTCCATTGCAGGGAGCAGCCTTGCTACCTCTGAGCCTGAAGTTTCTATTTTGAGATCTACCTCAGGACTTAATGACCACAAAGGTGCATTCTTAATGCAGCTCATCAGTTTGACATTCAATGTTCAAATCCTTCGAATGGCAGCAACAGAAGTGGGAGAGACATCTGGTCAGTCACACTTCATGCAAAGTGACATCAATCGCTTTGCGGCCTTTGGTTTCTGGGAGAAACAAGCTGTGGAAAACGGACATTTCTCCAGCTTTATCTCTCTCCTGCCTCTCCAGACACAGGTCATCTTCTCTGTCTGCGTGCATTTTATTGGCCTTATCAACAGAGTCTCTTTAAGCATCGCTCATAATGTTGAAAAAGAAAGGCTTGCCTTTCCACAACAATCAGATACCTTTGAGCTCTTTAGAACAACAAAGTATTTTTTGAAGTATCATCACTGTTGTAGAATCACAGAACCCCTACAGTGTGCTAGCAGGCCATTCAGCCCATCGAGTACACACCGACCCTCTAAAGAGCATCCCACTCAGGCCTGGCATTTTCCACGGCTAATTCACCTAATCTACACATCCTTGCACACTATAGGCAATTTAGCTTTGACAATCCAAACATCTTCAGCTTCTTCACCAATCAGCTTCCCTGCTCCATGAAGGTAGGAGATAGGGATGTTTGCTGATGACTGCACAATGTTCAGCACCATTCAGTCTCCTCAGACACTGAAGCAGACCATGTCAAAATGCAGCAAGACCTGGACAATATCCAGGCTTGGGTTCACAAGTGGCAAGTGACATTCATGTCACAAATGACCATCACCTGGATGAATGCAGCTCCAGCAATACTCAAGGAGCTTGACACCATCCCAGAAAAAGCAGCCCCTTGATTGGCACCTACCGCCTTCAACATTCATACCGTTCATTAACAACACCGTGTCTGCAGTGTGTACCATCTCCAACATGCACTGCAGTAATCTACCAAAGTTCCTCCAATGCCTCTTTCCAAACCCACAACCTCTTCCCACCTTGAAGAGAAGCAGATATGTTGGAACACCGCCACTTACATGTTCCCCTCCATGTAGCACACAAGTGGCATTTCTTCAATGTCGCTGGGCGAAAAATCTGGAAATCATTTCTGAAAAACACTGCAGGTCCACCTACACCACCAAACAGCAGAGGTTCAAGAAGGAACTTGCACATGGTCTTCTCTAGGGCTTACATACAGGGATGGCCAATAAATGTTGGCCTAGTCAATGAAGCCAATATTCTATCAACAATTTTTTTTTGTAATTCCAAGGGATACAGGATAATGCAGGAAAATGTTGATGTAGAAGATCGACAATTATCTAGTTCAAGTGTGGAACCAGCTCCAGGAGTTGAATTGTCTGCTAATATTCAATGTTTCTAATCCCTTCTTGAAATATTATTTGATGAACATTCACTGGTTAGGATTTAACTCTATGCTCTTCATTAAACTCAATGTTATATCTACCTGAGCAGACAGGTAACACCTGGGTCAAACATCTCACCTTTGGTCACACAAAGCTCCCTCAGCTGCTGCATTAGGGTGGACAAAGTTAAAATCACACACCACCCAGGTTATAGTCCAACAGGTTTATTTGGAAGCACTAGCTTTCGGAGCGCCGCTCCTTCACCAGGTAGCTGTGGAGCAGAATATTAAGACACAGAATTTATAGTAAAATATTAGTGTCATGCAACTGAAATCTTTTGCTATAAATTCTGTCTCTTATGGTCGTGCTCCAAGCGGTCTGAAGTAGCGTCGCTCCGAAAGCTAGTGCTTCCAAATAAACCTGTTGGACAATAACCTGGTGTTGTGTGATTTTTAACTTTGTCCACCCCAGTCCAACACCGGATCCTCCACATCATGGCTACATTAGGGTGCCAGCCTTAATGTTTGTCTGTCACACACCTCAATGGGCTAACTACTGAACTACTTCGCAGCCAGCGGCATCAGGCTATTCGACTGCGTGGGGCTTCGCTGCCTGAGATCATTTGGCCCCGGGGTTATCGGAGAGGGAGACGTTTTGAATTGCTGTCCCCACCCCAATTAGTCGCACAAACGGGGGCGGGTGGGGGAGAATAAACAAAATGTCAGCATCCAAAACAAGACCCTCCACCCCCTGTCCAAAAGAGAGCAGGAACTGAAGCTTGGACTGTTAGCTACATTCATGTAGCACCTACACAGTTCACATCCCAGGCCAGTAGGGTTCGATACCAAGCTCCCCACCTTCTACAGCCAACCACTCTGTCTGTTTGTCTCTCTCTCTCTTACATTCTGCAACCAAACTAAACCAGCCAGGGATATTAAAATGCAGCTGATGTGTGCTATGAGGCTGCTGGACAGACAGGGGGGTCTGCAAACAAAGATCAGTGTCTACCAGACGGACTGAGGCTGAGAAGGGACCGAAATACAAAATTAGGATTCGTCTGACGTGTAATCCCCGTTCAGAGGCAGGCAGTTTCTGGCAGAAGGTGGGCACTTCCTAAAGACCCGAAAACAGTAGCAATGGGAAACAAAAGAGCCGCCGATAGCTTTCCTTCGCTCGGAATAGCAAGCAAAGCTAACCAGCCCGAACAGTTACCGGAGTGGAGGTGTTAAAACAGATCAATGCAGTGCGCAGCAAGTGCCTCTTACCCTATCATCGTCCCCGTCCCTTTCAGCTCGGTGCTGAGTGCTAAGAAAGCACTGAGTTCTCTCCCTTTGCCTGCGCTACCTCTCGGGTCTGCGCCTCTCTCTTTCTCTACACACCGCGGCTCGGTGCACTGAGTTCCTCTCGCTTTCTTTCCTTCTCCCCAAGCGCACGCAGACAGTCTTGTGTCTGCAGTGTCCCAAACTGTACACTGAGTGTCTCTCTCTCACACACACACACACACGTCCTGTCACTCTGTCTCTTACCTGCACAGACACACACTCATATAAACATAGAACATAGAAGAATACAGCGCAGTACAGGCCCTTCGGCCCTCGATGTTGCGCCGATCCAAGCCCACCTAACCTACACTAGCCCACTATCCTCCATATGCCTATCCAATGCCCGGTATAACTGTGTGTGTGAGAGAGAGAGAGACTGTCTATGTGTGTAACTGTGTGTCTGTCTGTATGTGTATAACTGTGTGTGAGAGACTATGTATAACTGTGTGTGTGTGTGTGTGACTGTATGTGTATAACTGTGTCTGTGTGCATGTGTGTTGAGAGTGTGTGTGTCTTGGGCTCAGTCCCTGGGATCAAGCCATTGAATGGAAGGGATCCAGTTCTTACCTACATGATGGCCCCACTCACCACACGTTGGGAGAGGGAGTGCTATGTCTCAACTCCTCTGACAAACTCTGCTTGCTCTCATCTCCTTCACAGAACAGTCAGCAGTCTTCGCCCTCCTAAAGCCATCCCACACTCTACCCCCACCCCTTCCTTCCTGATGGCACCACCTTCTGCCAGTGACCATGAGCTCCTCTGCCTGCAAGATGATGGGCAGACAAACAGGAACCAGTCTCCGCCACATCTTCATGTTCAGCAAGAACACTGCCTTCAGAAGACTGACAGCAACAGACAGAGATACAGTAATGGAGGGTGGTTCAGGAACCAGAACCGTCCCTAACTTAGGGTAAATGCCCTGCTCTTTGGGGAACCCCTCACTGAGATCACAGGCACTTGGGAGCAATTGCAAGCCCAGAGTCAGGATGACTCAATATAACCTTTCCTTATTTGCAATTTGGTTTAGCTGAAAGCGGTAAAGTGCCATTATCATTAAATGCAGAATGGATGGAAAAGCTGGAGATCAGCTGGAGAGAACAGAGTCATGCAATGTCATTTGACCCAGGGAGGGGTCCCCAAAGCAGGGACAGCTCTATCAGTAACACTGGCTGATTCGATAACATTGGGAAAGTGATGAATACTGAGAGATTCAGTAATATCAGGAGATTCAGCAATGCATTCAGTAACAGCTAAATTAATAATGCCGAGACACAGGACCAGTTTCAATAACACAGTTAGATTAATTACACCATTAGGTTCAATGACAGATTCAGTAACATTTCGGAATTGGTATCCTGTTAGATTAAAGGCATAAAGGTGTCCTACATCATGATGAAAGAGCAATTCAGTGAGAGTCATATTGGATTAACTCTCCAAAATCAGATAAAATTCACCATCTGGCTTTTTATGTTTTTTATACCTATCAAGAGAGATAAATGGCTTCTGACAAGGGTGGGTATGTGTATCCTCTCAAGCTAAAGGCACTGCCATTGTGTGGGATAGGCTTCATTGACTTTTCCTGTCCATCATTGCTGCATGTATTTGTGTTGATCCCTTAAACGTACATTATCATGAACTCCATATCTTGATACTTGATTGAATTAATGAGGTGTAATACGGGTAATATATACGGGGGGTATTACAAATATGGAATATATAGTACTGGGTGGATTGATTTTGCAGTGTATTTATTTTACATTTATTTTACTTCATCCTAAAACATGAGCCAGTATTTGAAAAAAAATCTTGAACAAAGTCATTTTCATGTTGCAATTTCCATTTCCAAATGTCAAAGAGGCAGTGGAAGACATTAGGGGCAATAACAAGCCTTAAAACACGGGAGGGGAAAAGATCTTTAAACCCTTACCAAAAAAAATTGTGCAGTGAAGGGAGGTTACCCAAACTCTGTATGTTTCAAGACAAGAGTGACTTGGACTGGGATACCTTCTTTAAAGCCACAAGACATTCAAAAATGCAGCACATGTGAGAGAATAGATGGAGAGAAATAGGAGTGGTAACCAAAAGGATTTTGAGGCTTTTAAATAAAACAACGGAAATAGCAAAGCTAAGAACTTTAGAAGGATGTTTTTAAAATTTAGGAATTAAACATGTGAAAACTCTAACCTCAAACCAGCAATTGCACTGATGGAGCATTTTCCATAATCTCAGCAATCCCAAAGACACACAGGGTCAACAACATACCTTTGAAGTTTTGTTTCAGTTGCAATTTAAGGAAAGACAGCAACCAATTTGTATGCTGCACTAGCCCATAAATAGAAATATGATAAATTGTCATATAATTACTTTGGAGGTGGGAAATGTCAGTGAGTACTCTGGGAATACTATTTGCTGTTTAAATAATGCCATATTTTATCTTCACCTGACTGAGTCAGCTTAAAATCTTCCTAGATAGGCAGCACCAACAGTAGAGAACTCCTGAACTATATGCTCAAATCTCTGGAGTAGGACTTGAACCCATGACCTTTTGATTTGGAGCTGAGAGCCAGGCCTGACACTTGGGATTCAGAACGTGTCAGAGTGAGTGAAAGGAGGCTGGGAAAGGATTTATCTGTGAAGATAAGGATTTTTGATGAACAGCACCAAGAGTTCAGGACCAAGAGATTATAATGATTCAATTCCGACAGTGCGGAAGCTGGCTGTTTAACTCATCAAGACCACAGTGACCGTCCAAAGAGCATCCCACCAGAACCCCCCCTCCTCTCCCCCACCTTTTTCCTGTAACCCTGCAATTTCCTTGGCTAATCCACCTAGTATGCACATCATTGAACTATGGGGCAATTTAGCATGGCCAATCCACCCAACCTGCACATCTTTGGACTGCGGGACAAAGCCCACACAGACATGGGGAGATTGTGCAAACTCCACAGTCGCCCTAGTGAGGAAATGAACCTGGGTCACTGGCAGCAGTGCGAGCCAACGAGCTGCCCAAAGATAATGTAGAATATGTATAAAGATAATATTAGTGATCTCTCGAAGGTATCAGTAAACATAGGAGTAAATGGGAATAAAGAATGAAAACATGGACTGCTCTGATGACAGCTTTGCACCCAGTCCTGTTTATATAGCAGCCTTCTCCAGAGATGTGCGTTTAATATTGACCTCTAATCTAATACAATAAACACAAATAAGCTTCTCTTGTCACTATGCTTATATTACTGCTTGTGTAGTAATTCAATACAGCACAGCGTTCCTATTTCCCAAGAGTTCTCTGCCAGGAAACATTTGCTAATGGGATCATATATCCCATTAAACAGTGGGTGAAAACAACCATCTCCATAAAAAAACTCACATTGTTTCACAACAGGGGTTGAAATGTGTAAATGCAACGTTCCCAATTACCTCATAATTTCCAAATCTTCCTAAGTGAAGCTAACTGCACATTTCGAAGTTTTAATACTTTAAAACTGCTGATCAGAGGTGGCTTGTAAATGGAAATTGTGTGTCAAACCCTCCATTAGGTCATTAAGAGCAAAGTCAATTTTTGTTTGCTATCGCAATGCTGGTCCAATATCAAAGCTTGAGTGAGCTATGAATTTCCTCCAGATAAGCATGAGAAAGACTCCCAGCATAAACTCTGGATCCTCTTCACCAACTCCACCTTCTTCCCTGGCTACTATCTGAGACTGAATCAGACTGTGCAAGTTTGGCATCCTGCTCAAACCTGAGCTGGGTTTCCAATTATTTATCCTCTCAACAAACACAAAGACGGCCAGCTCTCTAACATTTAGGAATTAAACATGTGAAAACTCTAACCTCAAACCAGCAATTGCACTGATGGAGCATTTTCCATAATCTCAGCAATCCCAAAGACACACAGGGTCAACAACATACCTTTGAAGTTTTGTTTCAGTTGCAATTTAAGGAAAGACAGAAACCAATTTGTATGCTGCACTATCCCATAAATAGAAATATTCCTTCCCCAGTCCACATGCCATCGTCACCTCCAGATTAAATTACCATAATACGTTTTATAACTGGACTTTCATACTCCCACATTATCAACTTTACGCAAAGCAAAAGGAGGCTGCTCTGCTCCTTTTCCAATCCAATTCATCGATTCAATCCTTATTGATTTACATCTTCTACCAGTCGCTCAATAACTCAAAAATTTTCATCTTTCCATTTACACCCTTTCATGCTTTTACACTCAACACAACTTCCATTCCCTTCATTGACCCTGGTAGCTACCATATTGGTTGCAATACAGAAAGTGGTATTATCATTAGATTCTTAATCTAGAGACCCAGGTCATAGTTTTGGGAAAGATGGCAGAGCATGGAATATGAATTCAGTAAAAAAAATCTTGAATTAAAAGTCTAATGATGACTGTGAAACCATTTTCAATTGCTGGAAAAACCCATCTCGGTCACTAATATCCTTTACAGAAGGAAACTGCCATCCTTACCTGGTTTGGCCTACATGTGACTTCAGACCCACAGCAACGTGGTTGATTCTTAACTGCTGTCTGGGGCAATTAGGGATGAACAATAAAACCTGGCCGAATCAACGATGTCTACGGCCTTTGAATGAATTTTTTAAAATGTCCTCATGCTCTGCAGTTCCCTCTGAATCCTTCCATTTCCCTCTTCTATCCAATGCAGACATTTTGAACAAGCTAGATCTGTATCGACTGGAGTTTAAAAGAGAGCTGATCTTATTGAAATATCCGGAGTGGGCTCAACAGGGTGGTGTGGCAAAGTTGTTTCCCCTTGTGGTAGAGTGTAGGTTCAGAGGGACATAATTTCAGAAGAAGAGTGAAAGAACTGCCCAGTGGCCAGTATCCCATTTGAAGTCACCTTTTATTTATCTGTGCACAGTACACTGGCTGTGACCAAACAGCTTAGAGTCAGTCCCCCTCAACTGAGGAGATTCTAAATCACCTGGTCATATATTTTATTTTCTTTTACTTTTTTTTAAAATGGGGATTCGAATTTCCTGGTGATTTTTTTCCTAAACCATGACACTACCACCAATAGCAGCAGTGCTATCTCCTGCTTGTTTTTTACTAAGGAGATTTAAATCTCCTGGTGATTTATTTCTTTTTTTTCTAAACACACACACTACTGCCAAACAGCAGCAATGCTATCTCCTGGTTATATCGGTCAGCTAAGGCTTTCATGGTTGGCCCAGGTTAACAACCCTGATCAAGGATCTCATAGTCAACACGATCCAGCTAGTTCCAATCCCTACAAGGAGGCTATTTAAGAGGGAGATGAGAAAGCATTTCATCTCTCAGACGGTAGTGAATCTGTGGAATTATTTACTACTGAGGGCTGCTGAGGCTGGATCATTAAGTATATTCAAGGCTGAGATAGGCAGATTTTTAATCAATAAGGGAATGAGAGTTACAAGGAAAAGGCAGGAAAGTGGAGTTGAGGATTAGCAGGTCAACCATGACGTCATTGAATGGCATAGCAGATTTGATGGACTGAATGGCCTACTTTCACTGTCTTATGATCTTCCAGCCATGATCATTTAAAGGATGGTGCAGTCTAGAGGTTGTTCCTGCTCCCTAATTCATGTGCTCTTATGCTCTTTAATTTCACCTTTAAAATCCACAATTTTAAGTAAATATTCCAACTCTATCCTAACATATCCCAAATTGGTTTAGTGACCCTTTCCTTCCACTTTTGAGAATCACCTTAGGATGTCTGGTTTCTGAACATGATATAAATGCACTTGTTCTATTACAGCCCACTGTTACTTCTCTCACTGTCACCGACATGAGATTTTATGATGGTATTATCTTGTATGCAAGATAAAAATAGTTTAGATTTAAGTTTCCATTCTACTGTAAATGGACAGGGACTCGCTATCATAGAATCATAGAGATGTACAGCATGGAAACAGACCCTTCGGTCCAACCTGTCCATGCCGACCAGATATCCCAACCCAATCTAGTCCCACCTGCCAGCACACAGCCCATATCCCTCCAAACCCTTCCTATTCATATACCCATCCAAATGCCTCTTAAATGTTGCAATTGTACCAGCCTCCACCACTTCGTCTGGCAGCTCACCCCATACACTTACCACCTTCTGCGTGAAAAAGTTGTCCCTTAGGTCTCTTTCATATCTTTCCCCTCTCAAACTAAACCTATGCCCTCTGGATCTGGACTCCCTGACCCCAGGGAAAAGACTTTGTCTATTTATCCTATCCATGCCCCTCATACTTTTGAAGACCTCTATAAGGTCACCCCTCAGCCTCCGATACTCCAGGGAAAACAACCCCAGCCTGTTCAGCCTCTCCCTGTAGCTCTGATTCATTGTTTTTAATATTGTGGTGAAGAGCTGACAGTTTTGAGAAATATATTAACTGAGAATTAGGAATGGGGTAGTACATTAGGTTCTTAACTCTATTCCACAATTCAAGCAATTACAGGCTGATCAGCACCCCAACTCCATTTGTCTACTTGTATTTTAAAGTCAGTTAACCAACAAAATGGGCTATTTCAGTGTTAAAAATTTCATTTGTCAAAGAATCCACAGATATCTGAGAAGGCTCAGAGTCTCAAACTTTACCATTCTTTGTATGGAAAAGTGTATCCTAATTACAATCTGAATTTTAGTTCTAATTTTTGGGTAAGGTCTCTTTGTCCCTGATCTGCCCTGTCGTAGGAAATAGTTCTCATTACTTTCCCTATCAGATCCTGTTAACATTTAATTATACCTCACTCATTCAACCATCCCCAATCTCCCTCTCTCGAGGGAATACAAATCCATTTTAATACAATCTGTCCTCATAATTTAACTCTGTCAGCTCCAGTATTGTTCTGGCAAGTCTGTAATCTTCACCCCCTTCAAGATCAATATAGCTTTTCTGAACTGTGGTATTCAAAACGGAGTCTGACAAAGGCTTTACAATAACTGAATTATAACCTTTGCTCTCTCTATATATTACCTTCATGCATTGTATTTCAGCAGCTTTCAGGTAAAGACTAACATTCCATTCACATCTTTAATTGTGCGTTATAACTGTTTGCTTTTAATGGTTTGAGTACTTGAATTTCCACTTGCCTATGCGCCACTACAGTTTATAGACCCTAACCATTTATAAAACACTTTGATTTGTCTTCTTTGGGTCCAAAATAGATGACCTCACACAGTTTTCTGTCAAAGTCCATTTGCCACAATTGTACCTATTCTCTTAATTTGAATTTTCTTCAAAATTCTTCACGCAATATGCTGATTACTAGCAAGGCCAGAATTTGTTGTCCATTCCTATTTGTTGCAATTCAGTGACTTTCGAGGTCATTTCAGAGGGCAGTTAGGTGTCAACCACATTGCTGTGGGTTTGGAGTCACATATGGACTGATCAATGATAGTTTCATGGTCACCATTACTGAAACTAATTCCATTTGATAATGATAATTCAATGATAATTGAATTTTAATTAGCTAATTGGTTAATTAATTAACTGAATTCAAATTCCACCCTGGTAATGTCATTGCCATTACACCACTGTCTCCCCCATCTCACTTTGCAACTTCATGCTTCCATCTGTACTACTGACTGCATTCTCTTACATTTCATCTCCAGTCTTTGATATAAAGTCTCTTTATAAGTTATCAATAAATATGATGAAATGCTAATGACCCACAGTAGATTCCTGGGGTCCGTCACTTCTCATGGCCCAGAGAACATTTCCTTTATACAATACCCACCTTCTGGATGACCATATCAATGAAATATCTTAATGATATTAAACACTGCCTCAAACCGTAACTCGCTTAGTCAAACATGAGTTGTCTGATCAAGCCATGTTGCAACCTTCTGATCAACCCATTAGTGTGCGGTTATTCCATCTATAAAGGCAGATTATAAAAGCTTGCTCAGCAATAACGTTAAGCAGTAATTACCAGGTTGTGTGTTTAACTCTTCTTCAATATTGAAATGATATTAGTAAATCACTGTTCTAATAGCACAACTTCCAAATTAAGTAAGAGCTGAAAGACTTTGATAAACACTTTGACCTATTTACTTTAGCCCCCGGATTGTAAATCATCAAGTACAGCACATTTTACATACTTTAAGTTCTATTATTTTCTCCATTATCTTTAGTCCAATTAGTGCTTCCATAGATTTGTTTTTAGTTTCCCTTCTATCAATGATACTTTATCCATGAGGAAAATAGATAGAAAGAACTTTTCAAATACTTCTCTTTTTAACTAGTCTCTTCCACGATTCAACCAATAAAGAGGACACTTATCAGATGTCATACCTCGACCATGCTGTGTTAATTCAATGCTATCACAAGAGTGCAGCTCTTCCTCAAGATTTTCCATTGGCTAACTAATAATGTCAACACAAAGATTTTTTTTTAAGAAGAGCTTCCATCTCATCGAGGCAGCTTCAGGGTCAGCGAAATTCCACAACTTGCTCTGAAAATTCTGCTCATATTTTGACAGCTCTGACTAATTCCATTACAGTAGCTGAGACAATCCATGACATTTTAAAATCATCAATAACATTCTAAATCAAATGACCAAAACTATTCTTAAAAGAAATAAATTTATTCTACATCCCAATGTTAATGTATCCTTTAAAGAAACCCGAGATCCTGATTTGCATTTTCAGCAAAAAAACTAATGATTTATTCCACAGATTGCCAAATTTAATTGAAATCTGCCAATTAAGTTTGAAAATCTATTATTTCCAAACAAATTAACAAACTACCCTTCACCCATCTTCAGTGGTAGTGAAGAGATGATATACGTTGTGTGGGATAGTAATGTTTGAATTATTAACCAATTCAGGAGCAGTCATCCATAGAAACTGGTTCATTGGTTATGTTCAAATCATAATTAGGGTGATTATTAAGATTAACTCCTAAATTCATGTTTAGGAGATTATACTTTCACTCACATTCTCACGAGCACACCTCTTGTGGCTTTTTGCACCTTATTTCTGAGCGTACACTGAGCAGAACTCTCACTCCTCTCATCTCATGGAAATGGGGCTGTGACCCCTTTCTGATTTGACTACTTCCCAAGATCAATGTCACGTCCTTTGTGCTCATAGATTGACTGGGCTTCAGAAATGATTTGGTTAGTTGTTATGATTGACTATACCTCCACATTCTCTTATGTCACGATGAAATGAGATTGCTAAATAATGACTAAATGCAAACAACCTCCTGTGTTCTTACCAAAAGAAAGAAACCAAATGCAGAGATGTGAGAGAAATTGGGATTCATTTCAAGAAATCGCTAGACTGATTTCACAATTCAGCTGGCAGTCCAATTTTGGAGTTAGTGTGATATCTGCAATCACACTCTCACTGACACAAGATGCTTCTGCTGTAATTAACTATGGCAGAATGCACAAACTATAGTCTGACACTCCCCAGCGGCCCAGCCTTTGGCATAATTCCATTATGCTCATAACTCATGCTAAATATACATGATATAACAAGTCCCACCAAGAGATGTGTAATAACATCTCTGAACAGGTTGATTAGAAAATATCTACAGCATGAAAAGGAGCATATCACCAGACAGAACCACAAAGTTACATAACATTGTCTTTCCAGCAGTGAACTGAAGCCTCCCATTCATCATGTGCAATTCTATTTGCTTATCCCTAGATCAATCTGCTACTTTCAAAGTGGCATTGCTCCAGCAAACCAGCTTTACTGCCATTCACTTCAATTTCTTTCCCCTCGATCTTTCTGAAGCCTTGAACTGTTGTAGAGTGGAGGGTCCCAGGTGCTCCAGTGCCTACCTCAAGTATTCTCTTTACATTCTTTATCCTGAACATTGGCAAAGCAGCCTGTTCGACTACAGTAGGGACTATTTGACTCAAAATCATCAGAGAGCCAGCTGAATTTTATTCTCCCTACCTCAGGGATACTGAGCCCAATTATATATGCTCCAATCCCTTCCACGGCTAATTCTACACCAGGCCAGGGCTTCCAACTGGGCCATCCTATCTTGAATAGTTTAGCTATTCACTGATTGAAATCCCCGAGCCACTGAGGGTGCTACTGAATAACCTGTAATACTGAGATCTCAAAGGGTAGAAATGAGCTGAAGATTTTTTCCTGTTTATAAGACCGCTGCTTCCATTAAGTCAGCTTTCTTATTCCACAATCTTTTGAGTGCCAGCAGACAATCCCTTTTGAGAGTTGAAAAGCTATGTCCTTCAGTGAGTCTGTTAATGTATTCCCAACAGTAAGCCTGAGTGATGTAAGAGATTTAAAGTTGCTGATATTTTGTATAAATTATTTAAATAGGACCAATTTAACTTGCAAACATGTTACTCTTACTTAGATTTAAGGAGATATTGAAGTAACAGCAATATGGGAAGTCTAGCCAATCCATTCCACGTAGGTATACACTCTCTCAGCATGAACAAATAGTCCTAATCACTTTTACACCACTTTAGGCAAAGGTTTGCATCCACACATCTAATCTAACCTCAAATGGTGATACAGTAGGCCATTCTAACAAATGTTTTACAGGGGAATGCCCACAGGTCTGAGCAGAATTCTTATTTTACAGCACACCCATTGTTACTCTCAATTGATTTCAACGGAACTTAAACACATACAAGGTGTAAGAGCAGTGTTGTTCTCAATCCCATCAATTTATCAATAAGGGTATTTAGGTTAGCATCAATTTCAGAATTTTTGCCTCAACCAGTGAAACGTCAGCCTTCTGTGTAAAAAAATTAAATCTGCCTCAATCTGAGATGCCTACAAACAGATTTGTTAGGTATTCTCTACTACAAAATAAAAGTATACATACTTGAATTCTTTTGTTTCCATCAACCGACTGCCATCAGCTTTTGCTCATTTTTATAATGGAAATTACTTATGTAAATACCCATGTCAACAATCATACCCAAACATCAGTTCTTCAGGCAATGAGCAAAAGGTACACCCTCCAATCAGTGGTAGCACTATAGTGCCATGGTATGACATTTTCCAGTTTCACACCCGACACTAAAAAGAAACGCTTATGCTGAAATAAACCTTATGGTTTCCAAATCGCTTTATTCTATTTAATTACATATACAGTAAGAATGTAATATTAAAGTCTTACAAAAAGATTAAGATAGAACATATGGCTTCCAACTAATTAAATCGGCATGCTCTGGTTCAATTATCCCCTCACATCTAACTCTGCTTCATCTGGAGACTACCTTGTCCAGAAGAGGTGTGCAAGTAACTACAAAACAAAAACTACACATGCAAATCCCAGATCTGTGGCTAAGGACCAGGAGCACAAACCCAGCCGATGTTCTCCCCTTTCTATTCCATTTGGCTGTATATCCATACTTGGGTGTATAGTGCATTATCTCAAAGTGTGAAGAAGAGACAAAGAATAGAAATGCTGGAGACAGGGAGTTGGGAGCAGCCTCCAGTGGGATATAGACTTGTGAAATGGGCAGACACAAGGAAGATGAAATACAATGCAGGGAAGACTGCAGTGATACATTTTTGAAAGGTGAACAACAAAATGGGTTACAGATGGTACAATTTTAAAAGGAAGTTCAGCAATTAGAGGACTCACATTATTCCTTGAAACTGGTATCAAACACTGATAATGCTATTGAAAACAAAATGAAACCAGATCCTTGATATTCTACATAGTGTTCTAGAGTACAATAGCGAGGGCAAGATCTTTATAACTGGTTAGACCTCAACCTCTGTGTCCAGTTGTAGAGACTAAACTTTAGAAAACTTATCAAGGCCTTGTATAGTGTATCAAGGGGATGTACCAGAAAGCAGATAACCAGGGTAAGAGTTTTTAGCTATGTGAAGAGACTAGAGAATCTGGGGTCGTTCTCTTTACAGCAGCAAAGGCTACAATGAAATTTAACTGAAGAATTCAATATTAGCAGTAATTTTGACAGAATAGATGGAGAGCATTTGATTACACTAGAATTAGAATTACATCTTATCGTCATATATACTCAAGTGCAGGGATACAACAGTACAATGAAAAGTGTGTAATGTCACCATTCCGGGCGCCATCTTAGATACAAAGGTACCTAGGTACAAAATCTTAAATACAAAGTAGAAAAATAAGGAAATATAGTTAAAAGTTTATCATTAAAGCCCTTAGTATAAAGTAGAAAAATAAAGAAATAAAGTTAAAAGGTCAACATTGCAGTCCTTCTTAAGTACCAAGACACTCCCCACAAGGGTTCCGTCTCCTCCACATTGGACTCAATCTCCTTGTGTGTGCCACCAGAGATTCTGGGAGATCTCTATCGCCACCGCACTGAGCTCACTCTTCATTGCATTGGTCTCACTCTCCACCACGTTGGGCTCACTCTCCACCACGCTGGGCTCACCCTGTCGCTCTACCCTACGATCTCTCACTGTCCCCTGCACTAGCTTGATCTCTCTCTCTACAAAAGACAAGTAGATTAAAGAAAATCAAAGCTCCCCCAACACTGAGAGGCTCCTGTATCACACGTAGAGGGATGACCTGACAGAAGCTTATAAGATTGTGATTGGCATGGATAGAGGGGAAAATATGAGACTTTTTCCCAGGGTGGACGGCTCAATTGCTAGGGGACACAGATTGAAGTTGGGAAAAGGGAAGTTTAAAAGATTTGTGTGAGGCAGATTTTTCACACAAAAAGGGTGGTAAGTGCCTGGAATGCGCTGCCAGAGGTGGTGGTGGAAGCAGACACAACAGCAGCATTCAAGAAGCACATGGATGAATACATGAATAGGAAAGGAATAGAGGGACACGGATCCTGTAAGTGAAGACCATTTCAGTTTGGAAGGGCAAAATGTGTCGACACAGGCTTGGAGTGTGAAAGTGTCTGTTCCTGTGCTGTAATGTTCCTTGTACATTGTATTGGAATCAGATGCTGTGTCTGGGAACAGGACATAGCACATGGGATGAGAATGACTCTTCATGTGGATGTGGACTAGTAGGAGGACCAGTAGCCAAGAAGACACAAAGGAACTGGGTATATATATTATGATAAGGAAAAGGTACCGCACTGTGGAGAATTAGCAAGTGAAAGGATGTAATTGTACAGCTTTTTTAAAGGGCAGGCATGATTAGCTGAAAGGTGTTATAGAATTTTATGACTCAATATTTAAAGTAATTCTATAGTTTAACAGAATGGTTGACAGAAGCATAGCACGACTACAGTTGTAAAATAAAATTTATTTTAAAATGGGACCAGATTTATTTAGTCATTGATATTGTGCCCGAGATGATATCAACAGCCCTGTTATAAAGCAACGCATCTTCATACTCATTAGGTGCAAAATGACAATCTCTTTGTGATTGCAATCAATTCCATTAATTTTCTATCAACTACAATTCGGATATCATACTTCACAGAAGACACGAAAACTCAGTCACTTTCAGCATTATTTTGACTTAAAGCCAATAATCTGTATATACACCCACCAATCTGTAAAATTCTCTTGTACATATTCAAGATCCCTCTGTTTACAACAATTAAACAATGTGTTTGTAAAAGCACAATTTTGACTAAACACTGAGAATACAACACTGCAAAGTAAAATGTTTTAGCTGTAATACAACAGCAGAAGTACCACAAGATGTGTGTCCTAATAATAATGTAATTCTTTAATAATTCTGAACAGGAACAATAATTCAGCCATTAGGCGTTTTGTGCATAGACTCTCAAAATGACAGGTTTAACCGCAATACTGATGAATAGTTGACTTCAATTACCCACTCTTGCAATGTTTGACTGCTTTTATTTTGCAGGTCTGTCACACAGACCATTCAAGCACACAGATAGTTTGGTGATTGGTGACAATGTGGAGGAAATCTGGATGGCTTGAGAACTTGTAATGGTTCTATTTTTCAATTCTCAGTGGGTTATGAAGCTGGCCATTGGCAGAGCCTGAGAAAAAGGAACCTTTTTCACAATATCAGGACCAGGATCTCCCAGGTTAACTCTGAGTGAAACTCCTACTGCCCAAATAAAAACACCCTGACCTCAATCTCAGGAGCATGTTTCCTAGCACTACCAGCAGGGACTGTCACATTGCCCTCACCTTCTGTACATCCATCACCTCTCAAAGAAATGACCAAATTTCTCCGACTGAAGACTTGTGCACAGTACATTGATTGCCAAATTCATTTCACTTACAGACTGCAAAATGCTGTCTTCTTTTAAACCAACCCAATCTATATTTGGCAATTGTCTCCAACGAGTCGCAAGAAATCATTAATCCAACTTCAGTACACCATTGCAAGCAATGGGAGAGAAATTATAACGTTATTTTTTGAAAGCAACTATTTGAATACTTCTTTATTGGTGATAACAATGCCAGACATGGGAAAAACGGAATGTCTCAGAGGGAATCAAGGATCAACCAATGAAGAGTCTGCATACATGTCAACTGAACATGGCCGACATGAGCAGAGACATGTTGAGTGACAACAATGAAAGCATGAAGGTTTGCAGTTGGAGGTGAGAATTCCCGGAATAATATCTCCAGAAAGATAGCCAATTAACATTGACACTCCTATGGCAGAAGGAAAACTTACAACAATTGACTAAGTATGTTCATTATGTGCAAACTGTTCAAATCCAATTTTTTATTCTGAAAAAGCAATGCTCGCTGTAGCTGATCACAGATTGTACTTTCAAAATCTATTATTAAACTGGATTCTCCCAGAACTCCAAGGTTCTGAGTAAGTTGGGCTAAAGTGAACATGAGAGACTGCAATGAACATTGCCAACAGATGGAGTGAATTACTGAGACAGCCGCCATTAATATCCAATAATGCAGAAACTACCAGCGTTCTCTGTCCCCTTTTGACCTTCCATATTGTCAGCATTCCATATTGAGATGTCTCAAATACATTAAAAATGACAGCAGAACCAGAATGGAAAAAGCTGGATAGAATTTGGATTGGAGTTAAAAGAATTACTCAATTGTCAAATGAGCTTTGCAATCAGCTGATCTCTAGCTGGAAGGATGTCTTCAGGCTTAACCATGTCTTCCTGTCATTTCCTGACAGGCGTCTTAGAATTCCTTCCTTCATACGAATTGATACCAAAACCCACAGACTTGGCAAGCAACAGCAATTCTGCCTTTCTGAAAGATTGCTTACAGTTGCTTCATTCTTTATAACTATCTCAATAACATATTTACTGAAATATTAAAATAAAATTCTAAATGTTGATCTATTTAGAGATTTTCATTCCTTGACCTTCTTTGTTTAAAGATGACAAGCTCAATAGTTTCAGAGAAAGGAAGACTAATCCATATGCAAAGAGTGTGCCCTATCCCAACCTTTAATGAAACATTATTATCTTTGCTCAACTGGTACACAGTCATGTGTTACTCCACCAACTGGTCACTTATGGGCAACCCTTCCTATTACTTGCTCCCTCATGCTTGCGTTATCGCCTCCCCCACATACTGGCTCAGTAAGGATTCCACATGTTTCCAGGAAAACCGGGCTGCCCCTCTTGGGAGCCTGAGAAATTAGTGTTTGCAGACATCCTGACCACCTCAGCTGACCCTATCCCATTCCCCATCAGTAACTGCATTTCCAGCAGGCATCTGGCGTCAACAGTGATCAAGCTGATTTTCCTTCGATCATGAAGGGTCTGGTCTCTGTAACCCTGAGCCAGAAGTTCAAGTCCCACTTAGAATGGGAGATGCATGATAATGTGTTGACTTAAAAACAAAACTCCCTCAAACATGGATAGCGGCCACCTCTTTACCCACGAGAAACCCATGCCAGGATAGCCAGGCCACTCCTGCTCAGGAAGCATTGCTGAGCAACTCTCAGAAGAAGCTGGCAATAATTTCCTCTTCCTGTTTATCAAGAGGCACTTGGCCTGCACTCTGCATCTCCCCAGTGACACTGGCGTAATCAGGAACCGAGTTTGCGATGAATCAGATACAAGGACTTTTCTGTTCTAACAACATACTGCACGCATGATTGAGACCACATCTGGAGTACCATGTATGGCTTTGGTCTCAGTACATAAGGAAGTATATGTTTGCTTTTGGGGTAAAACAAAAGTTTATTAGATTGATTCCTGGGATTAAAAACTTGTCCTTTGCAAAGAGAGTGAGTAGAATTAGCGTATGCTCTGTAGCTTTAGAAACTTTGAAAGATGACCTCATTGAAATGTACAGGATTTTCAGGGAGCTTTTAAGATGTAGGAACAGAAGTTGGCAACTTGGCCCATGGAGTCTGCTCTCCCCATTCAAAGAGATCATGGCAAATGTGATAACCCTCAACTCCTGCTTTTTCCCCCTTAACCCTTGATTCATTTTTTGATTAGAAATCTGCCCACCTCAGGCTTGCTAACAACCCAGTCTTCACAATCCTCTCAGGTAAAGAACTCTTACGGAAGACATTGGTCCTCACCTCTGAGCAAGGTCACAGCACCAAGGACCCAGGTTCAATTCCACCTTTGGGTGACTGTCTGTCTGGAGTTTGCACATTCTCCCCGCACCTTTGTAGGTTTCCTCTGGGGGGTCCTTCTCCTCACAGTCCAATGATGTGCAGGTTAGGTGTATTGGCCATGCTAAATTGCCCATATTGCCCAGGGATTTGCAGGCTGGATGTATTAACCATGGAGAATGCAGGATCATAGGGTAGGGAGGTGCGTCTGGGTGAGGTGTTCTTTGGAGGGTTGGTGTATACCCAATGGGCTGAAAGGCCTGCTTTCACACGATAGGGATTGTAAGTGTGTGACTCCTTATTCTGAGATTATTCCTTCTGGTCCCAGATTCTCCCATAAGAGGAAGCAATATTTCCATATCTACCTTGTCAAACCTCTTAAGAATTTTACACGTTTCAGTAAGGTTGCCCTTCATTCCTCTAAACTCCATAAAGCCCAACCTAATCCACCTCTCCTCATAATAAAATCCCTTCACATCAGGGATCAATGCCAAAATGCCAATTTACTTTTGCCTCGGCAAGAATTCAAAACCCTTGCTCACAATATTGCAGTTGTGGTCTTTCTAGTGCCTTGTACAGTTTTAGCAAGGCTTCCCTACTGTTAGGTTGCAGTTCCTTTGAAATAAAGGTTGACATTCCATTTGCCTTTCCTATAGGCACTTGCTACACCTATAGCTTCACGCATGATGACCCCTAAATCCCTCTGTAGTACAGCTTTCAGCAGTCCTTTTCAATTTAAATAATACTTGGCTCCTCTATTCTTCATACCAAAGTGCATAACCTCACATCTTCCACACTATTTTGTATCTGCCAGGTTTTTGCTCACTCTCTTAACCGGTCTATCCCAGTACGTACTCCTTGTGTCATCCTCATTACTTGCTTTCCCATCTACATTTGAGTCAACTGTAAACTTGGTGATAGCATATTAATTTCTAACATCTAATTGGTCAATATATAAACCATAAATAATTGTGGCCCCAGCACTGATCCTTGTGGCACTACAATAGTTATATCGATCGCCATTCTGAAAATGCTTCCCTTATCACACTTCTGTGCCTTCTAATAATTTGCCAATCTTCTACCCATGCTAATGTACCATAAGACCATAAGTAGGAACAGGAATAGGCTGTGAGGCACCGCGAGCCTGTTCCGCCATTCAATGTATCCAGTCATGGCTGATTCAACATTCCTCATGTCCACTTTCCTGCCCTTTCCCTGTAAATCTTGATTCCCCTACTCATCAAAAATCTATCTCAGCCTTAAAAATACACAAGGACTCTGCCCCAATGCTCTCTGTGGCAAGGAGTTCCAAAGACTCTCAACCCTCTGAGAGAAGATATTCCTCCTCATCTCAGTCTTAAACTGGCGCCTCTTTATTCTGAGACCCTTTGGTCCTAGACTCTCTCCTGAGGGGAAACATCCTCTCAGCATTTCCCCTTAAGAATCTTAAATATTTCAATAAGATCATCTTTCATCCTGTGTATCGTTATTCAAATAGTTGCTCTGCATTGTTCGCATATCCTTTTGCCCGAAACGTTGATTTTCCTGCTCCTTGGATGCTGCCTGATCTGCTGTGCGTTTCCAGCACCACTCTAATCTCTAATCTTTTGTTTTGTAAGCCTACTTTTCACCTCTCCAAA
The DNA here is from genome assembly GCF_004010195.1 of Chiloscyllium plagiosum. Taxonomy (NCBI): domain Eukaryota; kingdom Metazoa; phylum Chordata; class Chondrichthyes; order Orectolobiformes; family Hemiscylliidae; genus Chiloscyllium; species Chiloscyllium plagiosum. Next base: position 27,589,051 of record NC_057741.1, on the reverse strand, counting down.
ATTTTCCCCTGCTCTAATTACTCTGTCTACAGCCCTAACTATTCAATTCACCAGGACAGTTCTAAATTCAAGTGAAGCCAGTGTCTGACTGCAACAGCTCGCTTCCACCACAGTACTAGTGGCCATGAACTGAAACCCATTCCATCCACATTAACCTTTACGCCACATATTTATTCCTTTGACTTTATTTACTTAATGCCATGTTTCCCATGGTCCAGATAGTAATCCCAAGATTATCACCTTGGAGATTCTGCTTTCTAATTTAGCACCTAACTGTTTCAATCTTTTCAGCAGTGTCCTAGTCCAAGAAATAATGAGATTGTTTCCATGGGCTTGAGAATCCAGAATTGGGGTCACAATCTTACGATAAGTAGGTTGGCCATTTAGGACTTTGGTGAGGATTTGTTCCTTCACACAGAGGGATGTAGACACTTGGTCATTGAGTATATCCAAGATTACAGAATAATAGATTTTAAACCTTATGAGCAGGAAACTCGAATTGTTGCAACAGATCCACCCGATGATTTTTTAAAATCATTCACTGGATATGGGCATTGCTGCTTGGGTCTGCATTTATTGCCCATTTCTAGTTTCCCTTGAGAAGGTGGTGGTGAGCTGCTTTCTTGAACTACTACAGTCCATTTGGTGTACATTGTCATTCGGGAGGGAGTTTCAGGATTTTGACCCAGAGACACTGAAAGAATGGTGATATACCTCCAGGATGGTGAGTGGTTTGGAAAGGATGTTGCAGGAGGCAGTGTTCTCTTCTAGATGGTAGCGATCATGGGTTTTGGAAGGTACTTGAATAGTAGAAATGACTCGAGGGACAACGTAGCCCATTCATACACTATTTCTTAAATTTTTCTGGAGCTCCATTGAATGCAAACTCTAAATAACCCACTGCTGTTTAAGCCAGGAATTGTCGAAGTGAGTCAAGTATTCCAGACATATATACATATTTGATATTTGCCTCACAGATGAAGTCAAAGTCCTTAAACTGGGTAACAGCCAAATAGAATACCTTGTGTCAGTCACTTCTGAGTGGCCACAAAAACATTGTGAATCATTAGCTACCTACAAATTAGAGCGATATTTTGCCAATGACAATTCTGAAAATGGTGACCCAAGTCAAATGGATTCTAACTGGTTCCACTGGATGTGCTAAACATGAAGTACTCATCAAGATTTTCCAAATTATTTGTTAGCAAAGTTGTTCTATTTGAAAGGAACTCCTTAACTACAATGCACATGCAAACTGGAATAGCCAAAGTGGAAATTTTTTTGTCAATGTTTTGGCAATGTAATTATGGCACAAATTGTGTCATTATGTTTGGCAAACAAACAAACCCACTATTTTGCAAACACTGTTGCTGTAGTTTCACCCAATTAACTGTTTAATGGAATTACAGGCTTTACACTGACATTATGTGGGCAAAGAATCACTTAAAACATACAGCATAGCAGCAGGTTATTTAGCCCAATGCAGGAGTTTATACTCTAAAGTCTCCTTCTGCTTTAATTAATTCTCAGTGTTGCGTCCCTCCTTTCCATTCCTTTCAAAGGCATTGAACCACCCTTTGAAGATTCATTGGACTTCAACTGTTAACTGTTTCACAATCCACTGAGCTTTTCATTCTTGTAGGAGATGTAGGCATGGCTGGTAAGGCTGGCATTTGTTGCACATCCTTAGTTGCCCTTGAACTAATCGGCTTTCGAAGCCTTTTCAAAAAGTAGTTAAGAGTCAACCACAGCAATGTCTGCCCAGCCCTTGGTCTGGAGTCATGTATAGATAAGACTAGACCAGGTAAGGATAAGACCATAAGACATAGGAGCGGAAGTAAGGCCATTCGGCCCATCGAGTCCACTCCACCATTCAATCATGGCTGATGGGCATTTCAACTCCACTTACCCGCATTCTCCCCGTAGCCCTTAATTCCTTGTGACATCAAGAATTTATCAATTTCTGCCTTGAAGACATTTAGCGTCCCAGCCTCCACTGCACTCTGCGGCAATGAATTCCACAGGCCCACCACTCTCTGACTGAAGAAATGTCTCCGCATTTCTGTTCTGAATTTACCCCCTCTATTTCTAAGGCTGTGTCCTCGGGTCCTAGTCTCCTCGCCTAACGGAATCAATTTCCGAACGTCCACCCTCTCCAAGCCATGTTGGCAGGTTCTCATCCCTAAAATGAATCTGATGTGTTTTTTCAATAATCAATGCCAGTGGACTGGCTTTCGATTTCAGATTGAATTAAATTCAAATTTCACTAGATGCTGTGGTGTAAGTTAAATCAAGTCCCTCAAAATATCATCTTGGGTTTCTGAAGGACCAATTCAGTTGCATTACCACTGGGCCACTGCTTCTTAGTTATGTTGCCAGACTTGCTGTGTTCCTCCAGTAATTTGTTTTACTTCAAATTGATCAATTGTATTTACTTTAGCAACCACTTATTGATGTAAGACCTTTAATGTAATAAGAGTCCTATGATGTTTCACAAAAGCATTCAAATCAAATTATGACATCTAGCCATACACAACAGATATTTAGTCAGATGACCAGAAGTTACTTAAAAATGTAGGCTTTAAAGATTCTTTTAAAGGAGACAATGGAGATAGAGAGGCAGTGAAATATAGAAAGAATATTCCAGAATTTAAGGCCCAATTAAGTGAAGGCATGACCATCAATAGTGGAGTAATTAAAATCAGGGATCTATAACAGACCAGAGTAAGAGAACCACATGTCAAAGCGTTTTAATGCTGGAGGATGTTACAGAGGTAGGAATGTTACAAACCATGGGGTGATATGAAAATGAGAATAACGGTTTTAAAATGTCTCTTCCTGTTTCTGCACCTTTACCCCTGCTTTCTCTCAGCCTGGCCATCTCCCCTTGTACTTCTTTCATCTCCACCCCCCCCTTTAATCTCAAGGAGTGAAGACTTGAAATGGTATGGCTGACAACTGATTCAGAATCTGTCACCAGATCTGGCAGGACAAAGCAGTCCACTTGAATGGCACCCTATCTAACTCCTTCATTGTTCAATCCCTCCACCAATGGGTTATAGAGAGAGGGTAGGGGTCAGTGTGGACTTGTTGGGCCGAATGGCCAGTTTCCACACAGTAGGTATTCTATAAATAATGGTCAGCAATTAACTGTCAGTCATCATCTAACTAATACATTCTCCATGGCAATCAGAGTCCACTTGTCAAACAACCAGTATTAACATTGTCAATTTAGGGGAACATTCTTTCAGATAGTTCTGGTGAGTGCAAGGTGGAAAACTTTGACAAAAATGTGTTTTTTTTCAACAACTTTTATAATAAAAATTATATATAATGCATTTTTGTAAGAGTTATGCTTACCTGTTACATATCTAAATAATATACAGTGTATATACCTTGGACAGTCATATGGCCATACTCGCCTAAAAATGCTCGATTTCAGAAGCTAAGCAAACTCGGGGCCTGTTTAGTACTGGGATGGGACACTGCCTGGGCATAGCAGCTGTGGTAGGATCTCTGTAGTCAGCTCTGGAATGCACTGCCTGGAAGCATGGTGGATGCAGGTTTAACAGAGGCATTCAAGAAGACATGAGATGATATTCAAATAGCAACAATCTGCAGAGTTGCAGAGAAAACGCCAGAAATTGGCACTAAGTTAACATGTTCAGAGTCCGTCAGTCACTCACAGAATACTGACTGGCTTCCTTCTGCGCCATTACAATTCTGTGGGAAAGTCTCCCTCCAGTATGTAATATTGATGCCCTGTCAGAATGGCTCTTTAGAATTGTGCTGTTTGGTGCTGCTAGAAAAATATGTTCCAAATGAAAGTAAAGTTAGAGTCAATTTGTGACTTTCCACATAAATTGTCATGTTATTGAGTCAGAGTTAAGTCTGTTTAGCACAATGTGTTAACTCCATGCCTCATTAAATCTGGGACTTGGGTTTAATCCAGTTGAAATGAATGTAACCAAAACATGTTCTCTCTCCACTCTTAATGAAAGTCCTCATCTAAAGCCAGTTCAGGTAGTCTCGAGGCTGCTGATCAAGTCAAAGGGTCCAGTAAGAAGTTACACCCTGGGAGCAAGACTCGTGTGCTCAATGGAAACATCAGTACAGGGAGGTTATTCCAAGGAAATATTTGGAGGAAGCTTTCCTCTACAGTTGGCTGTGCTGTATCTGACCTTATTAAAGTGTTGACACTGTGCCTGTAACAAGTTTACAGGCCAACATCCTCTGGCCTTTGAGCTTTATAATGTATTCCTTTTTAACACTGAGTTAAACTGAAATTCGATTTTAACTCCTCCAAGGAGTTGGGGGTGGGCTGAGGAGGACGAATTCCATCTACGTATTCATACGCAGAGGTTAACAAATTTGTTAATAAAGTAGAAATGCAAACATGTTACCACTTGCATTAAGAGTTGTGGATAGATGGAATTAAAACCCCTTGATAGCAATTCATGTTCCAATCCAGCCAAAATGCAGCAGCACTCTGTTCTTTCATTCCCAGTAAACTGTTACATCAACAGTCGTGAAGATGCCATAATAAATATTGAATAGCTATCACTCATACTTGAACAGTTTGCTTGCAGCATTTGGTAAAGTGCTTTCGAAGATATGTCCAATGATAACACTTTTGTGAGAGCTACTCACATAACCTACACCTGCTTTTTGCATCAGGGAGTTAAGAGAAGGTGAATAAAGCACTTGGCTCACTGAGGACGCTCAGTAAACATCTCCTCAGTCCCAGTGTCTGGGCACTGTTGATGATTTTTCAGTTTGAGAAGCAGAGAGAAAAAAAAAAGCTTAGCCAGTTCACACACTGCAGCTTTCACACTGACAGAATGAGAAAAAGAAACTTGCATTTTTAGAGCACCTTGCATAACCTTGGGATGTCCTCAATGAATTACTGTTGAAGTGCAGGCATACAGCAAGGAATTGTGGCAGAAAATATCTGTATGTTGATCTCAGATTCAACAAAGAGACAATGGCCAGATCTTTTAGGTGTTATCTGAGGGATAAATATTGATCAGAATACCAGGAATATTTTCCTGTTATTTTTAATGGTGCTACAGGACCATTTACCTCCTTCTGAGAGAGCAGATGGTTTGCACGAGGCATCTTTCTCTGTTTACTGGGCAACCATCAAACAAAAATCCTGTGATCAAAATTCTGAATCTGTAGACCACAATGTTCCAACAGAATGAGCAACGGGAGATTCTATCTTTGGCACGAAAAACAGGGAGAAATGCAGAAAGACAGAGAGAGCAATAAAATGGAAAAGACAGGGAGAGAAATAGACTGACGGAAAGAGCTACAGGCTCTCAGGCAGAGAGAATTAACGAGGGGGAGAGTGAATATGGATAACAGATAGAGAGAATGAATGAGGTAGGGCAGGAAGCTGGGAACGAGCACATGTGTGTGAGAGTTTGCATGGGTTTGAGAATGGAAAGAATGAGTAAAGATTACACACACCAATACATGAGTGGGCACATTTCTGTTGTTATTTTATATTCATATTTGTTTTTTCCTAACCTTGCAGAGCACAGTTTTCAGACGAATTAAGTTTACCGCTTTCGTGCCAAATGTATGAACAATCCATTTGGAGGGATGATCTGGAACATCTGTTTACAGAAAGCACCAAGTTGGAGGAGTGATTCCACATGAAGCCTGAGATCATCACTGAGAAGGTGGTTTTAGGCTACCAACCAAATGTCTGGATAAAACTTCCTTTATCGCTGCAAGTAATTGATATTATGTACAGGAGAATGACTTCAGGTCTTTAGAGGATCTAGCTTCGGGTAATAAATCCAGCTTGAAGCTGTTGGCCACCCACCTTCCATTTACTGGTGACCCTCAGTAGACACATTACTGCCTTATGTCTCTCTATCGGACTTCCACTTGTGACCTGGCAGCTATGGGATCTTAATGGAGCAGTGAAAAACTGAAGCAGTGGTGCTTTCCTTCCTTTTTTGATGTCGAACAAAAAAAATACCAAATACTGAGACAAGATTCTGTTCATTCCAACTCCTTCCAATTCATTCTCTTAAAGGTAGTTCTTCTCTTCCTGTCAGGAAAGAGCATAATGGCAGTATTTACAGCTGTCTGATCTCCATTTTGAAATGGTGGCCTGACTAAAGAAAAATGCGGAGCTTGCTATTCACTGGGTCATCGACATGAGTCCTTGTTGTACTGTTGGGAGTAGGCAAGAAATTAATTTTGAAATTACAAAATGATGCCATTACTTTAACTTGAAAAGAAAACAATCTAGAAAGCCTTGCATTAATATAGCACCTTTCCCAACTGAAGGGCACGTCAAAGTGTTCCACTACACTATTGAAATATAGTCACTGGTGCAATGGAAAAAATGTAGTGGCCATAATAAAACAGAAGGTGCTGAAGAAACCCAGCATCTATGGAGCGATAAACACAGTGAACGTTTTGAGACTGGTACGTTCAGAATATGGCAGTCCTGTTCGCCAGTGTGAATATTATATGATGTAGAAAGGACTGCATTTGTGCTTAGCTAAGCAGACTTGTAAATATACATTTTGTGCAATTTATTTAATGCCATCCCAAGCCATGGTTTGATAAAGAATGCACTCTACCCACTATAAAACTGATCCCTTGATAACAGGAACTATAATGAGGGTCATGGATAATCATTTATCTTGGGTAAAGATTGCTGGGAGAAGTGCTGGAACCAAACAACAATATTCTGCCTTCATTTCATGTATATCATTTAGACCAAAATTTCAAAGGTTTTCACAGAGATGCTACCAAAGAAACTTCTTTCAAATAATTCTGAAAACAAATTGCTAAGTTAACATTCAAATTTCTCATCAGAGTGATTTCCATTGTGTTGCTGATTATCAATAAATCATAGAAGCTGATTATTCCATGAATCAGTGAATCTACCTATGATAGGCATCACTCTAAAGGAACCCTTTGCATTCATGTCCTTGATTGGTGCCAAACATTTCAGAGCTGGTCAATACTTGAAGATTTATCAACTTATCAACGTGTTGCGGAGTCTGATCCCTGCAAGAACTGGCAGCTTATTTTTGACATGGTTTGTTTCATTATCCTGATAAAGAAATGCTGAAGAGATCCTCAGCTCCACAAGGCCTTTCTCCAAATGGCGTACGCTGCTCCCTGGCGAGCTGATCCTCTGAATCCTTCTGGAGGGCACTTCAGGAACTTAAAACATATGACCACGGAAAGAATTTTGGGAGAAAAGCTCATTTGAGTTTCAAAAGCGTACAGTATTTAGGCATTTTTTTTTTAAATGTATGACAGGGAATAAGAAGATACTGATGACTTCACATTGATTGGACCTTAATCACACAGTCACGGAATTATTATAGCACCAAAGGAGAACTTCCACCCATCAGGTCTGCAATGGTTTTTCAAGTGAATGCTTCACTTAATGCCAATTTCTAGCCTTCACCTCACAATCTTGCACATTTTCTTTTCAAATAACAGCCTCAACTCCCATTTAGCTGCATCTGTTAAACCTGCCTCTCAGGAAATGCAACAACTCACTGTCCAAAAACAAAAGCTTTTCTCATATCACATTCTTGCTTCTTTAGCCAATAACGCATTATAGACTTTCACAATAACCAATTTGTTAATTAGCCTTGCCCAAGAGAAACGCATCATACCTATTGTAATATAAAGTATTTGACCCTTATGCAAGATAAAAACTAAATGTTATTCTCCTTAATTTTTTTGTTTGAAGCAGGGTTCTGCAAAAGAGGCAGGTGGCAAATGTCTTGAAGGGATGGAAAAATAGATGAGAATATTTTAACAATATAAGTAGTTGTGCAAGAAAGCTAATTGAATATACATAACAGGTGTGTTTGTTTTTCCATCTTTTTCCATAAAGACAAGTTGTACCGGTTAATTAAATGTATCTGATCTACACTTTCATTCGCAGAGGAATACAAAAGCTTAACGATTTGTAGGAAGCCTTACCAAAGGAAGACAAACAAAACAATTGTCCATAAGCTCTTCAAAAAGACAGACAAAATACACATGCAAAAGATATGAATATCTGGTTCTAGAGATCCAAGATATTATTGATAGAGCTCCAGGTTATACAATCGTACAGGCAATTGTGAAGCCATGTTCTTTTTCATTCACTTTTATGTTCCTATTTTATTAATTCAGTGATGAGGGCATTGCTGGCTAGGGCAACATTTATTGTCCAATGCTGGAGAAAATGGTGATGATTTGCCTTCTTGACCCACTGCAGTCCTTGGGATAGTGCTGGTCGAGAGAGAGAGCTCTGGGCTGTTGACCCAGTGACACTGAAGCAACAGTAATATATTTCGACATCAGAGTGGGAGGGGTCTTGCACATGGAGATACTCCCAAGCTGCTCTTGTACTTCTAGGTGAACATGAACTTGGGAGGTGCTATTACAGGAGCCTTAGTGAGTTGTTGCAGTGTATCTTGTAGATGGTGCACACTGCTGCTACTGTGTGTCAGAGCACTGCTTTGTCTTGACGAGATGTGGAGGTGCTGGGATGGACAAAATTAAAAATGACATAACACCAGGTGAGAGTCCAACAGGTTTATTTGGAAGTACAAGCTTTTGGAGCGCTGAAGAAGCAGTGCTCTGAAATTTATTACTTCCAAATAAATCTGCTGGACTATAAGCTTGTGCCATGTGATTTTAACTTTGTCATGACAAAAGGTGCCCAGCTCTTGAGTGTTGTTGGAGCTGCATGCATCCAGGGTATGTGGACAATATTCTATTACACTCCTGACTTGTGCCTTGAAGATGGTAGGCAGGAAAAACATTTCTTGTCTAGTCTCTGACTTCCTTTTGTAACCATTGTATTTATATGGCTTCTCTAGCTCAGTTTCTTGCCAACTATAACTCTCAGAATGTTGATAGTGGGGCATTCAGCAATATGATACAGGTCGTAGTCCCACTTCCTGGCACACTGACACAGTTCTCTGGCTAGCAAGAGAACTGTGACGAAAACTAAAACTGAACCCACACCATCCACTCCGCCCAGGAATTCCTTAACATCATCAAAGACATCAAGATAGAGGACAATGAGGTCATAGTCTCCTTTGCTGCGACGGCCTTATTTACATCAATAAACATCACCCTAGCCAAAGAAACACGGGCCTCACTGCCAGACAAACCAGGAATATAAACAGCATCAACTCCATCAGTAAGGAAAGCACTCAAACTACTGGACATGTGCCTCACAATCCACTTCACCTTCAACAACAACATATACAAACAAATCAACGGGACACCAATGGGGTCACCAATATAAGGACTTACAGCAGAAGCAGTTATACATAGGTTAGAACGAACAGCCCTTCCCATGATCCAGCTTTGGCCCACTATGTGGATGACACCTCTGTCATCACAAAATGTGACAAACTAGAAGAAACCCACAAACACAAACAACATCCTCACTCATATAAGATTCACCAAAGATGAGAAGAACAATAACCGACTCCCTTTTGTGATGTCACGATAGAACAAAAAGCTAATGGAGAACTGCAGACCAGCATTTACAGGAAAGCTATATACACTGATCAGATACTCAATTATGGAAGCAACCATCCTAACACCTACAAACAGAGCAGCATCAGGACATTACTTAAATGAGCCACAACATAGTGCAGCAGCCTTGAACTACGAGAAGCCAAGGAGAAACACCTATACAACATATTCAGGAACAATGGTTACCCGATTAGCGCAGTCCCCTAATTCCTGCACAATGGACCTAAACAGGAAGACACAACACGGCCAGAGACTCTGGTCACCCAACCACACATCAATCATTTCGGAGATGACCACCAGACTACTTCGATCTCTTGCCGTCATGGTAGCCCACAAACCTACCACCACACTGGAACAATTACTGATTAAGTTAAAGGATCCCACAGCCAGCAGAACAAATGTAATGTACAAAATACCATGTAAGGACTGCAACAAACATTACATTGGAAACCAGCGGGAAACTAGTCAGCAGGATGCATGAGCACCAACTAGCAACTAAAAGACATGACCAACTATCACTGGTATCCATACACACAGACGAACAGGGACACCACTTTGACTGGGACAATACATCCATCCTGGGACAGGCCAAACAAAGACACACACAGGAATTCCTAGAAGCCTGGCATTCAAACCAGAACTCCATTACCAAATGTATAGATTTGGACCCCATTTACCAACTTCGCAGAAACAGAACCAGAAATGATGCCACCCATCACAACAGACTAAAACACATTAACAGCAAGCGGAACAGAATACCAATGCTTCACTGGAGGCTCGCTGATGATGTTACCTAGCAGTCACTGTTTGTAACTTTAAAGTTGCACAGCCTTTTAAATTCATAATATTTTCCTCAATTACTTTCATTGTACAAAAACCTTTCATTTGGTTTACTAATAACTTTATTTGATGCTGTCAGTGGTTCCAAATGAACAGAACATAAGGTGCTGCATGCAAAATGACATTCTCCCTGCCTCAGGTCACTGATCATTAGACTGAGCATCAGATTCACAAATTACCTTCTTGATGGAGGAACGGGTAGCAACAGAGGTGCTGATGAAAGGAAAACAACATCAACATTTAAAATGGGAATCAACTATGAAGGAAATCATAAGCTAGTCAAACTGAATTAGCGTGGTTTAATGAAAGGGAAATCATGACCATTTAATTTCTTAGAGTTATTCAAGGAAGTCTCAACCAGGGTGATAAAAGGGATTCACCAGATGTAGTGTTTGGACTTCCAGGAGATGTTCAACAAAATATCTCACTAAAGGTTAAGTCATAAGAGCCCACAGTGTTGGAGGTAGTCTTTTGGCATGGACAGAGAATTGGCTCATGGGCAGGAAACAGTGGATAGGATAAGGGGTTATTTTCAGGTTGGTGACCCTGAGACCAGTGGGGTCCCACAGAGGTCAGTGCTGGGACTGCAGCTGTTTGTAGTCCATATATTAATGACCTGTAAGCAAGGAGTGAATGTACTGTACCCAAATTTGCAGAAACTTTTAAATAGGTGACAAGGTAGGTCGTGAACGGGATAGAAACAGAGAGATATTGATAGGTTAAGTAACTGGCAAAACATTGACAAATGGAGTATAATGTGGGAAATGTGAAGTTGTTCATTTTGGAAGGGAAAATGAAAGAACAAAATATTATGGAGAAAGTGAGGTCTGCAGATGCTGGAGATCAGAGCTGGAAATGTGTTGCTGGAAAAGCGCAGCAGGTCAGGCAGCATCCAGGGAACAGGAGAATCGACGTTTCGGGCATAAGCCCTTCTTCAGGAATGAGGAAAGTTTGTCCAGTACTCTCAGATAAAAGGTAGGGAGGAAGGACTTGGGGGAGGGGCGTCGGAAATGTGATAGGTGGAAAGAGGTCAAGGTGAGGGTGAAAGGTCAGACTGGGGTGGGGGCGGAGAGGGCGGGAAGAAGATTGCA
>NC_057741.1:27550677-27576505 GCF_004010195.1 Chiloscyllium plagiosum | reverse complement strand
TGCCCTCCACCGCATCTCTTCCACTTCCCGCTCCTCCGCCCTTGAACCCTGCCCCTCCAACCGCCACCAGGACAGAACCCCACTGGTCCTCACCTACCACCCCACCAATCTCCGTGTACAGCGCATCATCTGCCGTCAGAAAGCTAGCACACAGATACACCAGGTAATCAGGAAGGCTAATGAAATGTTGGCCCTTATTTCAAGGGGGTTGGAGAATAATTGTAGGGATGTCTTACTGAACGTGGACAGGTGCTGGTGGGACCACATCTGGGAAACTGTGGTCCCCTTATTGAAAGAAAGGTATAATTTCACTGGAGGCAGTTCTGATAATATTCAGCAGGATGATCCCTGGTTTGGAGGGATTGTCTTATGAGCAGAGGTTAAATAGGTTGGGACTCTACCCACTGGAATTTAGAAGAATGAGAGATGATCTCACTGAAATATGGACTCCATTAACAAACATATAGATGTGGACCCCATTTGCCAACCTCCCCGAAACAGATTCTTAAGTAGCTTATAAAGGTTGAGAGGATGTTTCTCCCATGGGACAGTCTTGAACCAGCGGGCACAGTCTCATAATAAAGGGATGCTAAAGTCATAAGGAAGAACTTCTTCTCTCAGAGAGTTCCGAGTCTTTGGAACTCCTTGGCACAGTGAGCTGTGCAGCACAGCCCTTGTTGTATCTGAGGCCAAGATAGATCAATTCTTGATCAGTCGGGGAATCAAAGGTTACAGGAAAAGAGCAGGAAAGTAGACACGAGAAATGTCAAACCATCCTTTTGAATAGTGAAGCAGGCTGGAGAGGCCGAATGGCCTACTCCTATTCTTATGGCCTGAACGTGTAAGCTCTCAACAACAGAACTGACAGGAAACTGGCCCAAAAGGAGAAGCTAGTATTTGCAAATTTAATTCATTCTAAAGAGATCTTGCTGTGTGTAAGCTAATATGGCAAAGAAACCAAATTAGCTGCTCATGGCCTTGCCGAACGAACTTAACAATCGCCTTTATTTGCTTCCTGAACAGAATTTTTTTTCTGTCAGCTCTGTTTATAAGAGGTGGGCGGTTTAACATGCCAGCTGAGATAATATAAAAATCCCATTAGGAGCACTCATCTTCACGTGATCAGCAACTGAGCAGTCCTTGACGGTAGTGTCAAGCTGGATTTCAAACCCCACTGAAAGGCCTCAGCCTGTGTGTGCTGTTGCCTAGCCTCTGGGACTGCTCTTAATGGAAGCACATGATACCTCTGCGAGTTCCCAAGGTTAAAGTCAACCAGACCTGACACTTCCCTTCTCAGCCTGAGATGTGGCTGCATCTTTTCATGGAGCTGCATTATACAGAAAAAAGATCAGGAGACGAAAACAAGAAACAAATAATGAGGAGGACCCTTTCATATCGTGCTAAGGAAAGATATATATTTGATACAGTTAATAAGTAATGAATGTATTTTTCTCCCTTTCCCTTGACAGCCTCCAGTCACTCTCCTTTGTTCGGACAATGAGTTTCACTGGTCATTAATGCTACCGAGTTAGTCGGCAAGATCTAGGTAGTTCCACGATTGACAAGCTGTCACCTTTATATCCCCAAGGGAAGATCAGGCTAAAACAGAAGCCTGCAGAAGTCAAAACGGAAGGCAACTGAGCTCAAATATTCACCCAGTTCAAGGCTGCAACTTAACCAAAATTTGTGGGCGGCATGGTGGCACAGTGGTTAGCACTGCTGCCTCACAGCGCCGGAGACCCGGGTTCAATTCCAGCCTCAGGCGACTGACTGTATGGAGTTTGCACGTTCTCCCTGTGTCTGCGTGGGTTTCCTCCGGGTGCTCCGGTTTCCTCCCACAGTCCAAAGATGTGCAGGTCAGGTGAATTGGCCAGGCTAAATTGCCCGTAGTGTTAGGTAAGGGGTAAATGTAGAGATATGGGTGGGTTGCGCTTCGGCGGGGCGGTGTGGACTTGTTGTGCCGAAGGGCCTGTTTCCACACTGTAATGTAATCTAATACCTTTCAGAGGTGAATCCAGCAGAGAAAGGAACAGAATTTGGAGATGCGGGTATTGGACTGGAGTGTACAAAGTTAAAAATCACACAACACCAGGTTATAGTCCAACTGGTTTATGTGGAAGCATGAGCTTCAGAATGTTTGCTGGAGTTCACCTATTTATCCATAAGATCATTATCTTTTCACCTTAGGAATGGCCAGAAACAAGATCTGATCTTGAGGAATTTAGTACAAAGAGTCATCTCAAATGACAGGAGGCTGCAGAAGGATTTGGACAGTTTAAGAGAGTGGGCAAAGAAGTGACAGATGCAATATGACATGGGAAAGTGAGAGGCCATGCACTTTAGTAGGCAGAATCGAGGCATGACCTATTTTCTAAATGGGGAGAAAATTCAGAAATCTGAAGAGCAAAGGGATTTGGGCGCCCTCCTCCAGGTTTCTCTTAAGGTAAACTTTCAGGTTGAGTCGGTAGTTAGGAAAGCAAATATAATGTTGTCATTGATCTCGAGAGGACTAGAATATAAAAACAGTGATGTACTTCTGAGGCTTTACAAGGCTCTGGTCAGACCACACTTAGAGTATTGAGAGCAACTTTGGGCCCCATACCTCAGGAAAGATGCATTGGCCCTGAAGAGATCCAGAGGAGGACTGTGGGCCTATACTCAATGGAGTTTAGAAGGATGAGGAGGAAATCTGATTGAAACTTACAGAATACTGAAACGCTTGGACAGAGTTTTCATTGGGAATATGTTTCCATTGGCAGTAGGGACAAGGACCAGAGGACACATCCTTAGAGTAAAGGGAAGACCTTTTAGAACAAAGATAAGGAGAAACCTCTTTTGTCAGAGAGTGGGGAATCTATGACATTCACTGCCACAGAAGGTTGTGGAGACTAGGCCATTGAGTATATTTAAAACAGAGGTAGATCAGCTCTTGATTGCAAGGGGATCAAAGGTCATGGGGAGAAAGCAGGAAAATGGGATTGAAAAACCTATCAGTCATGATTGAATGGCAGAGTAGACTCAATGGGCTGAATGGCCTAATTTCTGCTCCTTTTTCATATCGTCTTCTTATTTGTGCAGATACATTGTAATTTTGTTATTCATTTTTGGGATGTGAAAAACACCGAATTTGTTCCCTTGAATCTAATGGCTTGCCACCTTAATTCGAAGAGCAGCCTCATTGTTGTAGATCCATAGTCACTCATAGGCCAGACCAGTTAAGGATGGCAGATTTCTCTCCATGAAAGACATTTGTGACCGTACAATTTAGAAGCAGTAGACCATTCAGCCCCTCAAGCCACTCAATAAGATCATGGCTGATCTGACTATAAAGTTAAACCCACAATTCAACCTACTCCTTAGAAGCTCTCAGCATCTCGCTTAACAAGTGCCAGATACACGAATAGGAAAGGTTTAAAGGGAAATGGGCCAAATGCAGGCAAGTGGGACTAGTTTAGTTTGGAAAACTTGATCAGCATGAACAGGTTGGACCGAAGGGTCTGTTTCCATGCTGTATGATTCTATGACTCTAGAAGTACTTCAGCGTTAAAAATATTTGAAGACTGAGCTTCCGCTGCCTTTGCGGGAAGAGGGTTCCAAAGGTACATAATTCTCTGAGACCAAAGAAATGTCTCATATCTGTTTTAAATGGACAATCTCTCGTTCTAAATTCTCACATAAGAGGAAACATCATGTTGACATCTAACCTACCAAGATCCCTCAGGATTTCAGTTGTTTCAATCAAATCACCTCTTAATGCTCTGAACTCCAATAGATACATGCATCACTTGTCCTCATAAGCCCCCACCTCGCCCCTTAGTATGGAGGTATTTGTGTAGCAAACATTCTCTAAACAACCTAATACAATTTTCACACAGAGGGTGGGGAGTGTATGGATTTGAGTTTCCAGAGGAAGTGGTGGAGGCTGGTACAACTACAGCATTTAAAAGGCATCTATATGAATAGGAAGGGTTTAGAGGGATATGCAGAAAGTGAGGACTGCAGATGCTGGAGAATCAGAGTCAAGAGTGTGGTGCTGGAAAAACACAGCAGGTCAGGCAGCATCCCAAGAAGCAGGAGAGTCAACATTTTGGGCATAAGCTCTTCATCAGAAACATTATTCCTCCTGCTCCTTGGATGCTGCCTGACCTGCTGTGCTTTTGCAATGCCACACTTTTCGACTTAGAGGGATATGGGCCAAATGCTGGCAAATGGGATTAGATTAGTTTAGGATATCTGGTCGGCATGGACAAGTTGGACCGAAGGGTCGAGAGTGTAGTGGTGGAAAAGCACAGCAGGTCAGGCAGCATCCGAGGAGCCCTTCATCAGGAAGTGCTTATGCCCGAAACGTCGATTCTCCTGCTCCTCGGATGCTGCCTGACCTGCTGTGCTTTTCCAGCACGACACTCTCAACTCTGAGCTACAGTATCTGCAGTCCTCCCTTTCTCTAAGTTGGACTGAAGGGTCTGTTTCTGTGCTGTACATCTCTATGACTCGAATAGCTGGTCAATACCCATCAATGATGCTAAAGGATTAACATTTTCTTCTCAATTCACTTTCAGCATTTCAATGGGCATCAATGCTTGTCATGAAATAACAAAGGATTTCCCAGCAGAAATGTTAATATGTGCTTGTATTGTTGATTCTTTGTACTCTTCATACATGGCAGAGATCCTTATTCTTGAAATATTACATCCAATGCTGCTGTTAGGAACAGCAAGGTATGTCCAATTGACAATGGAGTAAGGCATGAAGAGATGATTGGCTTCCTGTTACCCCTTGATCTTCTAAGCGCAGAGGCCCGTGAAAATACATATAACATTTTCTGTACACAACAGGTTGCATGCCTTCATTTGTGAAGCATATGATGTTGTCTCATCAATATACATATTTCCAAATCTATCAGCAAATTTGCAAAAATGAGTGACTTCCTTGCTGGAAAATACTTGGAATGGAGATGTTTGGTGGAGATTTTATGAGCATTTTGTGGCTATATTGTTTCTTCGTTTCTGGGTACAGTTCATGTTTAGATGAACCTCCCAGCTTTACAAATCTTCAGAGACCATCGAAAAAAAAATCCACAGCATGCCTTTCCCACAGTGGGATAAATCTGAGATCTCCTGGGTCAGATACGTGATAGATGTGCTTGATCACAAGTCTGGCTCTCTCACAGTTTTGCCTTGTTTGGTTTCTTTTCTTTCATGGGGACCAAACACAGGGAGCTGAATACGTTAATCTCTTAGAAGAGAAAAGAGTTCATCTTATTTTTTTTCCCTCTGTGGGATTAAACTCAGCTGCCCTGTCTTAAACATAAAAGAGAAACAGAAAGCTTCTCTCAAAGAATTTCTCATTGATGATCAGCACCTTCAGGACAGAAGAGAATATTCAGTAAAACTACATTTACTTAGCATTAAGATTTTGTTACGCAAACATTTTTACTGCCAATCCTCTATCTGACATAACTCCAGACACTGCAGCCCAGTACTATGTAGTCTGCCAAAAGCAACTTCACACAATTAGTTCATTGTGCTTTTCAATAAAGACTACACTGTCTAGCTGCCTCAGTGAAAACACAATTGTAACTGTACAAATATAAGTTCTGGGGAAACAAGTCACTTTCACAGCAAAGAAGTCTTTAAAGTGGCCTTTAAATTGTTTTACAAAACAACAGAGGTCATTGGTAAATAAAGATTTGCTTTCCTTCCCTCCTCTGCCATTTAAGACATTAACGTCTTGCGGTTCTATAGGTCTAAACACATTTTAGCCATGGACAATTAACAAGCGAGTCTAGTATTGGCAGACAATGAGAAATATTATATTGGAGTCTGGTTCCATCCTCACCCACCTGTCACATGCATCAAAAGTCCTTTCCTAATTGTTAGGACCTAGAACCCTTGCAGTTTTTCATCTCTGTAATACAGAGTGTAAGGGCTTCTGTAGTGAATCACATCAATGTAAACTAGGTATAGAAGCTGGGTCTTTCTGGCATGGTCTGGAAAGTTGGAGAACTCACTGTTACAAACAGCTATGCAACTGAGGAAATCTGATGCAAGGCCAATTAGAGACTTAGAATCATACAGCACAGAAACAGACCCTTCGGTCCAACTCGTCCTCACCGACCAAGTTGTCCAAACTAAACTAATCCCACTTGCCTGCGTTTGGCCCATATCCCTCTAAACTTTAATAAAAACCGAAAGAACTGCAGATGTTGTAAATCAGAAGTGAAAACAGAAATTACTGGAAAAGCTGAGCAGGTCTGGCAGTATCTGTAGAGAGAGATCAGAGTTAACGTTTCGGGTCGAGTGACCCTTCCTTAGAACCCATAGTAAAATAGGGCAGAGTCAGCACGGCATTGTCAGGGGGAGGTCATGCCTGAGAAATCTGTTAGCATTCTTTGAGGAGGTAAGGAGGAGAGCCAGAGGACATGATCTATTTGGATTTCCAGAAGACTTTTGACAAGGTGCTGCACAGGAGGCTGCTAAATAAGCTAACAGAAGGAAGGTACTGGCATGGATAGAGGATAGGCTCACTAGCAGAAAGCAGAGACCAGGAGTAAAGGGGTGTTTTTCAGAATGGCAGCTAGTGGCTAGTGGAATTCAGCAAGGCTCCATGTTTGGACCACAACTATTCATGTCAGACATTAATGATGTGGACGAAGGAACTGAGGGCATTTTTGCAAAGTTTGCAGATGATGTTGATTTTCCTGCTCCTTGGATGCAGCCTTACCTACTGTGCTTTTCGAGGACCACTCTAATATTGACTCTAATCTCCAGCATCTGCAGTCCTCACTTTCACCTCACCTTGTTGGGGGGTCCAGAGGAGGTTCACAAGAATGGTCCTGGGAATGAGTGGGAATGGGACATGGTTGAGGACTCTGAATCGGTTTTTAATAGAGTTTAAAAAGCTGTAGGGGGGAATCATTGAAACTTACAGAATACTGAGAGGTCTGGACAAAGTGGACATGGAGAAGATGTTTTCAACAGTAGGAGAGACCAGGGCCCAAGGGCACAGCCGCAGAGTGAAGGGATGACCTTTTCGAACTGAGATGAGGAGGAATTTCCTTAGCCAGAGGGCGACGAATCTGTGGAATTCATTGCTGCAGAGGGCTGCAAAGGCCAAGTCATTGAGACTCTTTAAGACAGAGATAGACAGGTTCTTGATTAGTAAAGGGATCAAAAGTTATGAGGGGAAGGTAGGAGAATAGGTTGAGAAACATATTAGCCATGATGGAGAAGAAAGGCCTAATTCTGCTGCTATGTCTTATGGAAACCTGGATATAAGTTACTCTCCTTCCCATTTAGCTGGTGGTGGTGCTTCCTGTTATTCACAATATATATTACTGATTTAGATCACGGGAACGTCTCGAAGTATGGAACCGATACAAAGCTGAGTTAGAAAGTAAACTGTGAGGTGGATATAGAAATATTTCAGTGTGATTTGTACAGATTGAGTGATTGGGAAAATATATTGCAGATGAAGTATAATGGGGATAAATGTGAGGCTATCCAATATTGTACAAAGAACAGGAAGGCAGATTATCATCTGAATGGTGATAAATTTGGAAAGGAGGGGTTTGTGCAATTAGACCTGGGTGCTGCACACCAGTCATTGAAAGTAAGCAAACAGTATGTTGGCCTTCATAGTGAGAGGTTTTGAGTACAGGAGAAAGGGAGTCTTTCTGCAGTTGTACTGGCCTTGGTGAGAGTACATCTGGAATATTGTGTGCAGTTTTGGTCTCCTTAACTGAGGAAGGGTGTTCTAGCTCTGCATCTAATGTTCACCTGACTGAATCCTGGGATTCAGGCCTGTGCCCGAAACGTCGAATCTCCTGTTCCCTGGATGCTGCCTGACCTGCTGTGCTGTTCCAGCAATAAAGTTTCAACTTTGATCTCCAGCATCTGCAGACCTCACTTTCTCCTGAATCCTGGGATGGCAGGACTGAAGTGTGAAAACAGACTGACTCAGGTAGGATAATATTCAAGCGAGTTCAGAAGAATGAGAAGTTCTCTCATAGAAACCTACAAGATTCCAATTGGACTAGACTGGGTAAAAGCAGGAAGGAGGTTCCTAATGACTGGGTTGCCCACAACCAGAGGTCACAGTCTAAGGATAAGGTAGGCAGATTAGGACTGAGATGAGGAGAAATGTTTTCACCCAGAGAGTGGTGAGCCTGTGAAATTCTCTTGCATAGAGAATGGTTGAGGACAAAACATTGAGTGTTTTCAAGAAGGAGACAGATATACTTAGCGCTAAAAGGATCAAAGGAAAAGGGGCAAAAGCAGGAGCAGGTGACTGATCTGAATAATCACCCATTATCATATTGAATGGAAGAGCAGGTGCGAAGGGCAGAATGGCCCCCTCCTGCTACTATTTTCTATGTTTCTATGTTTAAAAATAAATATACAACTTATAATTAATAATCCTGGTTTAAGGTTTTTAAAATACAGAATTACCTAAATGCTGCAGATATGCATCCATTTCAACTCAAATTTAAAAAACTGACAACAGGATTACAGATTACAGAAATCCCCCTCCTCAGAATAATCAATATCTTATGTAGATTCTGCGGAAGTATCCAATTGTCTGATATTTAACTCTTGACCTGCAGCTGATTATGTACAAAGTTGATGAAGGTTGGAAGAATAAATACAAAGTTAATCAGATACACCATGAGAATGTCAACTATGAAGTATGGATGGATAGACTGGAGAAGTAGCAACTGAGATATTCAATATCAACCTTATTTATTGGATGAAGAAACTGCACACATTTACTTCACTGAATTTTTATATGTGATTCTACAGCTTCCTCAGATGTTAAATGACTTGGAGTCACAGAGCAGCACAGAAACAAACCCTTTTGTCCAACCAGTCCATGCTGACCATAATCCCAAAGTAAACCAGTCTCACCTACCTGTGTTTAGCCCATATCCCGCCAAACATTTCTTAATCATGCACCTAGCTAAATGTCTTTTAAATGTTGTAACTTTACACCTATCTACCACTTCCTCTGGAAGTTTATTCCACACACAAACCACTTTCTTTCTCCCTGTGTCTTTTTAAAGTCTATCTCCTCACACCTTAAAAACATGCCTTCTAGACTTGAAATCTCCCACCCTAGCAAAGACACCTGCCATTTACCTTAACTAGACCACTCATTATTTTATAAATCTCCCTAAGGTCACCTCTTAACCTTCTATACTCCAGTGAAAAAGACTTACAAGGAGTCAAAGGTTAATGTATGTGGTACAAGTCTATTGTAAGGAGTCAATGATATATACTGGACAAAGTCTATTGAAGAATTTGGGCTCAACAGACTTGTTTTTATTTACGTTTTCTTTCTTTCCCTGAAACAAATGACAATTTTTAGAATCTGTGAATGAGGTCACTAACTGAGTGAGTTATCACAGCTCTGCATGATCTTGTTCTCATTGGCCATCTGTGATTGACTGAGTGCAGTGTGGCTTACTCAACATATTTACAAATTTTCCGTCTATCCGCCAGATCCAGCGGCCTCCTCGCCCTGCCGAATTATTAGCGAATGCTGAGCTGTAGGAGAAACTGATTTTGAGTTGTTTTTTTAAAAATAACTGCGCTTTTTAACACAATGGTGACCTCCATCTTGGTCACCAGCCACCTGGATCTCTGCACAGGAATTGCGAAAACAATTCTATAGAAAACCAACACAATAAAATTGACCAGATTCGGTAATGGGAATTTGATCTGATGTGTGTCAGTAGTCTGCAAAGTGAGACACAACAAATAAAATTGAATTCACCCCACTTACACAGTACCAAGAAAAATGCAATCAATTACTTGAATTTGCAGAAAAGTAACAGGAGACGGAATGGAGATTTGAATCAATGAACACTTTTTAAACTACAAGAAAGTCACAGGTAAGCACAGTATAACAAATAATGACCTAACAACGGATATTTAAAATAAAATCTTCCAGTTTCATGAAAGAGAGGTTTTAATAAAAGGATTCTAATCTTTTAGGAGACTGAATTTGAACTGACACATACATTTAACTGGGAAGAATGTGCCAATAATCAAGACCCACTGTTCCACAAACCTTTACAAAATATATAAAATTACAACTGGACCACCAAGGGGATGAAGTTACCAAACTGACAATTATCCAGGACAACAGCAAATTACACCAGGTTTCATCATTAGTAGAAAATAACCCTGATCATTGTGAGCACACTGAACTGTAACAAGTAACAGAGGGCAGTACAGTACCTTGTAATTCATTAACATTTCTTCACTACCTGTAAGGTTCAATTCACTGCTGTCACAGAATATATATCATCCGTTCCAGAAAACAAATTTAGAGAAGCTCAACATCAGCAAGAGAGACGTTCACATGATTTATCACCCTATTATTTAACTTAATAGCTGCTCTTTTCACAACTGATGTACTGTGGCTGAGGTATTTACAGCAGCTCACTGAGACTGTTTTTAATATGTTTACCCATGAGTGAGATGGGCATGAGTAGCAATGTCATGGCAATGCCTTCAAATCCATATTCCCCTGAAAATCACATGACATGGGCAACTAGCTCATCTAAAGAGGTTGTGCTGTTCCTGTGCTGTCTATCCTTAAATGGGACAGAGAGTGCAGTTCTGGTTCTCCAATGGTATGGTGGATATTATTTGAAAAGGTAGCCATGAGCAATGATGACGATTCTGAGTGCCAGGAATTCAGGTAAGTTTACTGATCTTGGGCTTATTGCAGTTCTAAGAAAGTAAAGCGGTGACTGAGAGGAAATCACATTTTTGGCCAATTCCTTCCTCAACCCACCCTTCCTGACTTGCCTTGAAAGATTTGACAGGTTTCAACTTATATATTTTAATCTACACTGACCTAATTCTCCCTGCAGCATTCTACACCATCATGGCATCCACAGGATCTGTTCAATGACCTAGATCATCATATCTGACTGTTCTGACCCCTCCAAAACATGTCGCCTGCTTCATGAAGATAGTATTCTTACTAACAAAATATCTGACATTCACCACTCAAATATAAATGCCACTTAGTTCCATATACGTGTCAGTGTTCTTCATTAGTTGGACATAATTAAGCTATTTTTTGTGGGGAAAAGAATTTTCTTCAGCTATTTGTCATGAAATTTTAAACATGAAGATGAAGTATATGCCTACAATTGCTCAACAAACAGTAGCCTTCCCACAGACACATTACAAGTCACAAACAAAGGCTGCTTTCAATTCCTCTCCAGAACTAAAAATTTAGTTCCTTATAACACTTTGTGCACAGAAATGCCCCCAGCCTAAGGTATTTTGCAATGAATGGAGATTACAATCTATTCCTTAATGGCAACGTGCAATGACTAAGTCTGAAATAACAGAGTGGAATTGTATGGCCCTGATATCAATTACAGTATACACCATTAGCTGGTCCATTTGGGAAACAAATTATGACTAAAATGATTCCACTTTGGCAGTTTTGCATAGAGCTGCACACAAACTGAATACTGTATGTTATTTCAGTTCTTCACCTCCGCCATTCCTTTATTTTTAGATGACAATTACAGGTGGACCGTGACTTGTTTTGACAATCCTATGAAGATACATCTGCTGCCAGACTGATTTTGTGTTGCCTCAATATAAACGCTGTGGAGGGCTGGGTCACTGCACAGTGATGGGGAGCAGGAATCCTGAGTGACCCTTCTCCCCTGCCTAGATCAAGGGGGCGTCAGGCAGGTTGGCTGCACCATCGTCACGTGGCTAACATCCGGCCAACACAACACAAATTAAAGTTGATTACCATGATCTCAGCAGACACCTGAAATCATTGCCAACTCTGGAATGGTTACCCCTGGCAGGGTATTTTACAAGATATTGTGATATTGAAGAATCCAACAATTATTTAATACAGCTAATCGTCAAGTAAAAACATTACATTCCTTGTGAACTTAAGTGTCTGGGCTAATATTACACAAAGTAACACTCTTCCAGTACCATCATATGCTTCAAGTGATCCTGGCTAAGATGAAGTATGAGACCTCAGCTCACATGCTATGACACAGTGACAATATCATGAACATACTCATTAAAGGTATACTGATGGTGAGACTTTGAGAGTGTGGTTAGACATATGCAGATATGTTTAATCATATGCTCTCCAGTTTAATGTCAAATCCCCCATTGTAGACTGCCTGCCATATTCATCAAAGTTGCTCAGTGCCTTGTCATGCCAAATGAACAATAAACATCCTTTTCATTCCCAAAATGGGCAGACATGGTGGCTCCGTGGTTAGCACTGCTGCCTCACAGCGCCAGGGACATGGGTTCAGTTCCACCCTCAGGTGACTGTGTAGAGTTTGCACATTCTCCTTGTGTGCGCGTGGGTTTCATCTCTCAGTCCAAAGATGTGCAGATTAGGTGGGTTGGCCATCCTAAATTACCCATAGTATCCAGGGATGTGCTGGCTATAGATGGATTAGTAATGGGAAATGCAGCACTAGGGCACACCTGGGTGGAATGCTCTTCAGAAGGTTGGTGTGTACCCAGTGGGGTGATTAGCCTGCTTCCATGCTGTAGGGACTCTATTGGATTCTTAACTCTCATTTTGTGCCAGTTGAGTTTTCTTATAATATATCATTACATAACCGAGCAACAAAAATATTGTTTAAAGAATACAAAGGAAAACACAGGATGAAAATCCTGGATGCGACTTGAATCAGGTCGTGATCCCAAGGTCATGCATCAACAGACGCCAGATGAAGCACCACATATAATTGGTTCATTGGCTCCATTTGTTTGTTCCTAGCCAATCCCAGCTCGTGAGACTGCTCAATGATCTCAGAATGAACCCGAGGCAGACACACAAATGTTGAGGCAGGAAGCAGAGTCCTGGAAAGGAAGTGAACTCACACTGGCGGCCACATAATGAGCTGGAGGGAACTCTTAATCTTGATGG
This sequence comes from Chiloscyllium plagiosum, assembly GCF_004010195.1. Classification (NCBI taxonomy): domain Eukaryota; kingdom Metazoa; phylum Chordata; class Chondrichthyes; order Orectolobiformes; family Hemiscylliidae; genus Chiloscyllium; species Chiloscyllium plagiosum. The sequence goes on along the minus strand of NC_057741.1, from coordinate 27,563,560 downwards.
TTCTGCAATTAGTGAAAAATATAAACACTGCATACCAAAATCCTTTAAGAACCTTTTGCATAGATGGTCTAGTATCTGAGAATATTGACCATGTGGTGCACAGTGCATTCTGCGTTAAGCTGTAAACAAAATTCGGAAAGGAGGCCTGAAACAACCATTAAGTCCAGTACTAGCATATTTGCAAGGTCTCAGGCTTGTAACAGATGCAGACCTTCAGCTCCTGAGCAAATCTTAGATGATATGCTCAGGTTCAGAATATATGCTTGCATGCCAGACACCATATTGAAAGGTGCGTTGCCCATTTTACACTCCACAAAACTGGCATAACACCAACAAATTTCTTTTCATACCCCTATGATTATGCCTGCAGCCATGGACAACACTTTGGAGATGAAAACACCTAGAGAAGCTCTAACTCAGCACTAATGATACTTGATATGTGCGTGTCCTGAATATTCAAACACAAAATAGGTTCATGAAAATTGCATTTTTTAAATGTCACTGATGCATTGCAATGACTGACAATGTTGTGGCATATGCTGGCAGCATTTTACTGAAGGAATGACCCAAATTGAAATGCCTAAGTACTAAAGAACATTATCTGTCTCCAGCTGTCATCAGGGATTTTAAATTCAGTCTGAATTCCAAGCCTTGAATTGCATAGGGAACGGGCCTGATTGCATTTGATTTGTCACTGGAGGAAGTGAGGGCTGAAAGCTGAAACGCGTGACTGAATAAAGAAGACATGGTTCCCTTGTCTTTAATCTTGTGACTCACTGAACAAGATCTAATGGAAAGTGCTCAGTCGACATGGTTAAAGTCCAGGTGTGCCATCGGAATGTCATAGCTAGGGTAAAAAGCAATGTGTGTCTGTTTATTTAATTCACGGTACTTAAATATGAAACAATCAAAGGATCATTTAATCATTTTGTCAGCTTCTCAGTGGGTTTAGCCCGTGATTGATGAGCCATTCAGCTCATGGAATCATGTGACCTCACCCACTGGAGGCCATTCAGCTCTCAATAGATGTTGAGAGCAGAAGAATTGTGAGGAAACCAAAATGCAGGGGTCTTCAAAAGAAAGGTTATCATTTTACACAAATGCTGAAGTCATTATTGAATCTACAGATCATTATTTTTACAGTTATTATCCAATTAGCAATATTTTCCCCAGAGACCTGTATTTGTTTCCACTTCAATTATACATCTAGTTCCCTTGTGAAAGTTACTGTTGAATCTTCTACAGTGTTTCCACTCAGCACACTCCAAATTATAACAAGTTACTGTGTGAAATCATCCTCTCCTCTGCTCTTCTTGCTATTTGCCTTAGGTTTGTGTCTGCTCACTGTAAATGAGACCTACACTGATGTGAACAACAGGGTTTATTGAACATAACTATATACAAAGGATAGTAAGAGAAGACATACCCAATTCCATGTGATCTGTCACCAGCGTGACATAACTCTTGTTGGATACATTCAGAGTAAAACTATTCCTTTAGTTCCTTTACTGTTACTGCTGCTCTTTTAAATTGGAACAGTTCCTTCTCACTTTCTCCAAAATGCCTTCTAATTTTGATTGAGAGAACAAGGTTTTAAGCTCAGTTGTAGGTTTGCACGAAGGTAGGCCTCAGGGATGGCAACAATTGCTGTCCTTCAAAAGGCCACAGTGTCTCAGATAAGGCAGGGGAAAATTCTCCAGGCTCCTTTCTCCTCATCACTATCTAGATCACTATATATTATTGACATAGAATCACAGAATCCCTACAGTGAGGAAGCAGGCTATTTGGCCAATCATGTCCACACAGTCACTCTGAAGAGCATCCCACCAAGACCCTGTCCCTGAAACCTGGATTTCCTATGGCTAATCCACCTGGCCTGCACATCCCTGGATACTCTGGGCAATTTAGAATGGCCAATTCACCTAACCTACATATCTTTGGATTGTGGGAGGAAAGTGGAGCACCCAGAGGAAATCCACGCAGCCATAGGTAGCATGTGCAAACAAAGAGGGTGGAATCAAACATGTTTCCCTGGAGCAGTGAGGGATCTTTACCTTAAAATGAGCTGAGTTTGGGATGATTACAGGTAAGGAGCTAGACGGTGCTTGATTCTAACAGAACCACACACTACAAAGGAGAGGCTGATCTCTTTTAGAGGGAATGTTTTCTATAGATGGGCAATAATTACTGGCCTTGCCAGTGATGCTTACATTCAATGCAAGATAGGTGAAGAAGACACAGGTAAAGGGCCAATTTTTCTCCATGTAATATTATAATTGGAATACTTAATTTGTTTCACAATTTTCTGTAAAACAAAACTCTGACCACCAATAGATATGTGTAACTGCTGTATTGCAATACCTTTTGCCTTACGTTCGTCTTACATGAAATGCTAAAATGTCAGCTGATGGATGGGTGACATTATAAAAATGTTTTTTGAGAACTCACAAAGACAACTGTCTTTCCTTCAAGTTCCCTATTTATCTGCTGTCTGCTCACTCGTACTGAGATGGAGAGACATATGCTTCAATGTTGTTGCGGGAGTATACTTGGCTAACACTGGAGATTTACCAAGCTCACACTTTCCAGCAGGGGTTGGATGATCGAGTCTGAATACCCTGGCTAATTCTTCTTGGGTTACATCTCACAGCTAGAGAGCAACAGGAGACATGCTTATGGTATCATCACTGTCTTCTGGCACGTGACCTGATTGCTCTCAGTCTCCAACTTGCTGGAGCTAATTTGCAGCATGACATGGCGAGTGAAGTGTGCTACTGATTGAGTCAAGTACCTTAGTATTAGCCCAGACATGACAGTGCCTATGATTTCAATATATACTGATGTCAGGAGCTGTAATAAACATTGATTAAATCTTTCGATACGACAGGAGTTGCATCCAGTTCTTTTGTTATGGGAGCTACCTATCAGCTAAAAATATCACACTGATGGTAAAAGCCCAATGGTGAAATGATGGTAGATCGTGAAGGTGGAAGAGATCACGCTTAACGGCAGTGGCTGTTTATAAAGAAACAACTCCCACGCCCAGAAACGACCTTGTTTCTCCTTCTGAACTGCTGAAGCTAACCATATTGTCAGCCTTGGCTCAGTGGTAGCCCTCTCACCTGAGTCGGAATGCTATGGATTCAATTCTCCACTCCAGACCCACCTGCTGACAATCTAGATGAGCACGATAGTGCAATACTGCTGCTTTGCTGGGAGGAGATTTTTTTTTTGGATGACATATTAAAATGAAGGCCAATCTGCCTATCTAAACAAATGTAATGCTTCATAGGATGTTTTCCCAATATCATAGCCAAAGTTTATGCCTCTCCCAAAACTTCCAATGCAGATTAACTAGTCACTTCTCTCGTTAGTATTTGTAGGACTCTTTTGCATGCAAGGAGAAAGTGAGGACTGCAGATGCTGGAGCTCAAAGTCGAGAGTGAGGTGCTGGAAAAGCACAGCAGGTCAGGCAGTATCCGAGGAGCAGGAGAATCGACGTTTCGGGCAAGATTCCTGATGAAGGACTTCTGCCCGAAACGTCGATTCTCCTGCTCCTCGGATGCTGCCTGACCTATTGTGCTTTTCCAGCACCACACTCTCGACTTTTTTGTATGCAAAATGACGTCTAGATTTGGTGTATAAAGAGATGGTATTCTTGTTCATTCTTTCAAAGGATGTGAAGGTCACTGGTTAGGCCAGCAATTATTGCCCATCACTAATTACCCTGAAGAAGGTAGTGCATCCACAGTGCTGCTGGATAGGGAGTTACAGGAGTTTGTCCCATCACAAGTAAACAGTAATATAGTCAGGATCTTGTATGACTTGGACAGAAACTTGCAGGTGGTGGTGTTTCGAATCATCTGCTACCCCAGACCTACAGGTTACAGATTTAGAAAATGGTATTGAAGGAGTCATGCTATGTTACTGCCATGCATCTTGTAAATGGTAAATACTGCTGCCACTGTGTATCCCTGGTGGGTGGAGCCAATGCTGCAAGAAATGGTTGGAATGTCAATCAAATGGGCTGCTTTGGCCCAGATGGTTTCAAACATCTTGAGTCGTTAGAGCTGAACTTGTCCAGGTAAAAGAAAAGTATTCTATCACACTCCTGTTGTATGCCTTGCGGATGGTGATTAGGTAAGTTACTTGTCACAGCGTTCTTAGGCTCCGAATGTACACTTGGAACCACTATAATGATATGGCTAGACCAGCTCAGTTTCTGGTCATCCCCAGTATGTTGATAGTGGCAGATTCAGTGATAGCAATATCATTGAATGTCAAGGGCAGGTAGTGAGATTCTATCTTGTTGGAGATGGTCATTGCCTATCACTTTGTAGCATGAAAGTTACTTGCCAATTATCAGCCTGAGCCTGAATGTGAAAAAGGATTACTTCATTATCCGAGAGTAGTGTTGAATATTGTGCAATCATCAGCCAACATCCTCAGATTCTGAACTTAGAATGGAAGGTACATCATAGATGAGTAGTTTGAGATGGTTGCGCCTAGAACACACCACTGAGGAACTCCTGCAGAGATGTAATGTGACTAAAATGATCATTGTGCCAGGTATGATGCCCACCAGGCAGGAGTTTTCTCCCTGTTGATTCTAGTTTTTCAAGGGCTCCTTGATGCCACACATTGTTGAATGCAGCTTGATGTCAAGGACTGTCACTCCCACCTCACATCTGGAATTCTGCTCTTTTTGTCCATGTTTGGACAAGGCTGCAATAAGGTCAGGAGCTGAGTGATCCGGATGAAACCCAAACTGAATGCCAGTGAGTAGGTTATTGCTTAATAATGACTTCTTCTATCTCTTTTCTGATGAGCTCTTCAGAGTGGGCAGTATGATGGCTCAATGGTTTGCACTGCTGCCTCACAGTAACAGGGGCCTGGGTTCAAACCCAGCCTTGGGTGACTGTCTGTGTGAAGTTTACACATTCTCTGCATGGGTTTCCTCCCACAGCCTAAAGATGTACAGTTTAAGTGAATTGGCCATAGTGTTCAGGGATATGGAGGTTAGGTGCAGTAGTTAGGGGTAAATGTAGAGGAATGGGTCTGAGTGGGTGACACTGCAGAAGGTCGGTGTGGACTTGTTGGGCCAAATGGCCTGTGCCCATACAGTAGGGATTCTTAAGAAGTCATTGGATGTCAACTCCTTTTCTCTCCCAACAGATGCTGACAAACCTACTAAGTTTCTCCAGCACTTCCTGTCAGATCTCCACTGTCCACAGAATTTTGCTTTCATTACATTTGATTTGGTAGTTGGAGGATTGTTTAGCTCTATCACATCCTACAAATGCTGCTTGTCACATCCTTTGCTATACCTTCCCCGGGTTTCCATCGCATTTTTAGGTATCCTCCAACCGAGAAAGCACTGCTGTTGTCTTCATTAATCCCACTTTAAGATGACACATCAGCTGTGATCTGTTTTGCAGCAACCCTAGAACTTCCAAGTGATTACCCTTACATGCCTTTCAATTATTTCTTACTATTTTACAGTTTCCTTAACATAATCAAGGCACCTGCAGTAAAACATAAATATTTTGAAGATGAGAATTCTGTTGGACCAGTTAATGCCATTTCTTTTTGGCCCTGTTACTTGGGAAAGTATAAGATGATTCAAGTGGCAGATTCATTTAACCTGGCCAAGAGCAATCCTCTTAAAAGATTAGTAATTCTACCTTGTGACCTCAGGGAAGGAATCACATAGGCTAATAAGTTCACTGTGCAATAGTTCCAGTTAGATTCTCAGTGTTTAAACTGCTTGGCTCAGATTTAACTGTCTGTCTCAGAGTTGAAGTTTTTAAGTTCAGAATTTGACCGTGTGGCTCCGGGTTTAACCGAGTGATTCAGAGTTTAAACCGTTTTGCTCAGAAGTGAGCAGTGTAGCTCCGAGTATAACCTTTCAACTTGTCGTCTAACTGTGCAGATTAAAGTTTGTTGTGTTGTTGTATCTAGTTTTTTTTTCAGTAATCAAGGGAAAATAGCTGTAGATGACAGCAGTGCTTTCTCGGAGTGTCGTTGGAGAATGCCTAAAAATGCGATGGAAACCCAGGGAAGATACAGCAAAGGATGTGACTAGCAGCATTTGTAGGATGTGATCAAGATAAGCAATCCTACAACTACCATCAGCACCACATCTTCACTACAAAGCTCTTGAATCCCACCTCCTATTGCCTCCATCTCTTACCAAACCACATGAAAATAAACATTTGATAGATTCAGGGAAGGGTCCTTTAGATTGAAAAATAGCTAATGCAATCCCTTTATTCAAAAAGGGAGAGAGGCATGCGGCAAGAATCTACAGGCCAGTTAGTTTAACATCTGTTATAGGGAAAATCTTAGAAGCTATTCTTAAATTTTGTAAGAGGCACTTGGATAAGTTCAAAGTGATCAGGCAGAGCCAATGTGTTTCTGTCAAAGGGAAATCATGCTTAACTAGTGTACTGGAGTTCTTTGAGGAAGTAATTTGGAGTCCTGTTCTGGTAAGTGGTAGTGTCTCTATCCCTGGGCCAGGAGGTTGAGGTTCAAGTCCCACGTGCTCCAAAGGTGTGTAATAATATCTCTAAATAGGCTAATTACAGAAATATGTTAAGAAGTGTACAATAGATAAAGGGAAACGGTGGATGGATCACATTTAGACTTCCAGAAGATGCTCCATCAAAGGGTATTGTGGAAAACAAAAGCTCATGGTACAGAGGGTAACATATTGGCATGGATAAAAGATTGGCTGGCTAACATGAAGCAAAGAGTCAGAATAAACAGGCCTTTTTCAGGTTGGCAGGATGCCATGAGTGATGCACCACAGGGGCTGGTACAGGCCCTTAACTCATTACAATTTATGCCAATGATTTTGATGAAGGGATTGAAGATATGGTAATGATATTTGCTGGCGACACAAAGGTAGGCAGGGAAACGCGGTGTGAAGGGAACATAAGGAATGTTCAAAGAGATAGGGATACAATAAGTGAGGGGACAAAGATCTGGCAAATGTGGAAAATACAATGTGGAAAAGATCCGGGTGCCCTAGTATGAATTACAGGAAGGTTAGTATTCAGGTGCAGCAAGTAGTCAGGAAAACAGCTAGAATATTGTTGTTTATTGTGATGGGAATTGAATGCAACAGTATGCTTCGATTACACAGGACACTAGTGAGACTACATCTGGAGCACTGCATGCAGTACTCGCCACCATAGTTAGAAACGGATATTAATGAGTTGGAAGCAATTCAGAGAAGGTTTACTCGACTAATGGACTAGAAACAAAGACTACAGCGGTTCAAGAAGGCAGTTTACCACCACCTCCTCAAGAGCAACTAGGATAGACAATAAATGCTGGCCCAGCCAAAGACACACATGTTCCACGTTTGAATAAAAAAAACCTGGAATGAATGGATTGCCTTACGAGGAAAGGCTGGACAGGCTAGGCCTATATCCTCTGGAGTTTACAAGAGTCAGAGTTGACTAAACTGAAACATAAAAAGATCCTGTGGGCACTTGACCAGGTGGATGAAGAAAGGATGTTTCCTTTTGTGACAAAATCTAAAACTGGGGGTCATAGTTTATAAATAAAGGGGTGCCCATTTAAGAGGATTTGCAAGCCCCTTTTCAAAAGGCAGTGGATGTAGAATGTTCAAATTTTTTTAAGGCAGGTTGATGTTAATTAAGAAAGGAATGAAAAAAAACTAAATCAAGAGCATGCAGGAATGTACTGTTGACGTTAAAGTCTGCTCAGCCATTATCATATTGAATGGTGGATCAGGCTCAAAGGACCCAGTGGCCTACTCTTGTTCACTGTTTGCATGCCCTTATTGAGTTAAGGAGAGCATGTACCAGTCTTCAGGAAGATGTAGAAAGAACAGATGACATTACAGGGTGGAATGTGACAGGGACAAAAAGGAAATGATCCCACGGCCAATAGATCTATAAAGGTACCATTCCAGCAACACAATTTCGACTCTTAACTAATCCAGTCTGTCCCTGTACGTCAGAGCCACCATCTCAGTAATCAGGCCATGATCTTTGGAATGCATTATAATTGTGGAGGGCAGTAGATCTTAACTTTTATTTTGTAAACTGAAGAGACGTGCATTTTGCAACATATTGTAATTATTTATGTGCTGAAATCATGATAATTGTGCAAATGTTTTACGATTCAATATATCGCTTTAGTTTTACGAATTGATTCTGTTATGAATTATGATTTTTGTTTTATTTGTATCATCTCAATTTGACACACTCGAAAACAATAATCTTTCATTAAACCAATTATCTAACGGTGATCGGTGCTATACTAAAAAATGTCAGAACATGGGAATAATATAAACACTCGACTGTAAGAATGAGAGTTGCTTTAATTGAGAATAATGTTATGCCTTCCTGATCTGACACACTCTGGTTCAGCAATATCCATGGTCGGGGAAGTACTTTTGGTTTCCCTGTAGTGGCATCTTCCGGCTCTATTCATAGTGCTTTTTATCATAATTTGGCCCAGTTTGGATGCCCTGAATCCTACTTTTTGGTGTCCAATTGGAAAATCATTTAGTCACTCCACTTGTGATTGATACAAGTCAAGGCGAGGTCTTTTAAAGTGTGTATAATTGAAAGTACTTGGCCTCCCACAGTCTGCTAGTTTTCCGGTCTGGCAAAAGACTGATCCTGAGTATTTTTCCACCTGATAAACGTTCCCTCTCAATTTCAGAAATCATATATGTTTGAACACTAGGAGGCAGCAGGGTAAAGCAAAATCCCTGAATCTTTATTTCACTACTGTAATTCAGCAAGTATCAACTACAAGGCATTGTGTGTTTTCGTTGAACAGAAATGTTAACTTAGCTAACGCTAAACACAAGACAAGAAAATCCAGGGTGATCTGTACATAGAAGTCTCCAAAATTCCCAGATTCGTGATCACTGCAGTTCTCTTCCATTAAGCAAAACCTCTCTTTTACTGAAATTGGAACTTATCTGGTGCGAAAAAAAAACTCCTAGTGGATTTGCCCCTCTGAGTGCTTTTTGTAAATATTTGCACAGAGGGTGAGGTTGAGTTCAAATCCTACCACAGCACCATGGTAAAAGTTAATCTGATAAACCTGGCCGCCTGTAGATTGAAACCAGTTAAAATGACCGTGGAACGTCTCAGATGATTGTAAAAACCCAACTGGTACACTGGTTTCCTCTCAGCGAACTGCCGATCTCATCCATTCTCGGTCTACACATGAGTCCACACTAAGTGGTTCGGTCTGAATCCCCTCTGAAGTGAGTTACAAGGCACTTGTTCTAAATGTACGAAAATATACCGTTAAATAAAACTCGACATTGTGGTCGTTTCACAGACTTTGTGGCGAAATGATACTTTTGATTCAGCACATTTTTTTCTTTGTGTTTTCAGTCAGGAAGGCTGCACGGCATGGGATTGTGCACATTTCTGAACGTAATCTGTAACTCAGCTCTGAGTGTTCACATTGTTCCTGCACCTGGTCTATAAAAGCTGAATTCTGTTTGTTTTTCCCCCCGCCCCCTGCTTTCCAGACAGACGAAATCACGAGGGGCCAGGCGCGTTTCAATGTCTTTCCCATGATGAATGCAGAATGCTGCTGTGACATGGGGCAGTGCACCAATTAATGCGAGAGGGGCTCATTATCTCTCACAATGGAGTTCCGCTAGTCACGGAAGGCGACAGACTGCAAGCAGCATCCTCAGTCTAAATATGAGCAGACAGGCACTCGCCTAAAACTGGGAGCCTGAAGTCGAAACTTCTGATGCACATATGCAAGGTATCTGATCACACAACTTCAAACTTCAATGCATTCACCAACTGGATACTACCTTTTAAATATCAACTACAGGACAACCAGCACCGTGTCCACCACTCTGCATGCAGTTAAAAATCACATAACACCAGGTTATAGTCCAACAGGTTTATTTGGAAGCACTAGCTTTCAGAGCACTGTTCCTTCATCAGGTGGTTGTGGAGTGTAAGATCATAAGACAGAGAATTTATAGCAAAACTTTAATATGGAAACAGGCCCTTCGGCCCAACAAGTCCAGACCGACCCTCCAAGCTGCAACGCACGCAGACCCTTTCCCCTACCCTATATTTACCCCTCACTAATGCACCTAACACTATGGGCAATTTAACATGGTCAATTCACCTGACCTGTACATCTTTGGATTGTGGGAGGAAACCAGAGCACCCGAAGGAAATCCATGCCAACATAGGGAGAACGTGCAAACTCCACACAGGCAGTTCAGGAATCAAACCTGTGTCCACAGCACTGTGAGGCAGCAGTGCTAACCACTGAACCACCATGCCACCCCAAACAGTGTGATGCAACTGAAATGATATATTGAAAAAGACCTGGATTGCTTAAGTTTCTCATCTTTTAGAATGACCATGTTGGTTGCAGTTCTTTCAGCTGTAAATGCCAGAACTTTTTTAAAAGTTACCTTCTCAAGTGAACTTTAACAATAGGTGCCATGTCATCTCAGATAATGCGCATTGAAGGTGTGAGGTGCCCTGTGTGAGGTGCACCCTAGTCCAACACCACTAGCTTTTAGAGTGCTGCTTCAACACGTAGCTGTGCTACCTGATGAAACAGCAGTGTTCCGAAAGCTAGTGTTTCGATATAAACCTGTTGGACCCTAGTGTTATGTGATTTTTAATTTGTTCACCCCAGTCCAACACCAGCTCCTCCACATCACTTTGCATTCAGGTAGTTTTGCTATCAGCAGTGGCAGCCATTTGTTAATACTTCTCATGGTGAGCCACAGGTGAGTCAAACCAACATAACTCAGAACTGCATGAACCATGGGTGCTGTAAATCAGAAACAAAAACAGAAATTTCTGGAAAAAAAATTCTGATCTGAGAAATCAGAGTTAACATCTTTGAGTTCTGAGGAAGGGTCACTTGACCCACTCTGACTTCTCTCCACAGCTGCTGTCAGACTGGCTGAGCTTTTCCAATAATTACTGCTTTTGTCATTCAGTTCGGAGTTATCCATATGGTTGCCACTCTACACTCATGAGTGTGAACATTAAACAAGCTTTCGAAACATAGCTATACGAAAAGGGTAGCAGAGAGGTCACATCTCTTGTACACCCCATGCAACGTTACCTGTATGCCTCTGTCTAAATCTTTTGTTCTGGACAGACTTGTACTGCTCGTAAACAAAGCTTTTCACTGTACTTCAGTACAAGTGACAATAAATAAAATCAATAAATATCCTGGCAACCTTAAGACTCTGGTTTCAATTCCCTGGGAGCTGATTTAACAATGATATTATTGCTTATGTTCCTTAGCTAGTCTTGGTTGCAGTTAACTCTTTGTTGCTTGTTAGGATTAGATGGTTTTAACCTTACTTACATTGTTGGGGGAAATTCTGAAAGGTGAGCAGTGGGTAGCAGCTTAACGCAGATGTAGCCATATCCAAGATGGCAACTATGGCAATCCTGACTGTGCCTGACTATCACTGTCACCTTCAGAACTTTCTCCTCCCAAGTAATTTTGTTCACAAAATCTTCCAGCACTGGAGTACTGAGTTCAGTCCTCAACACTGCATTTCAACCAGGCTACCCTGGTCACAAAGGAGGTGTAACAGATATAATACCAGGTTTGAATTAGAAGGGCAACTTCCAGGCCAGCTCAGGAATGTTGAAGGGGTTTTGGCCAAACGTCGATTTTCCTGCTGCTCAGATGCTGCCTGACCTGCTGTGCTTTTCCAGCGCCACACTTTTTGAGGAATAATATCAGGAAGCCATTTGACATGCAAGGGGTAGTGGAAATCACAAGCTTTCTCCAGCAAAATAGCTGTTGAGCAAGCAGCAATTGAAAATTTCCAAACTGAGGAAATCGATCTTTGTTCAGTCAGGGTGTTAAGGGAAATCAAACCAAGGTAGGAGAAGGTAAGGCTACACATACATGATCTAACTACTTGGTGGACTAGGCGAACAGGCGGAAGGAGCTGAATGGCCTACTTCCCTTCCCATCTTCTTACCTCTTGCTATTTGTGGCACTTTTGAGATTCTGGACTCGATCATACAGGATCCTGTGAACAGTCACCCTGAATAAGGGAAAAACAGGGGAAGATTCCCTCCCTCCACCATGATGTATCTCCGCCAAGCATGTGACTAAGTGTTCTGGACCAAGTCAACACGAAGATATCTGATCCCACCTTGGGCAGCAGACTAACTGCTAAAATGTGACCTGGTAACCCCCAGACAAAACAGGTACCAGCCCCTGATTACTATCCAGCCAGTGCTATAGTTACCAGAAAGATGCAGAAGGAGCTGTCAACTGTCCATTTTAGCAGAGAAAAAAAGAACATGGTTGGCATGTAGGCTTTGGTCAGGGAGTTACGACAGTGCCAGCAGCAGGGATTAGCAATCTCCAGAACCCTTTAGAGTCACAGAGTCATTGAGATGTACAGCACAGAAACAGACGCTTCGGTCCAATTCGTCCATGCCGATCAGATATTCCAAACTAATCTAGTCCCACCTGCACTCACCCCATATCGCTCCAAACCCTTCCTATTCATATACCCATCCAGATGCCTCTTAAATGTTGAAATTGTACCAGCCTCCACCACTTCCTCTGGCAGCTCATTCCATACACTTACCACTCTTTGCATCAAAAGGTTGCCCCTTAGGTCTCTTTTACATCTTTCCCCTCTCACCCTAAACCTATGCCCTCTAGTTCCCACCCTAGGGAAAAAGACCTTGTCTATTTATCCTATCCATGCCCCTCATGATTTTATAAACCTCTACAAGGTCACCCCTCAGCCTCTGACACTCCAGGGAAAACAGCCCCAGCCTATTCAACCTCTCCCTATAGCTCAAATCCTCCAACCCTGGCAACATTCTTGTAAATCTTTTCTGAACCC
>NC_057741.1:27464535-27550667 GCF_004010195.1 Chiloscyllium plagiosum | reverse complement strand
TGCTAAGATTTGCTTTCCCAAAATGCAGCACCTCGCATTTATCTGAATTGACTCCATCTGCCACTTCTCAGCCCATTGGCCCATCTGGTCCAGATCCTGTTGTAATCTGAGGTAACCCTCTTTGCTGTCCACTACACCTCCAATTTTGGCGTCATCAGCAAACTTACCAACTGTACCTCTTATGCTCGCATCCAAATCATTTATGTAAATAACAAAAAATAGTGGACCCAGCACTGATCTTTGTGGCACTCCACTGGTCACAGGTCTCCAGTCTGAAAAACAACCCTCCACCACAACCCTCTGTCTTCTACCTTTGAGCCAGTTCTGTATCCAAATGGCTAGTTCTCCCTTTATTCTGTGAGATCTAACCTTGTTAACCAGTCTCCCATGGGGAATCATATCGAACACCGTACTGAAGTCCATATAGATGGCATCTACCGCTCTGCCCTCATCTATAAGAGTCTAGATTAGAGTGGTGCTGGAAAACCACAGCAGGTCAGGCAGCATCCAAGATGCAGGAAATCCAACGTTTCAGACAAAAGCCCTTCATCAGGAATGAAGTCTTCTTCACTATCCTATCTACCTGCGACTCCAAGGTCTCTTTTTCTCAGCCACACTCCCTAGGACCTTACCATTAAGTGTATAAGTCCTGCTAAGATTTGATTTCCCAAAATGCAGCACCTCACATTTATCTAAATTAAACTCCATCTGCCATTCTTCAGCCCATCTGGTCAAGATCCCATTGTAATCAGAGTTAACCTTCTTCGCTGCCCACTTCCATTTTTGGTGTTCATCTGCAAACTTACTAACTATACCTCTTATGCTCACATCCAATTCAGTTATATAAAATGACAAAAAGTAGTGGACCCAGCACCAATCCTTGTAGCACTCCACTGGTTACAGGCCTCCAGTCTGAAAAACTCCCCTCCACCACCACCCTCCATCTTCTACCTTTGAGCCAGTTCTGTATCCAAGTGGCTAGATCTCCCTGAATTCCATGAGATCTAACCTTGCTAACCAGTCTCCCATGGGAATCCTATCCAACTCCTTAATGAAGTCCATATAGATCACGTCCACCGCTCTGCCCTCAATCCTCTTTGTTACTTCCTCAAAAAACTCAATCAAGTTTGGTAGACATGATTTCCCATGCCCAAAGCCATGTTGATTATTCCTAATCAGTTCTTGCCTTTCCAAATACATGTAAATCCTGTCCTTCACGATTCCCTCCAATAGCTTGCCCACCAACGAAGTCAGACTCACCGGTCTACAGTTCCCTGGCTCATCCTTACCACCTTCCCTTAATAGTGGCACCACATTAGCCAACCTCCAGTCTTCCAGCACCTCACCTGTGACTATCGATGATACAAATATCTCAAGCAAGGGGCCGAGCAATCACTTCCCTAGCTTCCCACAGACGTCGAGGGCACACCTGATCAGCTGCTGGGGATTTATCCACTTTTATGTTTTTCAAGACATCCAGCATTTCCACTTCTGTAATATGGACATTTTTCAAGATGTCACCATCTATTTCCTCACAATCTATACCTTCCATGTCCTTCTCCACAGGAAACATTGATGCAAAATAGTCATTTAATATCTCCCCCATCTCCTGCGGCTCCATACAAAGGCCGCCTTGCTGATCTTTGAGGGGCCCTATTATATCCCTAGTTACCCTTTTGTCCTTAATGTATTTGTAAAAACCCTTTGGATTCTCCTTAACAATATTTGCCAAAGCTATCCTATGTCCCCTTTTTGCCCTCCTGATTTCCCTCTTAAGTATATTCCTACTGCCTTTACACTCTAAGGATTCACTCGATCTATCCTGTCTATACCTTACATATGCTTCCTTCTTTTTCTTAATCAAACCCTCAATTTCTCGAGTCATCCAGCATTCTCCATACCTATCAGCCTTTCCTTTCACCCTAACAGGAATATACTGTCTCTGGACTCTCATTATCTCATTTCTGAAGGCTTCCCATTTTCCATCCGTCCCTTTACCGGCGAACATCTGACCCCAATCAGCTTTTGAAAGTTCTTTGCCTAGTACCGTCAAAATTAGCCTTTCTCCAATTTAGAACTTCAACTTTTAGATCTGGTCTAGTTTTTTCCATCACTATAGAATTATGATCGCTGGCCCCAAGGTGCTCCCCCACTAAAACCTCAGTCACCTGCCCTGCCTTATTCCCCAAAAGCAGGTCACATTTTGCACCTTCTCTAGTCGGTACATCCACAACTTGATTCAGAAACTTTTCTTGTACACGCTTAAATTCCTCTCCTTCTAAACCTTTAACACTATGGCAGTCCCAGTCTATGTTTGGAAAATGAAAATCCCCCACCATAACCACCCTATTATTCTTACAGATAACTGAGATCTCCTTACAAATTTGTTTCTCAATTTCCCTCAGACTATAACACAATCCCAATAAGGTGATCATCCCTTTCTTATTTCTCAGTTCCACCCAAATAACTTCCCTGGATGTATTTCTGGGAATATCCTCCCTCAGTACAGCTGTAATGCTATTCCTTATCAAAAACACCACTCCCCCCTCCTTTTTTGTCTCCCTTTCTGTCCTTCCTGTAGCATTTGTATTCGGGAACATTAAGCTGCCAGTGCTGTCCATCCCTGATCCATGTTTCTGTAATTGCTATGATATCCCAGTCCCATGTTCCTAACCATACCCTGAGTTCATCTGCCTTCCCTGATAGGCCCCTTGCATTGAAATAATTGCAGTTTAATTTATCATTCTTACTCAAAGTTTGTGAGAAGATTTGTAGCTCGGGTGCTCGTTGCTGTGGTTCTGTTCGCCGAGCTGGAAGTTTTTGTTGCAAACGTTTCGTCCCCTGTCTAGGTGACATCCTCAGTGCTTGTGAACCTCCTGTGAAGTGCTTCTGTGATGTTTCCTCCGGCATTTATAGTGGCCTGTCCCTGCCGCTTCCGGTTGTCAGTTTCAGCTGTCCGCTGTAGTGGCTGGTATATTGGGTCCAGGTCGATGTGTTTGTTTGTTGTCTGAGTGTGGATGTTGGTTTGTGTGCTGTTATAAGTCCTAGTGGTCGCAGTAGTCTGGCTGTCATTTCAGAGATGTTCTTGATGTATGGTAGTGTGGCTAGTCCTTTGGGTTGCGGACAAACACATCGACCTGGACCCAATATACCGGCCACTACAGCCTTCAGCTGAAACTGACAACCGGAAGCGGCAGGGACAGGCCACTATAAATGTCGGAGGAAACACCACAGAAGCGCTTCACAGGAGGCTCCCAAGCACTGAGGATGTCACCTAGACAGGGGACGAAACGTTTGCAACAAAACCTTCCAGCTCGGCGAACAGTATCATTCTTACTAGTGTGTACCTGTCTGCCCTGACTGTTTGATTCACTTTTTTTCTCAAATGTACAAGTCTCAGATTGATCTCTTTCCTCACTATCTCCCTGGGTCCCACCCCCCACCTCCATCCTGAGCAGCTCTAGCAAATCTCCCTCCCAGTATATTAGTCCACTTCCAAATTCAGGTGCAATCCGTCCTTCCTGTACAGATCACTTCTACCTCAAAAGAGATTCCAATGATCCAAAAATACGAATCCTTCTCCCATACACCAGCTCCTCAACCATGCATCATCTGATTTATCCTCCTATTCCTGTCCTCACTAGCTCGTAGCATCAGGAGTAATCCAGATAGTACTACTCTCGAGGACTTCATTTTTAAATTCCTGCCTAACTCTCTATATTCTGCCTTCAGAACCTCATCCTTTTCTCTTCCTATGCCGTTAGTTCCAATGTGTGCAATAACCTCCTGCTGGTCTGTATTCCCCTTGAGAACATTCTGCACTCTCTCTGAGACATCCTTGATTCTGGCACGAGGGAGACAACACTCCATTCTGATTTTTCACTGCTGTCCACAGAAACGTCTGTCTGTACCTCAGATTAGAGAGTCCCCTGATACAACTGATCTCTTGGAATCCAACGTTATCCTCATTGTATTAGAGCTAGTCTTGATACCAGAAACTTCACTGTTCATACTACATTCCCCTGAGAATCCATCACCCCCTACATTTTCCAAAACAGCATACTTGTTTGAAATTGGGATAGCCACAGAAGACTCCTGCACTCCAGCCCACCTCTCTTACCTTTCCTGGGGTTAACCCATCTACCTGACTGTACCTGCAACTTTTCTCCCTTCCTATAACTACCATCCATCATACACCCTTGCACTTGTAAATTCCTCATTGCCTCTAATTGTCTCTCCAACCAAGCCATTTGATCTGATAGGATTTGCAACCAATGGCATTTATAGCAGATATAATCCTCAGTAACACAGAAACTTTCCTGAAACTCCCACATCCACTCTACCACGGGCCATTTTTGCTTTTTTCAATCTACAGACCCTGAAAATAGCACTGTCTTATTCCTCTACAAAACACTGCTCCAGGCTAACTTAAAACTTATGGCTTCTATTTTTAAAGTTAATTAAGAGACATATCTCAATAAAACAATCAATGAAGGACCCACTTTCCTCACTATTGTAGATTTACAGCAAGGCTACTCTTAAAACAATTCACTTACGTGTTTCTGTGCTGTGACCTTTCCCAAACAGGTTCCTCCAAAAACAGATGTAAAACTTCACTGTTTGTTAATTTTCCCAGACGTACTCCAATGTCCAGCGATACAGGAATTCAAACAGCAAAGGCATTAACTGCACAGGTTCACTGCTATGTCAGGAGGCAGTATGGGTTTCTTTCTCTCGCTCTTTCCTGCACAGACTACGTGCTATCTTTGTCTGTTCCTCTCCCTTTTAAAAGTGCTGTTGTTTGACTTATTTTTTCTCCAAAGACCCAAAACAATGCAACAGCATGTAAAACAGTAATTCCTGCTTCTGGAATTTGAGGAAATCACCTCCAAAACCTAAAATACCCCCTCCCCCCCAAAAAAAAGGAACAACCAGAAAACTTTCCTGTCTTTCTTCTTTGAAAAAGGTGTCATTCATGGAAAAAATTCCTTTTGCTTAAAAAAAAGCAGGGTGCTATTAAATGTAGTATCTGGTGGAATATTGTGGGCAATTCTGGTCTCCTTCCTTTCAGAAGGATGTCGTGAAACTTGAAAGGGTTCAGAAAAGATTTACAAGGCTGTTGCCAGATTTGGAGGATTTGAGCTATAGGGAGAGGCTGAACAGACTGGGGCTGTTTTCCCTGGAGCATCGAAGGCTAAGGGGTGACCTTACAGACGATTATAAAATCAAGACAGGCATGGACAGGATAAATAGACAAAGTCTTTTCTCCAGGGTGGGGGAGGCCAAAACTAGAGGGCATAGGTTTAGTGTTGAGAGGAGAAAGATATAAAAGAGACCCAAGGGGCAACTTTTTCACGCTGAGGTTGGTGCGTGTATGCAATGAGCTGCCAGAGGAAGTGGAGGGAGCTAGTACAATTGCAACATTTAAAAGGCATCTGGATTGGTATATGAATAGGAAGGGTTTGGAAGGATATGGACCAGGTCCTGGCAGGTGGAACTAGATTAGGTTGGGATATCTGGTCATCACGGACGAGTTGGACCAAAGGGTCTGTTTCCACGCTGTACATCTCCATGACTCTGATCAATGTGTGGAAATGAATGACCCAGAGGGCCTAAATATAAACCGAAAGAACTGCAGATCCTGTAAGTCGGAAACAAAAACAGAAATTGCTAGAACAGCTCGGGTCTGGCAACATCTGTGGAGAAAAATCAGAGTTAATGTTTAGGGTTGAGGACCCTTCCTCTGAACACTCCCTGACAGCCTTACTCATTATCTTAAAATTTTTTGTGTGTAATTTTTAGCACAGTCAGGATTATTTAGTAAAACTTTTCCAACAGCCACTCCCAAGTACTTTGCTTAAATTACATGTGTTAGGTTTTTTAGATTAGATTACATTACATTACAGTGTGGAAACAGACCCTTCGGCACAACAAGTCCACACCGACCCGCCAAAGCGCAACCCACCCATATCCCTACATTTACCCCTTACCTAACACTACGGGCAATTTAGCATGGCCAATTCACCTGACCTGCACATCTTTGGACTGTGGGAGGAAACCGGAGCACCCGGAGGAAACCCACGCAGACACGGGGAAAACGTGCAAACTCCGCACAGTCGCCTGAGGCGGGAATTGAACCCGGGTCTCTGGCGCTGTAAGGCAGCAGTGCTAACCACTGTGCCACCGTGCCGCCCACAACCAGGGCGTACATCTCCATGACTCAATGTGTGGAAATGAATGACCCAGAAGGCCTAAATATAAACTGAAAAATGTCTGTAACATTTCTCAATGGGGGCTTTAACTGACAAGCCAATCTCACTCTAATCTAATGACACCACCAGGCATTTATAAATTTTTATTTTCTTTATTCTTTCATGGGATGTGGATGTCATTGAGAAGGCCAACATGCCTGCCCTGTACCCATTTGCCCTTGAACTCACTCTCTTGCTCAGAGAGCAGTTAAGAAGCAACTTAATTGCTGTGGATCTGGAGCTACAAGACGACCAGGCCAGGTAACAATGACAGATTCCCTGCCCTGAAGGACATGTAACCATCACATCTAATGTTGGACATACTATGCTAATATTTAAAACGTGATTGATTCAGTGCAATCTGCCTGCTGAATGCTACAAATAGTCAGAGGGATTGGTTGTTTGATATGGTCTGCTATTTGCTGAGACATATAACCTTAATACCTAGCATCGCACTGGCATTGAAACACAAAGCACTACTCACATGTTTCACCTGCCAATTAAATAATGCTACATGATAAAAATACCTATATAAGGCAGTTGTTGGATTAAGGTTGGCAATGTTAGTAGATGATTACTCAACACCCTGGTCGAACATTCCTCTGTTTACTCATGAATAAACAAATTAGAAACCCCAAGCAAGTAGGAAAGAGAGAATGATCACTAGAATGCATTAAGCATTTGTCACCAATGTATTTCCATGAATGATCATTTCCAGGGCAAACGCTCCAGTAATGCTCTTCTGTTGATATTTAGGAGTGGCACTACTGCCTCACAGCACCAGATACTCAGGTTCAATTCCAGCCTCAAGTGTGAAGTTTGCACATTCTCCCCCATGTCTGTGTGGATTTCCTCTGGGTGCTCTGGTTTCCTCCCACATTCTAAAGATATGCAGGTTAGATGGATAATGCTAAATTGCCCAGATGTGCAGGGAAGGTGGGTTAACTCCAGTAAATGTGTGGGTACTGGGATAAGATGGAATGCTGTGCAGACTTGAAAGGCCAAATGACTTCAATCTGCATACAGGTATTCGATGATGTCAAACATGCTACTTTCTAAAGATAAGAAATATTCAATGTTTTCACTGAACTTTTAATGGACCTTTCAGCAACTTATTCAGCTTAATAATTAACTTCTGTAGAGGAAGACAGCATGGTTTCCTGTAACCTATGATCCAAAATATGACAGCAGCAGTTATATTTGTGATTTACATTCCTAGCATTTATATAAATAATTTGAATGTGAACACAGGAGGTATAGTTTGTAAGTTTTTAAGTTTGCAGATGCCCCCAAATTGGAGGTGTAGTGGACAGCGAAGAAGATTACCGTAGATTACAACGGGATCTTGATCAGATGGGCCAATAGACTGAGGAGTGGCAGATGGAGTTTAATTTAGATAAATGAGAAGTGCTGCATTTTGGAAAAGCAAATCAGGGCAGGACTTATACACTTCAATGGTAAGGTCCTGGGGAGTGTGGCTGAGCAAAGAGACTTTGGACTGCAGGCTCATAGTTCCTTGAAAGTAGAGTCACAGGTATATAGGATAGTGAAGGCGGCATTTGGTACGCTTTCCTTTATTGGTCAGAGCATTGAGTAGAGGAATTGGGAGGTCATGTTGCAGCTGTACAGGACATTGGTTAGGCCACTGTTGGATTATTGTGTGCAATTCTGGTCTCCTTCCTATCAGAAAGATGTTGTGAAACTTGAAAGGATTCAGAAAAGATTTACAAAGATGTTGCCAGGGTTGGAGGATTTGAGCTATAGGGAGAGGCTGAACAGGCTGGGGCTGTTTTCCCTGGAGCATCAGAGGCTAAGGGGTGACCTTATAGGGGTTTATAAAATCATGAGGGGCATGGTTAGGATAAATAGACAAAGGTCTTTTCCCTGTGGTGGGGGAATCCAGAACTAGAGGGCATGTGTTTAGGGTGATAAGGGAAAGATATAGAAGGGACCGAAGGGGAAACTTTCTCATACAGAACATGTTGCCTGTATGGAATGAGCTGCCGGAGGAAGTGGTGGAGGCTGGTACAATTGCAACATTTAAAAGGCATCTGCATGGGTATTTCTATGAATAGGAAAGGTTCAGAAGGATATGGACCAAGAGCTGGCAAATGGGACTAGATTAGGTTAGGATATCTGGTCGACATGGACTGGTTGAACCGAAGGGTCTGTTTCCGTGCTGTACATCTTTATGACTCTAGCTTAGTCCAAGCTTCTGCCAATGGAATAAATGGAATGCTTCAATATCAATGTTTCAATATCCAGCTGAGGAAATGCAGCACTCATTGCAAGTCTGAATCATGATGACTGATTTGGATTGCTGGTCTGATTTGTTAGTGGCAATGAAGTCATTACAATCAGTCTCAATGGCCCCGAATCAGAAACAGAAGTCTGCCAAGGCTCCAGTTTCTCATTGTTACCTGATGACCCTGTGTTACAGAGTTTCCTGCCAATCAAAGTGTCTGCCTGGTATCTGCAGGTCAATGCAGGCTAACTTTGTTTTTAAGAATCTTTCGCTGAGAATCTTTTTGGATCTTCTCCCACTCCATCACAATTTTGGCAGATAAAATACATTTAAATGCAAACATCAGTGATTTGGGAGAATTCTCCTGAGGTATTGCCCAGTGCCTAGAACCACTTGCATAGAATCTGAAAAATGGTCGAAGGGACATTTATATAATAATGGGAACGTGCAGCAAAGAGAGCGAAAGTTTCAGATTTCTTTCACAGAATGCACACAGAGTTAAGCACCACAGCAGCTCAAGCAGAAAAACATAGCAAATTAAAAAAAAGAGAAAATTCAGTCCTTTTCAGTCTGCTCCAACCATTCATGAAGATCAAGGCTTATCTTCCTCAGCTTTACTTTCCTGAACTAATTCCTTGATTCCCTTCGTATTATCATGCATTTATCAATACATTAACACAAACAGACTGGTCAAATGGAAGCAAAATACTGTGGGCACTGGAAATTTGAAATGTAAACAGAAAATTCTGGAGAAACTCAGCAGGTCTGGCAGCAGCGCTAGAACACAAAAACATTAGCTAATGTTTTGAATCCAGTATGACTCTTTTTACGAACTAACAGGGCTGGAAAATGGAATTTTTATACTGTAGACAGGGAGGGAGGAGGAGCGATTGAAACAGATGGTGCAATGTAAATTAGGTGAAAATGGTAGGTGTGAAGAATTGTGTGTGTGTGCGTGCACGCGTGCGCGCAGGCGCAAGTATGGGGTCAGGAGATCTTCGCATTGATTGTGGGGTACATCAAGCTAAAAATAGACAGGGAACATCCCCTGCAGAATGAAGACATCAAAGGGGAGGAGATGATGTATTTGTCAGTCACATTTTTACCATTTCAATACAAACACCAACCACATCCTATTGCAGGTGGTGAAAATGGTGAAAAATGATATTTTCAACACAGGGACTGGTGGGTGGGAAGTGACAACAAAGGGAACACGAGTGCTGGTCTGAGTGGAAGGGGAAATAGGGAGGACAGAAGTGCAGAAATGGATCAGGTAAAGCTGAGGGCCCCATCACCGCAGTGTTGGTGTTGGTTGTGGTGGTGGTGGTGGTGAGGGAGGGGGGATGGCGGAGTCCTTGATTGAGGTGAAAAAGAGACCATGTCAAAGGCATTGCTATGGAAGGGGCATTATTGTGACAGATGCAACGGAGACAGAGGAACTGGGAAATGGTGTGGAGTTCTTGCAAAAAAAAACAGAATGTAAGGAAGTGTAGTCAAGGTAACCGAGGGAGTCAATGGGTTTGTAATGGGTGTTGGTGGACAGCCTGAGCCCAGAAATGGCTACAATGAAGGGAGGAAAAGAATCAGATGAAGCAGGTGACGATGAGAGAAGGGTGAAAATTGGAAGCAAAACTGACCAACTTTTCCAGTTCCAGATGACAGCAGGAAGCAGCACTGATGACACGGTCAATGGTATTGGAGAATGAGTTATGGGAGAGGGTCCCCAAGTAGGATTGGAATAAGGAATGTTTCTCATTCCCCACAACAAGACAGGCATGACTGGGACCCATGCAGGTACACAGATGTTGCCAGATCTGTTAAGTTTCTGCAGCACTTTGTCTTTTTTCTTCAGATTTCCAGTATCCTCAATATTTTGCTTTGGTCTGATAAATAATGTAATTTTTGATACTTCTCTTCCAGCTATACACACCTTCAAGAAATTCTGCTCTTTCTGCTGATGGTATTTCTGAGTGAATCTTTTAACTTGTTTACCTTCATTGCTTTATTTGTTGAAGTGTCTGACAAAGCTGGTTTTTGCAGATATATCCTTTCCTCAGCAACTATATCCAGCCGACACTGATTCCAACTAAAGTTCTATCCCTCGTGTTTCACATCCACCCAGGATTACAGGGATCTCCGGCAGCATGGTGGTTCAGTGGTTCGTACTGATATCTAACGATGCCAGGGACTCGTGTTCAATTCCAGCCTTGGGTGAGTCCAAAGATATGCAGGTTAGGTGAACTCGCCATGCCAAATTGTCCATCATGTTCACAGAGATATCATAGAGATGTACAGCACAGAAGCAGACCCTTCAGTCCAACTCGTCCATGCTGACCAAATATCCCAACCTAATCTTGTCACACCTGGCCCATATCCCTCCAAACCCTTCCTATTCATTTACCCATCCAGATGCCTTTGAAATGTTGCAATTGTACCAGCCTCCACCACTTCCTCTGGTAATTCATTCCATAAATGTACAACCCTCTGCTTGAAAAGGTTGTCCCTTAGGTCCCTTTTATATCTTTCCCCTCTCACCCTAAACCTAAGCCCTCTTGTTCTGGACTCCACCACCCTGGGAAAAGACCTTGTCTATTTATCCTATCCATGCCCCTCATGATTTTATAAACCTCTACAAGGTCAGCCTCTAACAGCCCAGGGAAAACAGCCCTAGCCTATTCAGCCTCTCCCTATAGCTCAAATCCTCCAACCTTGGCAACATCCTTGTAAATCTTTTCTGAACCCTTTCAAGTTGCACAACATCTTTCCGATAGGAAGGAGACCAGAATTGCATGCAATATTCCAAAAGTGGCCTAACCAATGTCCTGTACAGTCGCAACATGACCTCCCAATTCCTGTATTCAATACTCTGACCAATAAATGAAAGCATACCAAATGCCTTCTTCATTATACTAGGCAAAAGTGAGGACTGCAGATGCTGGAAACCAGAGTTTAGATTCGAGTGGTGCTGGAAAAGCACAGCAGGTTAGGCAGCATCCAAATAGCAGGAAAAAAAAACTCGATGTTTCAGGCAAAAGCCTTTCATCAGGAATCATTCTTCATTATCCTATCTACCTGCGACTTTAATTTCAAGGAACTATGAGCCTGCACATCAAGGTATCCTTGCTCAGCAACACTCCCTAGGGCCTGACCATTAAGTGCATAAGTCCCGCTAAGATTTGCTTTCCCAAAATGCAGCACCTCGCATTTGTGTAAATTAAACTCCATATGCCACCTCTCAGCACATTGTCTCATCTCATTAATATCCCGTTGTACTCTGAGGTAACCTTCTTTGTTGTCCACTACACCTTCAATTTTGGTGTCATCTGCAAACTTACTAATTGTACCTCCCATGTTCATATCTAAATCATTTATGTAAATGGTGAAAAGTAGTGGACCCAGCACCGATCCTTGTGGCACTCCACTGGTCAGAGGCCTCCAGTCTGAAAAACAACCCTCCACCACCACCCCCTGTCTTCTACCTTTGAGCGAGTTCTGAATCCAAATGGCTAGTTCTCCCTGTATTCCATGAGATCTAACCTTGCTAACCAGTCTCCCATGGGGAACCTTGTCAAACGCCTTGCTGAAGTCTATATAGATCACATCTACTGCTCTGTTCTCATCCATTCTCTGTTACTTCTTCAAAATAAAACTCAATCAAGTTCATGAGACATGATTTCCCACGCCCAAAACCATGTTGACTATCCCTAATTAGTCCCTACCTTTCCAAATACATGTACATCCTGTCCCTCACGATTCCCTCCAATAACTTGTCCAACGTCAGGCTCACCAGTCTATAGTTCTCTGGCTTGTCCTTACCACCTTTCTTAAATAGCAGCACCACATTAGCCAACCACCAGTCTTCCAGCACTCACCTGTGGCTATCGATGATACAAATATCTCAGCAAGGGGCCCAGCAATCACTCCCCTAGCTTCCCACAGAGTTCTAGGGTACACCTGATCAGGTGCTGGGGATTTATGCATTTTAGGACATCCAGCACTTCCTCCTCTGTAATGTGGACATTTTTCATGATGTCACCATCTATTCTCATATTCTATATCTTCCATATCCTTCTCCACAATAAACACTGATGAAAAATACTTGCTTACTATCTCCTCCATCTCCTGTGGCTCCACACAAATGCCACCTTACTGATCTTTGAGGGGCCCTATTCTCTCCCTAGTTACCCTTTTGTCCTTAATATATTTGTAAAAACCTTTGGATTCTCCTTAACAGTATTTGCCAAAGCTATCTCATGTTCCCTTTTTGCCCTCTAAGTATACTCCTACTTTCTTTATACTTTTCTAAGGATTCACTCAATCTATCCTGTCTATACCTGACATATGCTACCTTCTTTTTCTTAACCAAACCCTCAATTTCTTTAGTCATCCAGCAATTCCCTAAACCAATTCCCTAGACTTTCCTTTCACCCTAACAGGAATATACAGTCTCGGGACTGTCGTTATCTCATTTCTGAAGGCTTCCCATTTTCCAACCATCCCTTTACCTACAAACATCTGCCTGCAAACAGGTTTTGAAAGTTCTTGCCTAATACTGTCAAAATTAGTCTTCTTCCAATTTAGAAATTCAACTTTTAGATCTGGTCTATCCTTTTCCATCACTATTTTAAATCGAATAGAATTATGGTTGCTGGCCCCAAAGTGTTCCCTCGCTGACACCTCAGTCACCTGCCCTACATTATTTCCCAAGAGTTAGAGTGGGACCATTCGGTGGAGCCATTTTGGCACGAGTGATTTGGCACGGCCTGTTTGGCGCAGCCTATTTTGCCACAGACCCATTTAGGTGCAGAACTATTTTGGCGCCGGTATACAGTAGTCATCAACTAAAAACAACATCATAGTAGAATTATTAAATGGGTAGTTTCCAGTAGTTTGTAGTTATTATTAAAATAACAAGTCATCAAAGAAAAACAACTATAGAGGGAACTTTACAAATGATTAACGAGTGCCTAGAAAATTTGTCGGAAGCTTGCCAAGGAACAACGCCTAACAACAGAGCGCTGAAGAAAACGGTTCGTAGGACAAGGAAAGAAATTGCTGCTTACCCAGTAAATCCAAGAAATTTAGATGAACTTGTAATTCCAGATAGCTTTAAAACATATTCTGTTAATGATTATAATGAAGAACAATTTTCACTAGCCGACAGCAGTATCACCACCCACAGAATTCTTATATTTGGAAGAAAAAGGAATGCTGAGTTTCTGAAACAATCAAAAAGGTTATATGTTGATGGAACATTCAAAATTTCCCCAACTTTATGTTATTTTAGGGGAAATACATAAAGGTGTGTTCCCACTGTTGTATGCTTTACTCCCAAATAAGTTACGAACAACATATGATAAATTATTTGAAATGGTTCTGGAAATATAGCCTGAATGCTGCCCTGACATTATCAACTGTGACTTTGAACTTGTACATCTCGTAGCAGGGCCCAATATTCCGTTGAAATTAAAGAAAGTTAGAGAAGTTAATGGAT
This sequence comes from Chiloscyllium plagiosum, assembly GCF_004010195.1. Lineage (NCBI taxonomy): Eukaryota > Metazoa > Chordata > Chondrichthyes > Orectolobiformes > Hemiscylliidae > Chiloscyllium > Chiloscyllium plagiosum. The sequence continues at coordinate 27,536,677 of NC_057741.1, read as the reverse complement.
TATATTTTCTTTTTTTTTTAGAAATTTTGAGGAACCACGGTTAGGTGTGGACGAATCACAGACTCAATGCAGTTGATACACAAATAACTACAAACTACTGGAAACTACCCATTAAATAATTCTACTATTATGTTGATTTTCGTTGATGACTACCGTATACCTGCACCAAAATAGTTCTGCGCCTACATGGGACGCGGGAAATTAGACTGCGCCAAACAGGCTGCACCAAATCGCTTATGCCAAAATGGCTGCGCCAAATAGTCCTAAATCCCCCAAGAGTTGGTCAAGTTTTGAACCTTCTCTAGTAGGTACATCCACAATCTGAGATCTCCTGACAAACTTGTTTCTCAATTTCCCACTGACTATTAGGGGGTCTATAATGCAATCCCATCCTTTTTTATTTCTCAGTTCCACCCAAATAACTTCCCTGGATGTATTCCCAGGAATATCTTCCCTCAGCACAGCTGTAATGCTATCCCTTATCAAAAACACCACTCCCCCTCCTCGTTTGCCACCCTTTCTATCCTTCCTGTAGCATTTGTATCCTGGAACATTAAGCTGCTAGTCCTGTCCATCGCTGAGCCACGTTTCGGTAATTGCTATGATATCCCAGTCCCATGTTCCTAACCATGCCCTGAGTTCATCTGTCTTCCCTGAGTTCGAGCACCGCCTTCCTAACCTGCAATCTTCTTCCTGACCTCTCCGCCCCCACCCCACTCCGGCCTATCACCTCACCTTGACCTCCCTCCACCTATCGCAATTCCAACACCCCTCCCCCCAAGTCCCTCCTCCCTACCTTTTATCTTAGCCTGCTGGACACACTTTCCTCATTCCTGAAGGGCTTATGCCCGAAACGTCGATTCTCCTGTTCCTTGGATGCTGCCTGACCTGCTGCGCTTTTCCAGCAACACATTTTCAGCTCTGATCTCCAGCATCTGCAGTCCTCACTTTCTCCTGGTCCATCTCTGAGACTTCCCTTTCCTGTCTTCACTTTTCCATTTATGAGGATAGACTGCCCACCGAAATCCATGACAGACCTACTGGCTCCCATGGTAATGCTGACCACCCCTCCTCATACACTGTTTCTTGCATGGATTCCATTCCATTCTCCCAGTTTCATCATCCCTATGGCATCAGCTTCTGTGATGGTCTTTTCACAGCAGTGCCTCTGACATTTCCTACTTTTTCCCCAGACCAAGGATAGTAGCCTACCATGTTTGACGTGGCCCTCAGTTATGTCCAACCAATTTCCCACACTTTTGGCTTCATTCATTCCCTTTCTTACAAGAACAATAATAGGGTTCCTCTTGTCCTCATTTTCCACTCACTAGTCTCCAAATTCACAGGATCATCCTCCACCCTTTCCATCACCTCCAGCATCTCCACCAGCTCTCACACATTACCTTCCTCAACAATGCCAACATTCCCTCCATGACTGTTCCACTTCTAGCACTTCCTCACTCCCCCATGGCACTTCCCACATAATCTGTCATAACATTTGCCCTTTCATCTCTCCTTCTTTACTGTCCAAGCCCCAAGACACCTCTTCCAGGTGAAGGAGGATTTTACTTGTCCTGTTTTCAATCGAGTCATTGTATTCACTGCTCACAACACAGTCTCCTTGATGAGACAAATCACAGACTGGTGACTGCTTTGCAGAACACTCTGTTCTCTAAGGAACCCCAACCTTCTAGTTGCTTGCCATTTTCAATAAACCATTTCTATCCTGGACCTGCTGCAATGTTCAAATGAAGCTCAACACAAGGTGGAGAAACAGCACCCCATTTTCCACTTAGGCACTTTACAGACATCAGGACTCAGCTTTGAATTCAACAACTTTACCGCATAACCTCTGTGTTCCATTTTAATTACTATGCTACCCAACTCGTTGTCTAGTTGAGTAGGCTACAAGTAGAACAGACTCATTTTCTCCTTTTCATACCTACAATCTACACCAACTCTATGTCTCAACAACTCTTTTGCCTCCATTTGTAATCCCTGTGTCCTTTGCTCTGGGAACCCTCACCATAGACACAAGAAACACTGAAATTCAAGGAGTGTTAATCAAATGTGAATGGATTCCATTGATCATTCATTACATTGTGATAGCTTCCTCATCTAATCCAGGCTGGGTGTATTCAGCGTGTCAAATGAAAATGCAGACTATATAATCAAGGTCCAATACTTTCCTCCAACCAACCTCTTTTTTGGAAAAAGTACTTTGATTAGTTTCATGATGATAATGTTGATGCCATTTTTTTGCCAGCTGTCAAAAGTAACAATAAGGATTTACTCTGAAGAGACAGAATCCTACCAGAAGGTCAACAAATCAGTTGCAGTTCATCTAAGTAGCCAGGGTAACAGGCAGCAATGCTTTAAGCAAAGTCAGAAATTGCTGGAAAAAATCAGCAGGTCTAGCAGCAGCTGTGAAGAAAAGCAGAGTTAATGTTTTGGTTCCAATGACCCTTCTTCAGAGCAGGGACGATGCCCTAAAAATGGGAGAGGGACTGCATCCAAATATGTTCCTTCTTGAATTCACCTGAGAACCAAACACTTGAAAATGCAACCACAAAGTGCCTTAAAACTTACAAAGCAGTGGATTCTTAGTAAGACCTTCACTTCAACTAAAGCATCAATTCATCTCAGGAACTACAAGTCTGCCAGTAACAATACATGATAATCGTTTTTTTAAAGCATCATCTGCATCTAAGGTCTGTGTGTGTATGCGCGCGTCTGTACTGAGTGAGTGTGATTTAGCGTTTTTAAATTCCAAGGCAGGCGTATCGTAATAAATTAGCTAATTTTAATACTCAAAAAAAAGTTGCAGCTGAAGCCATTAAGATTTTCCAATGAAAAGAAAATACACTTTTACACACAAACTTACTAACTGCAAACAATTAAAAGGAACACATAAGTATTGTTCATGACAGCATCAGAAATATAGTCGCTCCTCTCTTTTAATATATTGAACATTGGCATCTACAAGCTTCTGTGGTCTGAAATTTCAAAGATTTGCAGTTTTCTGAATGAATTCAGTTCTCCCCAGTCCTAAATGACTGACCCTTTACTGACTCAAACACGAGAGAAAAGGTTTTCTAAAGAGTGATTGGAAGCAGGGAGGAGATTATATGGCTGGGGTAGAAGGGAGAGAAGAATTTTTCATTGGATATACTTGTCTGAAGGAGTCAAGGTTGAAAGATTTCTCACTCACCATCTGACTACGGCAGTAGGTAAATTTAGTGGCACTGAGATATCGGATTGGCCTGCATATTCGCTTACTATAATTCTGGTCTTTACAAGGCTTTTGCAATATGTTAACAAACCAGAAAAGGCTGATACTTACAGTTTGCATGATGGTGATGGGTTGAGGTGTTGAAAACAAGCGTGAATTTAAAAGGTTGTTGCTAATTTTTACTAATCTTTTCCAACAGTTTCAGCTCATTGACTTGAGATCAAGCAACACCAGATCAGGGCGAAGTTCATTATAATTTGGAACTTATGGTATCAGAATTTTGTTTTTGATTATATTACAAGCATTCATAGATTAATTAATACCTTAAATTTGGAGTTCATTCCAATACCTCAGTTTAGAACTTTTAAGGAAAAAGTACAGCATGGTGTTTCAGTGGTTAGCACTGCTGCCTCAGAGCAGCCAGGGACCTGGGCTCAATTCCAGCCTCAAGGTGACTGTGTGGAATTTGCACATTCTCCTTGTGTGGAATTTGCGTGGGTTTCCTCCATAGATTACAGATTACCAGATTACATTACAATGTGAAAACAGGCCCTTCGGCCCAACAAGTCCACACCGACCCGCCGAAGCGCGACCCACCCATACCCCTACATTTACCCCTTACCTAACACTACGGGCAATTTAGCATGGCCAATTCACCTGGCCTGCACATCTTTGGACTGTGGGAGGAAACCGGAGCACCCGGAGGAAACCCACGCAGACCGGAGGAAACCCACGCAGACACGGGGAGAACGTGCAAACTCCACACAGTCAGTCGCCTGAGGCGGGAATTGAACCCGGGTCTCTGGCGCTGTGAGGCAGCAGTGCTAACCACTGTGCTACCGTGCCACCCACGGTGTGCAGGTCAGGTGAATTGCCCATGCTAAACTGCCCATAGCATTAGGTGCATTAGTCAGAGGGAAATGGGTCTGAGTGGGTTATTCTTCGGAGGGCCAGTGTGGGCTGAAGGGCCTGTTTCCACACTGTAGGGAATCTAATCTATCTTGTACTCTCACACATTTAATGTTACTGATTATAATAAGAAAGATTATTTATTCCCCATGTAAGGTTGAAACTATGGTTTACTGAGAAAGAAAGTCCGAAGTTTAAACACACATCTGCAGTGAGTTAACAAGTCATGGCTACAGCAACAACAACAGTATGATCAATCTTAACACTGCAGAATTAAATGAGGGGAAAGATCAGCCAAAGTTTCTGCATCAGGCCATCATTGAGGGGTCCTGCTTCAAGTAATTCATATTACAGGATGACAGAATTTGCTCATTCTTTGGATTTTACCCATCACAATTTCTCTACAGATAAATTATCAATAACTATTCTTGAGTGATGGAAAAATATTATCCCAATTAAGATGTGATTACCCTTACTTGCATCAGACTGCACCCCAGAGTATATCGGAGTGAGACTGTCACCATCCAATGTGTTAAGATGTGACTGTATCCCAGAGTGAATGGACAGTCCCAATGTGAATCCGGGTGAAATTGCACCCCAGAGTGAATCAATGTATAACTCTACTCCAGTGTAATAGGGTATCTCAGTGTGTCAGGTTGTTCATGTACTCCAATGCATCTAAGTGAGAGCATATCCAACTGTGTCAGGGTGAGACTGCACTGCAGTTTATGGGGTGAGTTTAAAATTAAACCCACCTACTATTGCAAAGAAAGAACCACTCTGAAAAGCCCTTCTGAGTGTTTTGACCTTTGGGGGCATTCTCAGGTTAACATGGACTGCTGTGAAGCAGATTATTGGTTGATCAGAAGCATTCTGTGAACATGGAACACCACAACATGTAGACTGTATATTTGAAGATGGTGTTAATCATAATTCTATTGTTTTCTTTTACACTGTTCTGAATGTCAGTTTAAACTGATCTTTTCCATTGCCTACACATCTCTGGTGTGTTTCCCAGAAGAAAAGATCTGATTAGCTGGCACCATGGGTGTCAATTTTGCTGGCTAATGCTAAAATTGAGGCTTCAGTTTTCTTATTAAAATCCTGTTAGTTATTTATTTTATACAGAATATTGCCAGACTGTTTCTCTACATCTTGCTTAACCTTCATTGCATGAAACCCGCAGTTAGCTAATTAAAAGAGCAACTTTCTAGCAGTGTTTGGAAAAAAATCTCACTACAAGATGCTTCACATAAACAACTTGATGTTAAGCTGTGCAGGAAAATCGAAGGTTGAGAGAATTGCATGGCAAATGCACATTAAACCATACGTTGTCTATTCTGAAGAAGGGTTGCTGGACCCAAAATGTTAATTCTGATTTCTCTCCACAGATGCTGGCAGACCTGCTGAGGTTTTTCCAGAAACAGAAATAGAAATTGCTGGAAAAGCTCAGCAGGTCTGGCAGCATCTGTGAAGAGAAATTGAAGTTAACGTTTGGGTGACTGTTCCTCAGAACTGGAGGTTTTAGAAATTTATGAGCCATAAATTGTCACTCACCAATACACTTTAAAACAGTTGAATAAAGGCAAATTACTGTGGATACTGGAAATCTGAAACTAACACAGAGAATGCAGAAGACACTTAGATCTGGCAGCATATGTGGAGACAGGAGAGTTAACACTTCGAGTCTTGGCAGTCAGTAGGTGTTAATAGATGTGACGCTGGAAAAGCACAGCAGGTCAAACAGCATCCGAAGAGCAGGAAAGTTAATGTTTCAGGTCCTGATGAGGAGTTTCAGCACAAAACATTGATTTTCCTGCTCCTCGGATGCTATGTGACCTGCTGTGCTTTTGCAGCCTCATTGATTAACACTTTGAGTCCACCACCACTTCGGATCTTCTCCAGACGTTATAGTCATGCCTGACTCAACACGTTAACCTGGTTTCGGTCTCCACAACGCTGCCAGATGCTGCTACATTTCTCCAGCATTCTCTGTGTTTGTTATACATTAAAACAAATTGGTCGCAATCCTGAAATCTACACAAGTCTTTAATGTTTAGACGCAGTGGTAGTGTCTCTACCTCCGAGCCAAGAAGCCTTGGTTCAAATCCCACCTGCTCTGGATGTATGACATAACATCACTGAATAAGTTGATCAGGAAATGCTTTAAAGGGCTCTTGTGGTACAGTGGTAATGTCTCCAACTTTGAGCCAGGAGGCCCAGGTTCAAATCCCACCTCCACAGGAGGTAACATGCACCTCTGAACAGATTGATTAGAAAATATCCTTCATGTTAAGAATGGAGTTTATCTCTTACCTTCTGTAGGGGATGTGGACTTGCTGGAGAGGTAGTTGTTCTGGAGAGACTGGGGGATAGCAGTCTGCCAGCTGCCTGTGGTCTGGAGGTATACCTCCCATCCCCGGAGCAGAGAGGTGTACAGAAGACGGGCGCCTCTACCAGGTTGGGTTTGTTGAACTCCACTTTCCACCGGACCCCTGGGGTGGTGGCGTGAGGGCCGAAGGGTCTCCAGGGAGCGGAGCGGAGGGCGCAGTGAGGTCTCCCGCTGCGAGACATCCCGGGATCACGCAGGCAGCCGGGCCGAGTGGCCGGCAATTCGACTGGGGGGGCGTCACCCCTGGCGTGGGGGCTGAGCCTGTGGCAGAGGCGGCTCCCTGGCATTACATGGTGCCCCTCATTGTGACACGGGTGGTTGCCAGGCGCAGAAAGCGGCCCATTCCCGGCGAGAGTCTGCCCGCCACTGACCTCAGCCTGCTTTCGGTCGGTGTTCCCCGCTGCCTTAACGGACGGATGCTGCAGGCGAACGTAAAGGGACGAAGTCTTAACCTGTGGCGTCTGGGCCATGCTGTGCTCCTCTCATGTCCCACAGTCAGCTGCAGCACGGAGGGACTCCTAGAAAGTGCAAAACAAATGTCAATCATCTACAGATCTCAAACATTGTGATTTTTTTTTTAAGTTTTAAGGGGGGGGGGTTAAAACTGCAATCATACATTTCTCCCTTTTCTTTAGTTCATTGGGAAACATGTGGAAACATTTCAGAGCATTGGCACAACTGTCTCCCAAATCAGCGCTCGGGACCGGGGGTTCGATTCCAGCCTTGGGTCCAACTCGATGGCCCGAACGGCCTCATTCCGCGCTCTGATAACTCCCTCATCGCGGAGATACCAGTGGACACCGCCGCCGACTCAACCTCTCCCACTCACGGTGAACCCACGCCCCCGCCCGTGTTGGCTGAAGATGTGTGTACCAGGGGGTCCCCTCTCACGGGGCGCGCTGTTTAAAGCGACTTAGGAAATCCTTTAACCGGATGGTTAGAGTTGCCTCTCCCCCACCCCAAATCCGTGAGGTAATGTAGTTGCTGTTCAAAGTAACCCCTCACAGTCAGAGAGCTCCGTGCACAGCGTCACTGGTTCAGTCTGAACCCCTGAACTACACTGAGCCGCAGGAAGACTCTCTTCCACAAACATGGAGTTTCAAAGCTGATGGTATAACCTCCCCCTTCACAGAGAGAGAGAGAGAGAGAGAGACCCCCTTCCCATTCAACTGGAGTCCTGCAGCCAGACACGAAATTGTCCGTACAGTTTCAAGCAATTTGCAAAAAGAGTTCAGCTACCTACTCCACAGGTCAAAGCGTCTTTTGTGGGGGTGGGGGGTGTAAGAGTCTGCAGCCCTAACATGACGGACTGGGGTGCTACATAGAGCACACATTCACACACACACTCACACTCACAAACAGACTGCATCTGGCATTCATTGAAAACTCGCCTACGCTCTGGTCAGAAGAGAACAGACATAAAATAATCTCCAGGGATAAACTGGCATGTGGGGTGGGAGGTTGATGAATAATATTTACTGATTACTTACAAAACCGTTTGTGGAAAGCAGCCCCCATAAGAAACGGTGTTTAGGCGCAGTCTGCCAAGTTTATAGCTTTTGGCATAATCGAGCCTCTGTTAATGAGGGATCTGAGTAAGTCTCAACTCTGGGTCAATTGTATTTGGTGCTTTGAGCAGGGTGGAAAAAAATCAAGAGCACATTTTCAAGTCAAATCATTTGAAGCGGGTAAATTCACACATCAGTTATTGTTTTAAAAAAACTGCTTTCTCTAAAGTGCACTTTTATAATTACTGTACACTAACTTGATCAGGCTAAATAGAGATTGTTGAAATAAATAGATTATTAATAACTTACCTGAGGAAAAAAAAACAGGCAAATAATCCTCTGGCAGGTCATAAAGAGTCACAGAGGTATACTGCACGGAACCAAACACTTTGGTCCAACTCATCCATGCCAACCAGATATCCTAACCTAATCTAGTCCCATTTGCCAGCATTTGGTCCATAAGCCTCTAAACCCTTCCTACTCACATATCCATCCAGATGCCTTTTAAATGTTGTAATTGTACCAGCCTTCACCACTTCCTCTGGCAGCTCATTCCACACATGCACCACCCTCTGCGTGAAAAACTTGTCCCTTAGGTCCCCTTTAAACCTTTCCCCTCTCACCTAAACCTATGCCCTTTAGTTTTCCCCATGTTGGGGAAAAGACCATGGCTAATTACCCTCTCCATGCCCCTCATGATTTTATAAACTTCTGTAAGGTCACCTCTCAGCCTCTGATGCTCCAGGGAAAATATCCCCAGTCTATTCAGCATCTCCCTTTAGCTCAAACCCTCCAAGCTTGGCAGCATCCTTGTAAATCTTTGTGAATCCTTTCAAATGTAACAACATCCTTTCTATAGTTGGGAGACCAGATTTGCACACTAACCTCCACACCCAAAGCCCCATTGGGTCAGGTTAAGTAAGGTTTAAGGGCAGAATCACAGTGAGTGAGTAACTGATAATAATGGGTGTGACTCCAGCCTATCTGAGAATAGAATCAATTCAGATTCTGAACAAAATTGCTTCATGTCAGCTCGAGGAAGAGTCAGCTAGACTCAAAACATTAGCTTGCTCTCTCTCGATGGATACGGCCTGATCTCCAGCATTTTTTGTTTCCAGTACAGATTCCAGCATCTGCAGTAATTTGCTCCTACACTGGGGTTAGGATGTGATGGACATTTGAGAGATGGAGTTAAGTTAGGCTCAGGGAGGTATTGCCTAATGGTGGATAGGGACAGATAATTTTCTGTATGACAGCTGTATTGGGAATGGCTGGCTAAATCAGTCTGGGTCAAATCCACGAGGTCAGACATTGAGAACAGGCTTAGGTTTTGAATGCTACCCAGGAGCAGAATCAGCCACAGTCAGATTCTGTAAGAGAACAGCACTGAATCAGGTACTGCTCGAGGGAATGCTTCCACTACTTGTTCCAGGCTGATCGCAGCTAAATTCCACCAGCATGTCAATGACTGTGGCTGTTAAAGTTACCCCCGGCAGCTTTACACTTTGGGTTCATTCCAACCAGCTCAAAGCAACAAAAGCCAAACAGCTGCTCATTGATGTAAAATGAAGTAGATGGTGCCTTATTTACTCAAGCAAACAATTTCATCTCTTTCCATATGTCAACTAATAGCAGCCTGGGAGGGCTATGCAATTGGCAGGTTTTGCAAAATTCCGGGGAATTATGCATAGGAAGAAAAGAAAAAGAATTCATTCAGTGCCTTTCATAGTATTTCTGAAATGGAGTTGCTGTTGTAAAGTAAGGAGTAATCAATTTATGTACAATAAGTTCTCATAACAGATAAATGTGTGGATCACCTCTTTTGTTTGTAGCTGTTGGTTGAGGGTTTAATGTTGGTCAGGATTCCTACAACCATAAAGTTGCAGGACCTTTTACGTCCATTCAAGTTGAGAGCTAAGGTCTCAGTTTAAAATCTCATCCAAAAATTAGCACCACTGACAATGTACATAACACAAGAACGAGGAGCAAGAGTAGGCCAGCTGGCCCCTCGACCTGCTCCGCCATTCAATAAAATCATGGTTGATCTTTTTGTGGTCTCAGATCCACTTACTCGCATTCTCATCGATACCCTTAATTCCTTTACTGTTCAAAAAATGATCTATCTTAGTTTTAAAAACATTTACTGAGGAAGCCTCAACTATATCACTGGGCAGGAAATTCCATAGATTCACAACCCTCTGGGTGAAGAAGTTCCTTCTCAATTCAGTCCTAAATCTGCTTCCTCTAAGTTTGAGGCTTTGCCCTTTTGTCCTAGTTATACCCGCCAGTGGAAAGAAACATCCTCTCTCGTTCTGTCCAATCTGTTCCCTTAATAGTTTTATATGTTTGTATAGAGTTCCTTCAGCATCTTCTAACTCAGAGGCTGGTATGGCCCCTCTGACTTACTGTCAATACATCACAGTCCTATGATCCTATGTACTCACTACTACTACATCACAGCCTATGTCAGTGGGAAAGAAAAAATTCCACCTCAGATGTTCAACTCCTTTGAATTTATATTAAAGTCCATACTGACGTTACAACATTTACATCCTATAATCTTTAACCTCAAAAAGGTGACTCCTGGACAATTGAATTGATTCTGAGCAGCCACAGCTCAGGACACCTCACCTGTAGCCAGCTGAACCACAGATAATAAAGTGGTATCATTTGCCAAACCAATCCTCATTGTCAATTTGAAGGTCAAAATGAGGACCACCAGGTGAATTTAAAGAATTGGCAGAGGGGAAAAGACACTTTAAATAGAACAGACACTATGTTTGACAACCAGCATCAAAATCTTGACACCAATAAGAAATTCCCTCCAGCTTTAAGCTCTTTACAGAATTCCTTCCCTAAACCTCTCCACTTTCCATGTCTCTTACCTTTTTAGTCCACTGATATTACCACCATATGGCATCATCAATCCATATTTGATATCTTTTATTTGATATCAATTTATGTATGATTATCCTTCTGTGAAGCCTCTGAGCATGCTTTCCTATATTATTATAGAGTCATAGAAATGTACAGCATGGAAACAGACCCTTCGGTCCAAACTGTCCATGCTGACCAGATATCCCAATCCAGTCTAGTTGCAAATCACTGCTGTTTGTTTCATTATTTCTCCGTGATTGAGATTCTTTGTTTCTGTGGATTTGACTCACTTTGACTTTCTGGTCACTCTCTCTGACATATTTGTTCCATACTTACTTCACTTTGTCATTTCTTCTCTTCTTTCTGTCTCACTAATCTCCCAGGAAGGCAGCCCACGTAGCATCAGATAAAGTTTGTGGAACTGTCTGAGCCCAGTTTTGGTCTGTTGGCATCCCTGATCAGCTAAGCAGGGATTTCTTCTGTGCAGATTACTGAAACCTGTGTAACAATGGAAAGCTGCTCCATACACCTCAAAACTTCAAGTCACTATGCTGCTGCTCACACATTAACTGTGTTCATTTAGGTTGGTAAAGCAAATATAATATGATCACAGAATCAAGCCCTTCAGCCCTTCAAGTGTATTCTAGCACTCAAATAGATAACGGCTGGTCTGTATCTTAATTCTGTCTACCTCAACTCAACACCCATAGCTCTTAATACCCTTGCTTAACAGAAATCACAGTCTTAGTTTTCAAATTTTCAACTGACCCCCAGCAACAGCTGCCTTTTGAGAGACAAAGTTCCAGATTTCCACTACCTTTTGTGTTCCTGTAAAGTTTAGGTTTGATTTTAAACCTACTTCTCTGTTTTCCAGAAAAATCTCACCAGAAAAAAATGATATCTTTGTATTCAAGCTATTGTCTGGAACAGCTGAATTAGATTACTTATCAGTCATGATAGATAATAGGATAGAGCTGGACTAGTTATGTTAATATTTGGGTGTCCATGTAGAGGGAGCATATGGAGCCCACTGACACGACAGAGACCTTTAAGGGACTGTTGGGCTCTACGGGTGCTGGTGTGCATCATTATTCCTGGTAACAATGTTTTGATTTAAATCTTGATAAGTTTCAATTTGTAAGTTCTCATTGGCCTCTTGACTTTTTGTTAATTAAATCATTATTGGTCATGTCAAACAGTAGAAGACTGGTCTATGCAAGCTAACCTCATCTTTTAATTCAATTTATTGCATTTTTTAAATTTATACATCCAATATGCCATTTCAAACCACATCTAAGTAGCCTTATACACTTTAGCAAACATTTGTCAAGGAATCAAGGGGTCTTGTTATACAATGGTAATGTCTCTATCTATAGTTCTTGAAGGTCTGTGTCAAATCCTACCTTTCCCAGAGCTGTATAGTACAAAGTTAATTTCTTTTAAAATCATGGAATCTACTCCCACATCCTGTTATATTAATTTCTTTAAAAGGGTCTAAAATACCTCAACTTGGAATGTTGATACATACTGCCAGGCATCCATGTACACACCTAGCAGATTTCTGGCTAGGAAAAGTAGATCATTGTTGTATTGAAGACATCACAATATGTCTGGGAACTGGAATATTTTCAAAGTTCACTGATATATAAAGAACTGATGTATTCTTTAGGAAAATAGAGCCTGATTCTTTTTGCTTTGGACACTTCTTATGAATGACATGAATTTATCATCAGGTTTTTAAAACATATATATAGTCAGGCACTCATTCTGTTGAGACTGTTGCTTCCTCCTTGTAAAGTTTAACTCAATGTCAGCAACTCTTTTTAAATTGATGAGCATAATCACTTCACAGTTTGCAATGCATTCAGAACTTTTGTTGTTTCATTTAGTTAATTTCAAAATCTTTCATGAAAATTTAGGTCGTAATTTTAACATTGAGGAACAGTGTAAAATTAGCATTATTAATTTGGTTGCTATCATAATCCCCTCCATTGACTTTAGTGAAAATGAAGACAGGCTTGGTGTATAATACCTGACAAATTCAACATTTCCATCATTAACTAAAGTTAAAGTTTCTTGATTAGTGTGCACGGAAATGGAAACAGCGCACGAAATGCATCCCAGCTTTGCCCTGAATAATGCCCACTTAGGCAAGGTATCAGAGGGAAAGTGGCACCTGTTAAAATGAAGACAGAAGTTTGTATTTTGAGTTATATACCATAATACATCACTTGGGCTATTCTACCGAGTAGGTGTCCTCAGTAAGATTGGCCTCTAAGGGAATTGTCTTACTGCCTTTCTAAGAACGTCAAAAAGCTTCCACAACTTTAATCAATAGGAGAAATTCTTCACAAGTATCAGCATGTTAGGAAAATTGCATCTCGTGCTGGGTTAGATGTTGGTCTCTAGAACCAAAGTCCAAAGTCAATTAAACTCTTTGTTCTAAGCTGGAAGGGTCAGATGAATCCGTTAAATCAGAGGAATAAAACACCTGATAGCACATACTCACAGGACAAAAATATCCTAAACATGGCAAAATATTAATGGAGAGTGGGAAGAGAAAGTCAGATTGATACAGTAGATGTTTGTCTGGGCTTCAATTGAGGAGAACAGAAAGCCTTATGGCACAGCTCAGTGTATGGTAGGAAGTATTTGCTACAGACACCAGGGTGCCTGAACTGAAAAGTCTTCCATTCCCTCAGTTGCTTAAGGCCAGAACAGAAAGGTTAAAATTAGAAACAGCCACCAATTTCCTCAGAACTTCTGATGGACTCACACCAGCAAAATCAAATGAGTTCTTGTTGATCCTGGCAATGTTCTGCCAGCCTATTCAAAAAATGATAATGAAGATTCCCATTCATTAAAATAGCAACGTCTTAAGGGTTGACCCTGGGATGGATACTGATGCACTGTACTGGGAGTGCCATTCACTAGCTCACAAGAAGCACATATAAGGACCAGAAAACCAATTGAGATAGATGTAGTGTAACTGGACTTCAATGTGTTCAGGCAAGAGGATTGTTCAAGCAAGATCAGCCATTGAATAGCAATGAAAGTTGAAGAGGCCATTTGTCTATGGCCCTGTGCTGTCTTTATGTTGTTAGGAAAAAGTAAAAGTTCTTCTTAAATTGTGAACAGATAAGCTCCACCTTTGCTGAAGGCAAGTTGATTGATTGCTTCAAGTACTGGGCTCTGGCAACTTTTCCCCTAATGACCAATGCTGAGTTTGCCAGCTACATGGAGCAAGCAAGTACCAAAAATGCTTTCATAGGTGCCCACTTTCACCACTGATTCCTCCAAGTGCCCCTGTCCAAAGACAGGCTTGGTCAATGCCACTCCATTGAGTGAGCATTTTAGAGTTTATGGAGACACAGGGTAAAGAAAATCATCATGGAATGAAATGCAAATAGACAGCCCCCATCCCTCCAATAACTGCAGGCTATATGCCCTTTAATATATTTCATTGACTTCAACAGAACATGAGACACATAGAGCAGGTGCCAATGTAATACCACCCATTTGACACTGGTGAACTGCCATCTACACAGCAAGAAGTGATCGTGAATTTACATAATATACTGCTTAGGCTAATTGGAGTACACAGTTTTGGGCAGCTCATTACAGGGTGGCATGGTGGCTCAGTAGTTAGCACTGCTGCCTCACAGCGACAGAGGACCCTGGTTCGATTCCCACTTTGGGCGACTGTCTGTGTGGAGTTTGCACATTCTCCCCATGTCTGTGTGGGTTTCCTCCCACATTCCAAAGATGTGTAAGTTAGGTGAATGGGTCATGCTAAAATTGTCCATAGTTGTTAGGTGCATTAGTCAGAGTGGGGTGGGTTACTCTTAGGAGGTCAATGTGGACTGGTTGGGCCGAAGGGCCTGTTTTCCACACTGTAGGAAATCTAATGAGAAATGACACTAAAGGTATAAACAATGTAGATTTGTCAGGATGATGCCACCGACTGTAACCAATAGTTATGAGGAAAGATTTGAAACACTCCAATTGTTTCCGTGGAAGCAGAACAGACAAGGAGAAATTTAAGAGACGTCTTTAAAATTAGAAAAGGTTATTAGGATGAGTTGGGAAAGGCTATTTGCTTTGGCTGAGGAGTCAGTGTCAAGGCATTGTTGATTTAAAACTGTTGCTAAGAAAGCCATAAGAGATGAGAGAAATATCCTCACACTTAGGGTTGCTGGACCACAGGATGCATCGCTACAGAGAGTAACAGAGGCAGAAGCCATTACCTCCAAATACAAAGGACAAAGCAACCCAACTGATTGGAAAGCAGTCTCAAATATTCATGCCCTCTACCACTGAAGCTCAGTAGCAGCAGTGTGTACCGTCCACAAGATGCACTACAGCAATTCACTTAGGCTCCTCTGACAGCACCTTCCAAATCTGTGATCTTGAACACCTAAAAGGACGATGGAAGCAGGTACATGGCAATAACAACCACCTGAAGGTTCCTCACTCTGACTTGAAACTACATCATTGTCCCTTTACTGTCACAGGATCAAAATCCCAAAACTCCTTTCTAAAAGCAACTGATCCTCACAAACCCATGGACTGCAGAGATTCAAGATGGTGGCTGAACATAACCTACCCAAGGGCATTAGAATAACCAATACATGCTGTCCTAGTGAGTGACATTCACTGCCAACGACCAAATAAACAAAATTAAATTCAGTGATACCAGGAGAATAAGGGAACACAATTCGTTTTGGATTCTTCTAGTGAAGTCCTGGGACCAGTAAAATGGCCTGAATGGGTGTCTTCTCTCCTGTAATACCCGATGAGTTTGTAACACTAAATTGTAACACTAAATTGCCAGAAATCCTGAGTTAAGAAAAACTGCTGGAGATTATCTAAAGGAAAGATAGGCTTCCATTCCAGCCATGAACAAGGGACCTGCTGTTAATGAGAAGGTGTTACAAAACCACACAGAATTCCATAGAATGAGCTACGCAGAAAGCGGCCATTCCGTCCAGCTGGTTTCTTCTAGACACCGCCCATTCTATTTCATCTCACCCACATCTGAAGCTTCAATCTTTGAAAGGACCCTCTGTCAAGACGAGTTTGTTCCCCCCTGAAACGTTTCTCATTCTGGCGTCACCCTTTCAATACAACCCGAATGTTTAAAAATAACGGAAAGGCGGACAAGTTGCTATTTCAGAAGAGAAGGGAGCTTTATTTCAAGGCTGTAACATAGATCGAATTGCACAGCGTGCTGTGTGTTCTCTCTGTCAACTCTCATCACCCACTTTGCTGTGTGAGGAGACATTCAATGATATTTAATTGGATAATTATAGTTAATTTAGTAATATTTCAATATTACAAGCTGAAAGCATTACATTTCCCATGTCACAAAAGGCGCTAAACGTTTCTGTAGCCAAAGATCAGCTATAGTCTGTCAACTTTTTTTAAAAATTCAGTTACACTCTATAAGCTTTTATTTTCTCTCACTCCTGTGTTCACTGAAAACCCCGGGAAAAGTATATACCTATATTACACATTTGGAGTGCGCTTAACAGCATTAGTATCTTCCTTTGCTGTGGGTGGAGTTTTGTCTGAAAGATTCACAACAGCCCAGTGGTCACCAACACAATTGAAATCGTAAGCTCGCACTATTCAAAACTCAGATTGTTGCAAATCCAAATCCTCGCAAACGTAATACAAACAGACCTACAGATCCGTCCTCTAAATGAGTAATGAAAAACAACTAATTCCCCATAACAAAACGAGGAAGGGCTGTCGATTCGAGCACATGCTTTAAGAGCAACATTCGCCACCACTTATTTACATCCGACCTCCAGCTCAAGGTGTTAGCACTGTTAAAATAAACGATCCCAATGTATCGTCGTGAGGCAATCATCCGTCTCTGCCTCTCGCACTCTGTTGCAAAGGTCCTCAGTCTATGTTAACAAAGCGGTTCAGGCAACTTCCTGTCATAAGTCAATGAGGATCAGTTTGGCTGAAGCAAGCACTTACCATATCGAGAAAGATTGAGCCCAAATATACCCCTCTGAAGAGCAGCGTTTTGCCAACTGCTTTTTGAAAGGGTAATATGCAACACAGCTTCAAGTGGTCCCCATTCGGCTTCAATTATTCCCGTGCTATGACAAGGGAATGGAAGTTGCCATTAAATAACAGCAAAGTACTGAGCAGAGTCAGGCAGTGTTTGCAGTCATTCACTGGCCGGGCGCTTCTAGCTGTTTCCTCAGTCATTCTGACAGACCCTGCTTGTCAAACCCTCTGCCCTGTCCCGTGTTGAGGCCGCACAGAGATCGCCAACCGCCCACTCTACCTCAAAGCAGCCCGCCTCTTCGCGACTGAGACTCCCACCCACCAGCTATCCACCCTCGTCCTCCGACTGGATCAGGATGGGGGGGAGCTAAAACGGGCAAGGGTTTTACATTTTCTCTCAGGAGCAGTGCACTCACCTCCCGGTGTCACTCAGGCAGAGTTTATAAACAACCCAGCGACCGCTGGACAGCAAACTGCATGGAGAGGCGGCTGACTTTATTGGCTCACTTGCTGTAATTTAGATATTTCCAGCAAATCTCCCCCCCCCCCCCCCCCCCGGACTTTCTTCATTCATATTGATCAGCCAAATCAGCTCATATGAAGCACACAGTATCTGAATATCCAGTGTGGCTGCAGGGAGAGAGGGGGGAAATCCAAAAATCACGACTTTCTTTTTAGAGATTTACTTATTATTTAATTACATTTTTCAAATTACGTTTGAAAAATCAAGATATCCCGAACCGTTTTACACCAGAGCGTTGACGGCAAAAGGGGGAAATGTAGTCTGAAATGAGTTGGGAGATCTAACACATATTTTCTTTCTATTATTTAATGTTACATGCTTCCGTCTCCACTATAAGATTTCCTGGAATTTTAATTCGCTAACTGATGTTTGCCAGTACGGTAATTACACGAACCACTGTTTTTTTTTAAAAAAATCTTATATATACATGAGCAGTTCTTATGGGGAGGACAATTTATACAAATCAGCCTGTTACTGGATGAGGCTTAAGTTACCAATGCCAATCCGTGCACAAACCAGGCAACTAAAGGGTCGGGGGTGGGGGCGAATGGTAAACATCACTGGCTAATTTTTGGGAGGTTCTGGGGTTGAATCCCACCATTTCGGATGAAGGAATATCAATGAGACAAAAGTTTGTTAAATGCAATTGATGTATCTCTATTTTTCCCCATCTGGTTCACGATTGCCCTTCATGCTAGTTTTTACCTGGTCTGTTCTACGTGTGACTTCAGACCTATAGCTGAATACCATCTCCTGCAAAATCCCCTCCTAGCTACCCATCATCCTGACTTGAATTGAATTGAATTTACTGCCACGTGTACCAAGGCACAGTGAAAAGCTTTGCTTTGCGAGCAACACAGGCAGATGACGGAGTTAAGTAGCATAGATAGTAAATAATAGATAAACAGCGGCAAAAACAAAAACACAGGTACAGGTGAATGTTAAGAGTTTGATTTGGAAATATATTGCTGTTTCTTCATTGTCACCGGGTCAAAATCCTGGAATTACCTCCCTAAGGGCATTGTGAGACAGTAGTTCAAAAAGATAGCTCACCACTACCTTCTCAAGGGCAACTAGGGATGGGCAATAAATGCTGGGCCTGCCAGCAACACCTATGTGAATAAAAAAGTGAATGCCTCTGAACTGCCCTCAGAAGTGACTTTGAAAGCCATTCCCCTCAGGGTAACGAAGAATGGGTAACAAACACTGATGGCCTCAATCCATGAACATATTGTTAAAAAGGACACTAATAGGCCATATTATTGAATATTGCATACATAGCACAGCCAGGTTCTGAATGTTTTAGATGGACTGGACACTCGAGGATCACATTCTAATGCACACTAGAAACATTTATTCAACTACAGGGTATACACAGGAGGATAACATAGCAGCACTTCACAATAACCTCAGGTCCCAGTTTCACGTGACCTGACATTGCTGGTGAATCAGTCTAGCTCTTTGCATATACTTATGATAAGTATCAACTCCACCAACAACCTAAAGGTGGCAAATGACCAATGAAGGCCTAGCATGCTGCATTGTTTTCAGGATGTCCATGCTCTGGAGAGGGGTTTTAAAACACAAGTTTCTGAGTCAGAGGTGAGTCTGCTACTAGCTGAACTGAAATTCATTTGGACAAGGTAACAGACTGTTCCATGACTACGGAATGCTTTGTGGTGAAGGATGGCATCAGGTCACTGATTCCCAGATGCTGGATGATGTAGCAATGGGGATATCTCTCCATGTGAGAACACAGAAGAATTTGGGGCTGATGATTTTCCCAAGACATGAGTGCTGTTCCCCTTTTTGGTGATAGAGATCATAAGAAGGCAGATGCTGGGGAGGTGACCCTGGTGAATTGTTGTCATGGTTTCTTATAGATAATCATATATTCAATTCATCTTGCACTCATCAGGATGATTTGCAAGGATGCAAATGTAAGGGCAAGAAAACTTACTGCATGAGAGAAGAATATTGATTGAATCATAGAAATGTTATGGTGCAGGAAAGGCTACTTAATACATCAATTCTGCACTAGCTCTTCAAATGAGCATCATTACCTAGTGCCAATCACCTGCATTTTCCCCATACCTTTTCACACTATTTCTACCCAAATAATCATCCAATGCTCTCTTGAGTACCTCTGCTGAACCTGCTTCCACCAGGTGTCCAGGATGTGCATTCTATGCCCTAACTACTCATTGTATGTGAAGGGTTTTTCTCTCCTACACATTGCATCTTTTGAACATCACTTTAAACCTATGCCCTATTATTTTTGTTCATTTTAGAAGGGGGAACACCTTCTCCCCATCCACGCTGTCCAGCCTGCTGATGATCTTGAAGACCTCTATCAAATCTTCTCTTTGTCTTCTTCTCTGCAAGGAGGACAGTCCCAACAGCTTCAATCAAACCTCATAAGTGAAGTTTCTCATTCCCGGAACCATTCACATATGTCGTCTCTCCAATGCTTTCACATTGTTCTAAATTGTGGCGTTTACAACTGTTTACAAAAATTAGCGAGTGGACTCTGACTGGTAGAGGAAATGCCACAGAGAATATACCCATTAATGCTGATTAAGAGTGAATATATATAGATATCTATAAATGGAGGAGGCACATGGTGATGGTCTCATCCATCCACCAAATGGAGCCGTTATTCTTGCCTTGGATTATAACTAAGAGGCTTTGAAAAGGTGCAATGTATTTAGTGATGTAATCATCATCATGTCATCTTGCTACCATTGTCTGACAATGGCTTTCACTCATGGTGATCATTTATTTGGCTACTTCAGAATTCCTAGCATCTCCAAGAGCAAGAGAAATTTTTTTTACTAAGACAATAATCCATTTCTCTTTGTAACTATCACAGTTTCTGTATTCTATATATGCACAAGAGAAATTATGGAAATGATTCAGCAGTGAAAGAAAACTTCAGAATGTGGTTAAATGGATGAAATTTGAAAGATCAAAAATCACTGTTGACTGATGTTTGACATTCCTCTAATCAGTTTAATGGAACCATTCCCCTTATTTAAAAATAATTGGTTTAAATGTGTTAAAATAGCAAACAGAAGACAAGCATAACAACATAGGAATGTAAGCCTAACAATAGTGTTGATGGCAAGTTCCAGCCAATAACAGTGAAAGGCATAAAACATGCATAGAAATGTCAATCTCAATTGGTTGCAGCCTTACTGAGAAAATCATGGGTCAAATCTCATTCCAGATACTTGAGCACACACCTCCGCCTAACACGACAGCACATCAAGTGCTGAAGTGCTGTTTTTCTAAAATGGGACCTGTCTTCTCTCAATGCTATAATGTAAAAGTCCCATGGCAAGACTCAAAGAAGAGCAGGGGAGTTCTCTCTGAATCCTGGCTAATATTATTTCTAAACTAACATTATTCAAAAAGATTATCTATTGTCTAGCTGTTTATCAGATCTTATTGTGGACAAATTGGTTGCCTTGTTTCTCTAAATTAAAACAGTGCCTTAAATGTCAGGCATTTCCTTGGTGGAACAGCCATTCAGCGCGTTGTGAGCTTATGAAAAGAACTATCTCAACTCAATTTTCGATCAAAGGCAGGACATTCAGTCTGGGGGTTGATAAAGCTGGATAACTTTCGGAACTCAACTTTCTGAGTTTTGTAAAAGCCTGGGTTGGACTGATGTTGAACTCAGTGTTTAGCAGCCTGGACATGGAAATTTATGTTGTAGAGAGATGCCACAATATTAAACACAATTACAAACAATAATCTACAGCAGACACTCTAATGAAAACTCAAACCACAAATGAAACTTATGTGCTTAAATTGGAATATTATATTTTTCTGGTGATTCTGCCCCTTCCCTGGGTCAGTGCGCTCAGTTGGCTGGATGGCTGGTTTGCAATAAAAAAAACTGTTGCCAATAGCGTGCTTTCAATTTGTTGAGATTACTATGAAGGTTACCATTCTCCTCAACCTCTCCCCTTGCCTGAAGTGTCTTGGGTAAAACCAGCACTAATCAGCTCTCTCTGCCTGTCCTGTGGTCAGGTAAGACTATTTACCTTACCAGTGACCGTGAAAGGCCTGCAGTTCTGGAGGGAGATTCCACAGAAAGCAAGCAAGTCTCCATGGGTTGGGCTTAGAGCTGGAGGAATGGACCACGCAGAAGCAGCTTTCAAGTTCATTCTGGGGACAAAATGCTCACAGTTCAGGTAGACAAGCAGCTCAGCAATAGCAATTCTCTGTCGCTACTTGACCCCCTCAGTCTGTCTCTTTATTCAACAGAATCTCAGTGAGTAATAGCTTATGTCCCACTGTGCTGTTCATAGCTGTGCAGTAATATGCCCCAGACTGTTCCCTCTTTCCGTTAAGTTGGAAAATATGATACTGTACTTCTCTGAGCTTGTAAAACAAGCTCCTCACATGTAGCTTCACAGCAAGTTAATTGAAGGCTATCAGGTTGTTGACTTGCCCACAGCCTGCCTTCCCTTGAAAAGTTCAAGCACCTATCAAAGGAATCAGAAGACTGACATTGAATGCCTATAGTGTGGATAGAGGCCATTCAACCCATCATAGGTAAGTGTGAGGTGATTCACTTTGGTAGGAGTAACAAAAAGACGGGGTACTGGGCTAATGGTCGGATACTTGGTAGTGTGGATGAGCAGAGGGATCTTGGTGTCCATAACACAGATTTCTGAAAGTTGCCACCCAGGTAAATAGTGCGGTGAAGAAGGCATATGACGTACTGGCTTTTATTGGTAGAGGAATTGAGTTCCGGAGCCCTGAGGTCATGTTGCAGTTGTATAAGACTCTGGTGCGGCCGCATCTGGAGTATTGTGTGCAGTTTTGGTCGCCATACTATAGGAAGGATGTGGAGGCACTGGAACAGGTGCAGAGGAGGTTTACCATGATGTTGCCTGGTATGGTAGAAAGATCATATGAGGAAAGGCTGAGGCACTGTTAGGGGTAGGTTCTTTACTCAGCGAGTCGTGGGTTCATGGAATGCCCTGCCAGTAGCAGTGTGGACTCTCCCACTTTATGGGCATTTAAACGGGCATTGGATAGGCATATGGAGGATAGTGGACTAGTGTATGTTATGTGGGCTTGGATAGGCGCAACATCGAGCGCCAAAGGGCCCGTACTGCGCTGTATCTTTCTATGTTCTATGTTCTAACCCTCCGAAGAGCATCTCACTGAAACACAATTCCCTACCCTACTCCACCCAGTATTTCCCACGGCTAATCCACCTACACATACCTGGACACTACAGGACAATTTAACATAGCCAACTCACCTAACCTGCTCGTCTTCGGACTGTGGGAGGGAACCCATGCAGATACAGGGAAAACACGCAGATAATAATCCAAGTATGTGGGTCCCTAGTACTATGAGACAGCACTGTCATCCCCATAATCTATTTGAGCGTGTGATTCTTAATGCACATTCAAACCCAGGCTCACCCCTTGAGCAAATAAAATCCAGTCCAAAGAATCATTGTTTGAAATGAATGAATGGCTACTTGGTGACTGCACCAGCTCATTGAAAAGGGAACAATAACACAGATGCAACAGGAAAAGAACACCTGCTGCCAAAGCATACTGTAGCATCGTTTAAATTGTAATCAGGGGACAGGAGAACAGAGGGGAACTTTCTTTATGTTATTAGTATTTGCATAAAACCATGACAAGGTAAGCTTCAAAGGCAAATTTAACAATGCACCAGGTTTGTAGGTTGCTGCAGCTTTAAAAACAGCCTTCACTGGGACTTGCAATTCAGCATCTGAGCAAGTCCAGGCAGTTGGACCAAATTTATTTTTTAAATACGGTGATTGAAATTGAAGGCAAGAATGGAGCCTCCTGTTTTTTGTAGGTACCAACTTATTATCCCGATCCAGCCTGACCAAACTGGATTGAATACAGGAAGTCAGTTTCCTTTTCTGAGGCCCACTTAATCACACATTGAAATACCCCAGACGGGAAGGCAGACCTGCAATCACTCTGCTTCAGCATCAACGCTGGGGAAGAAAGAGCCATTTAAATTTAAAAGTGTTCACTTCCATTAATCCCATTCATTCTGTGTTAATATCTTACTTATCATCAGGTTGCAGTCTTCGAGTAATCAGTCACCATGGTCAAAACCTTGTGGAAACACTTCCAAGGGAATTCATGCTGGAGACTGCATCACTTATCAAAACAAGAAGTTTTAAACAGAATAATGGCTGCAGACACAGACCACATGCTGCCTATGTTATTTCACTTTTCAAAAAGGAGCAGTAAGATTTGATTTAGATTCTAACAGCAGATTTTCCTGGGTCCTTTTAGCTATTTCGGCCTATCAATAAACATGTCATGCATGATACGACACTGAGACACTTTACCACAAATAAATGCAGATGGTCCATTACAGACAAGCATACCAGTTTAAAAAAATAACTATGTCAAATGTTCAAAGTGTACTCTTCCTGTTTTCCATTCCAAAACCTGTCTCGAAACATTGACAACAGCAAAAACAGAGATGGCTGGAGAAGTATCAGCCTTAAAAAGAACACTTTGAATATGATCCAGCATTATATCATTGACAACTGAATGGTCCTGATTTTTTTTAATGGTCTCGATTTTTTTATGGTCTCAATTTGATCGTTAACTTAATTTTTATCACTGAGGTTCTAACTGACCGGAGGAGTCAACCTAACAAGCTCCGTTTTAAGGTCCAAGCACCAACCTTTATTCCTTTTCTTTCCATTACCACAGTAATGTGTGCCTGAGGGTCATTATCCATCATTCATTTCAGCCCTTGATCCGTTCCAGAAGGTCAAAGGTTTCAGGGTAGACCTGTCTGGCACCACATGAGGTGCTTTGACATGTAGCACAACTTACTTCAACACTGAATGGTCTTAATCAAAAACAAATAGGAAGGACATGTTTGGATCATTAGTTCATAATTCCAGCAAGCTACATCCTCTAATACTTTGGAAGCATAATCACCTTCAATGGTTAAGAACACCTAGCACCACCTTCTCCGGAAACTAAATGTAGCCAAGAAATGTCTCCAGTTTTTTTTAGAATTAAAATTAGAATCCCTACGGCGTGGAGACAGGCCCTTCGGCCCAACAGGTCCACACCAACCCTCCGAAGAGTAACCCACCCAGACCCATTCCCCTACCCAATATTTACCACTGACTAATGCACCTAGCCTATACATCCCTGAACACTATGGACCATTTCTATGGCCAATTCACCTAATCTGCACATCTTTGGACTGTGGGAGGAAAGCAGAGCACCCGGAGGAAACCCACGCAGATATGTGGAGAATGTACAAACTGCACACGGACAGTCACCCAAAGCTGGAATCAAACCTTGGTCCTCTGGCGCCATGAGGCAACAGTGCTAACCATTGAGCCACCATGCTGCCTGTCATCCACATATCATTTACGTCTCCCAAACTATATCTGTCATTTCAGTGGTCAGTCTGTCTGGTGGACATCAAAGATTCTATAATACCATAAAAAGCAGTGCAGGGGGTTTCATCCTGCTGTCATAATCAATATTCACACCTCAATTGACACTGAGAAACAACTGAAATCTCCTCATTATCACATTACTTTTTGAACGAGCTTGCATTGTGCAAATTGGTTGCCATGCTGCCTACATTTCAATAATGACTGTGCTTCAAAAGAACTTCATTGCCTGTGAACTGCAGTAGATATTGGAGCAAATTACTGCAGATGCTGGAATCTGTACTGAAAACAAAAAATACTGGAGATCACAGCGGATTCATGGAGTGAGAGCAAGGTGATGTTTCAAGTCTAGATGACTCCACTGCTCTAGATAACCTGAGATTATATAAAAGTATATATATTGTGTCTGAAGCAGGAGCAGAAAATTTAATGCTATTACTCCAGTGCTGTACTAAGGCTGGGCTGCACTGACAGTGATACTGTCTTTCAGATCATAAGCTAATCTGAGGCCCCTTTGCTTGTATGGGTGGGTACAAAGAAGAGCAGGGGAGTTATCCCAAATGTCCTGGTCATATCCCTGAATGAACATGCAAAAGAAAAAGTTATCAGCTCATTATTGCCTTGTTAAGTGTGAACTAGTTGCTGCACTTCCAACATTACAGCAGTGACTGCACATCAGTAGTACTTCATTGACTGTAGGGCCATTTTGAATGCTCTCTGGTCACAAAATGTATTCTTGACATTAATAGGGATTGTACTTTGCTTTTACTGTAGTATAAAGAAAGCTACACTAATAAGATCATCAAATTTACAAAGCATAAGGTGCTAATGCTAGCTGTTGGCTCAAAAAGTGTGGCGCTGGAAAAGCACAGCCAGTCAGGCAGCATCCAAGAAGCAGGAGAGTCGACGTTTCAAGAGCTTATGCTCAAAACCTTGACTCTCCTGCCCCTCGGATGCTGCCTGACCTGACCGGAGTTCCAGCACCACACTCTCGACTCTGATCTCCAACATCTGTAGTCCTCACTTTCTGCCAGCTCTTCGGGTCAAAGCTCTGAATTCTCTTCCCAAACCTCTCTGCCTCTCTATCTCTCTTTCCTCTTTTAAGATATTTCTATGAATTTACCTCTTCAATCATTCATTACATATCAACATCAAATCTTGTTTGATAATACACTGTGAAGTAACTTGGGACAGCTTATTAAATTAAAGGTGGCATGTAAAAAAAGTTGTTCTAGTAGCATTCCAACTACATAATCCAAGGAAGAGCAGCGGGTTTTAAACAGGAAAGGAAATGAGCTTGTGCAGTTTATTTTTCATGGTCAAGTAGGAGGCAGTCAATTTGTTTCTACCTTGCACGCAGTAGGACAGTGATGCACTGCAAACTATACTTTTTCCCCATGTATATCAGCAATTATATTTATCTACTTAGCTTTCCATGACAACAAACACTGAAACAGATGGTGCTTTCTGAGAAGGTCAGTCCTAATTGAGTCACAGTGTATTAGAGGTGAAATATCATTCAGATCCCAGGAGATAAGAGAGAGTATGGGGCGGGGAGATGGTGAGCAGCTTGCTGTGCTCAGTTCACACAGATGTAAATCTTTGTGGCAATAATAGACTTCATAGTCATTGCTTTGCTGGACTGATGCTTTCACAGGTGTGCTGCCAATTTCAGAGCAACAGCTCACAGCCCTGCTTACTTTTTTCCATCTTCTGTCTGTAAAATCTTTACCATTTCATATGAGAATGCTAGCAGGGTGACGCACATGAGAAATGACCCCACACTGCAAACGCTGGCCATAGCTCCTAACCACGTCTGGGTTGTCGAGAGAGATAGTGATCAAAGACACATGCAAGAAGGAAGCAAGGGGTTAAGCATGTAGCTAATTTAAAAGAAACATCCTAAAAGTGGACAGTGGAAGATAGAGAGGCAGAGAGGCTTAGGAAGAAAATTTTGAGCTTTGACCCTAAGCAGCTGACAGCTGGCATGAGCACAGTCACTTCACGTTTGCACCTTTTGCACTGTAAATTTGATGATTTAACTTGGTTGAGACTCAAAAAGTTCCGAACAGCACTGAGAGAGGCCTGCAAATAGATTTATTGCTTTTTTTCATCCCGAAAAGACAGCAGGAAAGAGGATGCAAAAATGAAATGAAATGGAAAAATATGTTATTCGAAAAGCAGGGAGGACTGTTCCACAGAAATGGAATTCAATATACATTGGATATACCTTGATCTAATTTCCCAGCAACAAGCTTAACAAAAGTTAGACCATTCAAAGAATTAAAGCACTGCTTGATGGTTTGCATTTTATAAATCTAAACCCCATGAGTCACTGTACTAAGTTTTGTTTGCGGAGTGTCAGACCATTTGTACAAATGGAAATACTTGCAGTTAACTGGTTGATCATTTCATCTTAGCGTATACCCAGTCTGAGCTCATTCTGCAATTTGCTAGCTATGGCTCTTGTGGTGCAGTGGTAGTGTCCATATCTCAGAAGCAGGAGACCTGGGTTCAAGTGACACCTACTCCAGAGGTGTATAATAACATCTGTGAATAGGTTGGATCTGTGAATATGTTAAATCATGAATCAAACAAATTGGGAGAAAAGTAATAGCTCATATGACCAACAAATTGCATTTATGTAGCATTTCCAATGTACTAAATTGACCCCAGTCACTTTGCATGAAAGTATTTAACAGAGCAAATTTGACACTTAGCCACATGATGACCTAATAATGCAGATCTTGGTTAGAGACAAAAAAAACTGCAGATGCTGGAATCCAAAATAGACAAGCAGGAGGCTGGAAGAACACAGCAGGCCCGGCAGCATCAGGAGGTGGAGAAGTCAATGTTTCGAGTGTAACCCTTCTTCAGGAGTGCAGGTGAGTGTGGGGGGAGCTGCAGAAAAAGGGTGGTGAAGCGGGGATATGAAGACAGGTAGAGGGTATGACCTGGTTGGTCAATGGGAGGAATGAATCCGGTTGGTGGCAGGAAGATTTGGTGTTGTTCTTCCAATTTGCGGCAATGGAGGACGGCAAGGATGGTCATTTTGGAAAGGAAGTGGTTGGGGGAATTGAAATGGGTGGTGACTGGGAGGTCCAGTTGGCCCCTATGGACCTTGCTGTGATGCTCGGTGAGCCATTCCCTGAGCTTATGTTCGGTCTCCCTGATATAGAGAAGGCTACATCGGGAGCACCTGGGTTGGAAGAGAGTCTGGTGAACCTTTGTCTTACCTGGAAGGACTGTTTGGGGCTCTGGATGGAGGTGACGGGGTGGTTTTGCATCTTTTCCAGTTGCACCGGAAGGTACCTGGGGGTTCACGGGGGTCGTTGGGGAGAGTGGCACAAACCAAGGACTGGAGAAGGCAAAGAAGAGTGGGAAGGGGAAGATGTTCTTGGTGGTGGAGTCTAGCTGGAGTTGGCAGAAGTGTTTAGGGATGATGTTGTGGATGCGGAGACTGGTGGGTGGTAGTTGAGGACAAGGGAGACTCTGTCATTATTGCTTTCGAAGGGGGGTTTAGAGCAGTGGAGAGGGGAATGGAGGTGGTGCGGCGGAGGGCTGTCTGGATGACAGGCGGAGGAAAAGCACATTGTTCAAAATAGGTGGACATCTGGGATGCTTGGTAGTGGAATATCTCCTCATCTGAGCAGACGTGGCAGAGGCAGAAGAGTTGGGAGAACGGGATGAAGTTCTTGCAGAATACTGGGTGGGAGGAGGTGTAGTCCAGGTTGTTATGGAAGTCTGTGGGTTTGTAGTAAACCTCCGTCTGGAGACTGTTGCCGGAGATGGAAATGGAGAAGTCAAGAAAGGGGAAGGAGGTGTCCAAGATGGACCAAGTGAATTGAGGGCAGGGTGGAAGATGCGGGTGAAGTTGATGAACTGCTCCAGTTAGCCTGGGTGCAGGACGCTGCACTGATGTAGTCATCGATGTAACAACCTGTGTAGGTACTAGAGCTGGTAATCTGACCAGAGTGGAGGAGTAAAATTAACAATTTGTTGCTGAGAAATAACTTTAAAGAAAAAGGTGGATTAAAATGGAATAGACGTGTGGTTGGGTTTATGAGACCACTGTTTTAACAAAAAACATTAACGATTATCTTGACTCTTGGGTTTGAGCTATAGGGAGAGGCTGAATAGGCTGGGACTGTTTTCCCTGGAGCATCCAAGGCTGAGGGGTGACCTTATAGAGGTTTATAAAATTATGAGGGGCATGAACAGGGTAAATAGACAAAGTCTTTTCCCTGGGGTGGGGGAGTCCTGAACTAGAGGGCATAGGTTTAAGATGAGAGGGGAAAGATATAAAAGGGATCTAAGGGGCAACATTTTCATGCAGAGGGTGGTGCATGTATGGAATGAGCTCTCAGGGAAAGTGGATAGAGGCTGGATCAATTACAACATTTAAAATGCATTTGGATGGATACATGAATAGGAAGGGTTTAGAAGGATATGCTGGCAAATGAGACTAAATTGGGTTAGGATATCTGGTTGGCATGGACGAGTTGTACCAAAGGGTCTGTTTCCATGCTGTACATCTCTATAACACGATGACTCTATAACAGTCTTCCGTTTAAAAGAATCCTAGGAAGTAGTTAATGTGAATGTCATGGGACCTACAGCAATTCATTGTTCTAGTTGCAGCTTTGGTGTCCTATTTGAGTCAGAGAAGAACCTCTGGCCATGTATCCAAACACCCATGTCTGCTCTTTCACCACTTCCCAACATTGCATTTGCCTCATTTGATCTGCTAATGAAAACTTAAATTCAGCCTTCTTT
Organism: Chiloscyllium plagiosum; assembly: GCF_004010195.1. Classification (NCBI taxonomy): domain Eukaryota; kingdom Metazoa; phylum Chordata; class Chondrichthyes; order Orectolobiformes; family Hemiscylliidae; genus Chiloscyllium; species Chiloscyllium plagiosum. The sequence goes on along the minus strand of NC_057741.1, from coordinate 27,506,986 downwards.
GTCTTTAGACTTGACTATTGCAATGTGCGTCGAGAGAGTGGTGTTGGAAAAGCACAGCAGGTCAGGCAGCAACCGAGGAGCAGAAAAATCGATGTTTCAGGCAAAAGCCCTTCATCAGGAATGAGGCTTGTGAGCCAAGGGGGTGGAGAGATAAATGGGAGGGGTGGGTGGGGCTGGGGTGAAGGTAGCCCAGAGTGCGATAGGTAGATAGAGGTGGGGGTAAAGGTGATAGGTCAGAGGGGAGAGTGAAGCAAGGAAAATGGGCAGATAGGACAGGTCATGAGGGCTGTGCCGAGTTGGAAGGTTGGATCTGGGAGAAGATAGGGGGGAGGGGAAATGAGGAAACTGGTGAAATCCACATTGATCCCATGTAGGTCAGCCTACTGCTCCTCTTGCACTCTGCATTGAACTGTGGATTGGAATAATCCTGAGGCACAAAAGCTCATGAGTGCTGCAAGTTTGACAGGTACAGGTATCAATAATCTCGCTTGGAGATCAGCGATCTGATATGTAGATCCTTCTCATACATTGTCACTCAGTGAGCCACAATTAAGAACTTTAAACCAGAATGGGAAAGGCTCCGTTATAAACTGAAAAGATAATTCAGTGTTATCAATTCAGAAAACAAAAGTACTGGTAACCAAAAAGAGAAAAAGACCTGAGTAAATAAATCTAGAAATCTGATGATGAGCATATGAAAAAGGAATAGAAGTAGCAACTCTTGAGTTTGCTCCACCACTTCAGATCATGTCAGATCTGGTTGTTACCTCATATCCACATTCCCACTGATCTCCAAACACCTTTCACCCGTTTTGCGTAACAAGAATCTACGTATTTCTGCCTTAAAATATTCTCGGGCAGCACCTTTTCGGGACTTTTGTCGTTTAAGAAACATTTAGGCAGGTACATAGATGGGATAGGTATGGAGGGATATGGACCAAAAGTAAATGAGACTAGTTTAAATTGTGAAAAGTGGGTGGCATGAGCAAGTTGGGCCGAGGGGCCTGGTTTCATGCTGTAGAGCCCTATGACTCTAAGGGAGTTCCAAAACCTCTCAGCCCTCGGAGAAATTGCCATATCTCTGTGTTAAATGGGCAATCCCTTCAGAACTACAGTTCGAATTCTTGCAACTCAACTATCAATTGAACTTGTACACAAAGATCCGTACCCACTGCAGTTTCCCTTTCAAATCAAATTGAATTGGAAGCTTCAGGTTTTGTTTTTGCTCAGCCATCAACAATGTTCAAAGTCAGCATAAATTGAACTGTATCCAGAGAGCAGGAGAATCGACGTTTTGGTTAAGAGTCCTTCATCAGGAATCTCACCCGTAACGTCGATTCTCCTGCTCCTCGGATGCTGCCTGACCTGCTATGTTTTTCCAGCACCACAGTCTCAACTCTGATCTCCAGCATCTGCAGTCCTCACTTTAATCCAATGTGTTCCTTGTTTGTCTCCCACTTTATAGTCTTTATAAACTTGGAGTCATCCAAAGCTCTCCACTGCCTGTGTACCAGCTTGCACCAAGTCCCAGTCATGTATCATCCCTGTGGTCACTGACCAACATTGGCTCCTAGTCAAGCAACACATTGATTTTAAAACTCTCATCGCTGTTTTCAAATCCCTCCATGATCTCCTTCCTGCCTATTTCTGCAATCTTCTCCAGCCCTACAATCCTCTGAAATAGCTGCACTTCTCCAATTCACCATTGGTGGCCATGTCTCCAAATACTAAGGAGCTAAACTCTGGAATTCCCTCACTATCTCTTGTTCCTTCTTTTAGACATCCGTTAAAACTGACAACTTTGACTGAGATTTTGGCCACCTGAGTGACAATCTGTTGTTGTGGCCGAGTGTCATATTTTGTTTTATTACACTCCTGTGAAGCAGTATGGGAATTATTTTACATAAGGTTGCTGTTATTAACAGCAGTAAACCCGTACTGTTAAAGAAAGAGAGAAAGAGAGAAGCTTAAATCACTCCAATATGCCATAACTCATAGCCATAGAGTCATAGAGATGTACAGCACGGAAACAAACCTTTTGGTCCAACCCGTCCATGCTGACCAGATATCCCAACCCAATCTAGTCCCACCTGCCAGCACCTGGCCCATATCCCCCCAAACCCTTCCAATTCATGTACACATCCAAATGCCTTTTAAATTAGGCCATTGTACTAGCCACCACCACTTCCTCTGGCAGCTCTGATTAAATACTTTTGAAATGTACACAGAATATGCAGGAAGTGGGAAGCAAATCTATACACAACAAGATCTTACAAACGGCAATTTTGCTATTTTTTAAGATTGCATCATAGGATCTTTTGCATTTGCCTGAGAGGGCCAATATGACCTCAGATTCAGCTCACCTAAAAGATAGCATCCCAGATGGTACAGCACTCCTTTAGCGTCTGCTCAGTACGATGGTATCTCAATTCTCTAGAGTAAAGCTGACTTGTGGTTCAGAGGCAAGAGAGTTACCACTGAACTGTACTTAAGATTTTGCATATGCAACAAGACCATAAGCACCTGTCCAATACAGGAGTCATAGAATCATACAGCATGGAAAAAGACCCTTCGGACCAACTTGTCCATGCCAACCATGTTTCCCAAACTAAACTGCTTGCTCTTGACCCATATCCCTCTAAACATTTCCTATCCATGTACCAGTCCAAATGTCTTTTAAATGTTGTAACTGTACCTGCATCAACCACTTTCTTTCGTAATTCATTCCATACATGACCCACCTTCTGTGTGAAAAGTTGCCCCTCTGGTCCCTTTTAAATGTTTCCCCTCTCACTTTAAAACTCTGCCCTCTATTCTTGAACTCCCTTACCCTAAAATTGCACATCATGAATGAAAGTGGTTATTGTCGGAGAGTGTTTCACAATGTCGGTCTTTTTACAAGGTTACTATGTCCTTGAGTTTTTTTTCCAGAGAGGGGGTAAATGGCCAGGTTCTAAATAGGCTGGGTTTGAAATGTTTATTGGGGTCCTTTTTGTTTCCCCCTAACAGAAAATGCCTCTGGCCTAAGGCTTTCATGTCTTTAAAAAAACGGAATAATCAAAGGGAAGTGGGCAGCTAGTTGTGTAGCTACCCTTTGTTTAGATTAGACTTTTTGATTCAGTTCAGAAGCAGCGTGTGTGAAGTAAGGCTGCTGAGACAAGTCCAGCCTGGTATTCTCGCTCTCTAACTTCAAGCCTGTAAGCCCTGGTTTATTTCATTTTTACTCTTTGTGCTCAGGGATGTGTTTATTGGGATTGTTTCAAGTATTTTCGGAAAAGCATCATTAACTCGGGATGGTCTGTCGGGTTTTTGCATAGGATAAGTTATCCGGTATTCTATTTTCTGTTCTTTGTGTTTCATTCTGTAATTTTGTAAATAAATTCTAATTATTTAAAACTTGGCAGTCGGATTAGCTAATTCACTTTGGGAATATCCACTCTCCACTTACCTTTAGAACAAATAGCAAAGGTATGGTCTGGACTACCTGCTTAAAAAGGTTTTGAAGGGTCAGGCCTGATCCTGTGGTGCTAGAAAAGCACAACCGGTCAGGCAGCGTCCAAGGAGCAGGAGAGTCAACGTTTTGAGCATAAGCTCTTCATCAGGAATGAAGGAGTGGCCCAACGGGACTGAGAGATAAATGGGAGGAGGTTGGGGCTGGGGGGCGGAAGGTAGCCGGGAATGCAATAGGTAGATGAAGGTGGGGGGTGATGGTGATAGGTCGGAGAGGACGGTGGAGGTGATAGGTGGGAAAGAAGGTAGACAGGTAGGACAGTTCAAGAGGGTTGTGCTGGGTTGGAAGGTTGGATCTTGGATTAGGTGTGGGGAAGCGAAATGAAGAAACTGGTGAAATCGACATTGATTCCGTGTGGTTGGAGGGTCCCAAGGCGGAAGATGAGGTGTTCTTTCTCCAGGCCTCGGGTGGCAGTGGAGGAGGCCCAGGACTTGCATGTCCTCGTCAGAGTGGGAGGCGTTGTTAAAGTGTTTGGCTACATGGCGCTGGGGTTTTTCAGTGAGTGTGACCCAGAGATGTTCTCTAAAACTCTCCGCAAGTTGGCGTCCTGTCTCCCCAGTGTAGAGAAGACCGCATCGAGAGCAACGGACACAGTACATGATGTGTGTCGAAGTACAGGTACATCTCTGTCGAATGTGGAAGGATCCTTTTCGGCCTTGGACGGAGGTGAGAGAGGAGGTGTGAGTGCAAGTTTTGTCCTTCTTGCAGTGGTAGGGGAAGGTGCCAGGAGCAAAGGGTGGGTTGGTGGGGTCGTGGACCTAACAAGGTAGTCACAGAGGGAATGCTCTCTACGGAATGCAGATAGGGGTGGGGAGGGGAATATATCCCTGGTGGTAGTGTCTGTTTGTAGGTTGGCGGAAGTGGTGGAGGATGATGCAAAATACCCGGAGGTTGGTGGCGTGGACGATGTGGACCAGGGGGCTTCTGTCCTTGCTGCATTGGGAGGGATGGGGTTCAAGGGTGGAGGTGTGGGAAGTGAAGGAAATGTGCTGGAGAGTATTATCAACCATGTGGGAGGGGAAATTGCAGTCTTTGAAGATGGAGGCCATTTGGGATGTTCTCTGGTGAAATTGGTCCTCAGGGGAGCAGATGCAGTGGAGGCAGAGGAATTGGGAATAAGGGATAGCATTTTTACAGGAGCCAGGGTGGGAGGTAGTGTAGTCCATGTGGCTGTGGGAGTTGGTGGGTTTGAAGAAGATGTCCCTGTTGAGTCAGTCACCGGAAATGGAGGTGGAGAGGTCCAGGAAGGGGAGGGAGCTGTCCGAGATGGTCCAGATGAACTTGAGGTCGGGGTGGAAGGTGTTAATGAAGTTGATAAATTGTTCAGCTTCCGTGTGGGAGCACGACAGGGTGCCAATGCAGTCATCAAAGTAGCGGAGGAAAATGTGGGGAATAGTGCCAGTGTAGCCACGGAGTTGTTATTGTCCAACTTAAATAGTATCTTTCCCATATCCTTTGGATCCTTATGATCACCAAGTACTGTTGTTATTCAAATCATTTAGTTTTTACAACTCAGAACTATTGTGTAGTTTGAGTTTGATTTGTTGTTGCCACATGTACTGAGATACAGTGAAAAGTGTTGTTTTGCATGCTTTACAGAGAAATTGTACCACACAAAGTGCATCTGGGTAGCAGAACAGAGCGCAGAATACCGATTTACAGCCTCAGAGAAGGTGCAGAGAGAGAAAGAGAGAGATCGAAATTAACATTTGAGAAATTAATTGTTCAAAACTCTGATAACAGCAGGGAAGAAGGCATTCTTAAATTTGTTCATAAATGTAATCAAACTTTTATCTCTTCTGCCTAATGGAAGAATATGGAAGAGAGTATAACCAGGATGGGAAGGGTCTTTGACTGGGTTGGTTGCTTTCCTGAGGCAGTGGGAATGTAGATGGATGGAAGGCTGGTTTTTGTGATGGACTGGGCTGTGTTCATGACTCTCTCTGTAGTTTCTTACGGTCTTGGGAAGAGCAGTTGCCAAACCACGCTGTGATGCACCCAGATAGGATGCTTTCTATGGTGCATCTATAAAAATTGGGAAGAGTCGCTGTAGGCATACCGGATTTCCTTAGCCTCCTGAGGAATTAGAGACATTGTTGTTCTTTCTTGACTATTGAGTGACATGGGTGGAACAGGACAGGGTTGTCAACAGACCAGCACGGGGTGTCCAAGTGGATGGAATGTGTTGAAGGCGGGAGAAGGAGACTCCAGAGGATGGGTGGGAGTCCTGATGGAAAAAGTCAGCTCGGAGGCGGAGGTGGTGGAAGAAAAGTTTGATGTCACAATGCCTGTTGAGTTCATTGATCCAGGTACATAGTGGGATGAAGGCGAGGCCTTTACTGAGGACTGATCATTCATCATCAGTGAAGGGGAGGTCTGGGGGCATGGTAAAAACATGGCAGGGCTGGGGGCTAGGATCTGCTATGGGGCTGGAGTTCTCACCCTCTCAAAATGCTTTACAGTCAAGAGAGTATTTATTGGAAGCATAGTCAATGATGTGTTGCAGGAATCATGTCAACACAATTTCCATACTGTGAGCTCCCAGAAAAGAGAAAGGAATGATAACCAGATCATTTATTTTAGCGATGTTAATTCATGGATAAATATTGGACAAACACCGGGGAGAACTTGAATGTAATACAAGCGTGTACCAACAGTGGTGGAGGCTTGTGCAGTTGCAACATTTGAAGGGCATCTGGATGAGTACAAGAAAGGGAAGGGTTTAGAGGGATATGGGCCTAGTGCTGGCAGATAGGACTAGATTGGGTTGGGATATCGAGTCGGCATGGACGAGTTGGACCAATGGGTCTGTTTCCATGCTGTATATCTCTATGACTCTAATACCTATGGAATTAAAATCAGCTTCAGTCACTCTTTTTTACTTTCAGATAATTATTAGTGAGCAACAAGTACTGGGACAATGAGGGTATTCAGAGATGGAGATTTTTTCTGTCCTGAGGAAGAAATGCCAGCCAGTTCTGTCAGGAATCATCGTAAGTAGTACAATTATTATGTTTAATCAAAAACCAAAGCCATTATTTTAAAAATCTGCTTTGGGTAGGGAGAGTTCAAAGCTCACAATAGTGGTTCATAGATACCAACTAAAATGGTCAGCAAAAAACTTACTTTCAGTGGCTCAGCCAAGTATGTGCGACCTGGCAGACCATAATTCAGATTTAGTTGATGACTAAAGGAAGTATAGTACAAGCTATACTTTGGGATTCCTGCTGTGCATTTAGAGGTGAACAGGCTTCTAGAGTTTAACTTTTAAAACGAGGCTGCTCACTTCCAAATTCTTTATCATGGTTCAATACTTTAAATACAATTACTGATCTCTCAGCTACAGCTGCCTTCAAAAAAAAACAATGAGACACCAACAAAACAGCTATTTTGCCTGCCAATTTACCCCCCTCTTCAGCTCCTGAATATTAGAAGGAGTTTTGATAAAAGGAAATAAGGAATGATTGTTTTCCGTGAGCAGGATAGTTGAAAACCCGAGAACCAATATTAATGATAATGAAATAAAGAACCATGAGAAAGTTAACACAATTGAGCAGCAAAGTGTTAAGATCTGACTGCATTATCTAAAATCTTGGGGAAGAGGATTCAAAAGTGTGGAAGCAGAGTGGTTATCTTACAAGACTGATAATTCAGATGCCTGACTGAATGACATGAGTCAGCATTTTTAGTATGGTAGGTTTCCCTTTCTGAAATGGAAGGTGTTGCATGTGTACCTTGCCTTTAAGAGAGTTCACCTTTAAGGTTTCCATGCATTGGGTGTTTGCAATATTGCAACTCTCGCCTGGCAACTAGTCTGCTGTGGCCCTGCAAGCTGCATACACCACAGAAAGGGTTTGGTTTTCTGTAATCTTTACTTCCGAACATTTAACGTATTTACTGTTTTAACTAAATTAACCCACAGAGTTAACCAAGCCCAGGTGAGCAATTGACGTTCAGACCAATATCATTTACAAGGCTGCACGGTTATAAAGATGCTGACCTTTGGTGGCTGAAGATAGTGAAACAAAGGAAAGCAAAACATTTTAAAATGTAGCTCTTACCTCCACAATGCCACACTAATGTCAATAAGTCTTTATATATATATGCTCAAGTAATAATTCAATGAGTGTCCACCTTTATTTAGTCAATATTAGAGCCGTTCTGGCACAGTGATAGTGTCCCTACCTTTAAGCTAGGAGGCCTGGGTTCAAGTCCCACCTGTTCCAGAGGTGGATCATGACACCTCTCTGAACAGTTTGATTAGAAACTATCTTTAGTTAACATTAGCAAATTGCTTTTGAGGTGAAGGAAAACAGTCATAATGGCTTGGAGGACTTGAATCGTGATGCCATGTTGCGGTTGTGCAGGGTTTTTGAGAAGATTTGTAGCTCAGGTTGAGGTTCTGGGTGTAGGTTTGCTCGCTGAGCTGGGAGGTTCATGTTCAGATGTTTCGTCACCATACTAGGTAACATCTTCAGTGAGCCACCGGACGAAGCATTGCTGATGATTCCTGCTTTCTATTTAGATGTTTGGATTGCTTTGGGTTTGTGATGCCATTTCCTGTGGTGATGTCATTTCCTGTTCTTTTTCTCAGGGGGTGGTAAATCGGTGGTAAGTCAATGTGTTTTTTGATGGAGTTCCAGTTGGAATGCCATGCTTCTAGGAATTCTCGTGCATGTCTCTGCTTGGCTTGTCCTAAGATGGATGTGTTGTCTGAGTCGAAGTGGTGTCTTTCCTCATCTGTATGTAAGGATATTAGTGAGAGAGGGTCATGTTGTTTTGTGGCTAGTTGATGTTCATGTATCCTGGTGGCTAGTTTTCTGCCTGTTTTTCCAATGTAGTGTTTGTTGCAGTCCTTGCACAGTATTTTGTAAATGATGTTTGTTTTGCTTGTTGTCTATATCGGGTCTTTCAAGTTTATTGGCTCCTGTTTTAGTGTGTTGGTGGGTTTGTGGGCTACACTGATACCAAGGGGTCTGAATAGTCTGGCAATCATTTCTGAGATGTCTTTGATGTAGGGGAGAGTGGCTAGCATTCGTCTTCGACTGGGACATATAAATAGAAAGCAGGAATCATTAGTAATGCTTCGTCTGGAGGCTCACTGAAGTTGTTACCTAGTATGGTGACGTAACATCTGAACATGAACCTTCCAGCTCTGCGAGCAAACCTACATCTGTTGTACAGGATGTTGGTGAGGTCACTTTTGAAGTACTGTGTACAATTCTGATCGCCTTGCAATAGGAAGGATATTATTAAATTGAAGAGGATTCAGAAAAGATTAACCAGGGTGTTTCCAGGACTGGAGGGTCTGAGTTATAAGCATAAAGTGATTAACTCATAGCGAGGTTCAGCATGGAAACAGACCCTTCGGTCCAACTCGTCCATGCCGACCAGATATCCTAAATTATTCTAGACCCATTTGCCAGCACTTGGCCCATATCTCCCCAAACCCGGGAACACCACCACCTGCAAGCTCCCCCCAAGCCACTCACCATCCTGACTTGGAAATATTCTGCCATTCCTTCGCAGTCATTGGGTCAAAATTTTGGAATTCCCTCCCCAGTGGCATTGTGGATCAATTCACAGCAAGTGGACTACAGCAATTCAAGAAGGCAGCTCACCAACACCTTCTCAAGGGCAAATAGGGATGGGCTATCAGTGCTGGCCCAGCCAGTGACGCCAAAGTCCCACAATGAATACAAAGAATAAAAATGTTAACAAGTTTTCACTCTTCCTATTCATATACCCATTCAGATGCCTTTTAATTGTTATAATTGTACCAATCTCCACCACTTCCTCTGGTAGCCCATTTCACACAAGCACCACTCTCTGCGTGAAAACGTTGCTCCTTAGGTCCCTTTTATATCTTTCCCCTCTCACCTTAAACCTATGCCCTCTAGTTCTGGACTCCCTCAACCCAGGGAAAAGACCTTGTCTATTTACCCTATCCATGCCCCTCATGATTTTATAAAACTCTATAAGGTCACCCCTCAGCCTCTGATGCTCCAGGGTAACAGCTCCAGCCTATTCAGCCTTTCCCTGTAGATCAAGCCCTCCAACCCTGGCAACATCCTTGTAAATCTTTTCTGAACCCTTTCAAGTTTCACAACATCTTTCCTATAGGAGGGAGACCAGATTGCACACAGTATTCCAAAAGTGGCCTAACCAATGTCTTGTACAGCTGCAACATGACCTCCCAACGCCTGTGCTCAATGCTTTCACTGGAGTGTTGGAGATTTGTAAAATCATAGGGCCATAGTTAAGCTGAATAGCAAAGGTCTTTATCCTAGGATAGGGAAGTTCAAAACTTCCCTATTCATTTTAACACCAGAGGAGAAAGATTTAAAAGAGATGCGAGGACCAACTTTTTCACAGAGAGGGTGGATCATATATGGACTGAATTGCCAGAGGAAGTGTTAGATGTAGATACAGTTACAACATTCAAAAGACATTTGGACTAGTCAATGAATAGAAAATGTTTAGAGGGATATGGGCCAAACACAGGCAAATGAGACTAGTTTAGTTTAGGAAACTTGGTTGCATGAATGAATTGGACTAAAAGGTCTGTTTCTCTGATATATGACTCTATGGAGGTTATGGGTCACATGGGAAATGGTGTAAACATGAATCACACAATACTTAATGTTAAAGCAAAATGATGTTCAACTGGGTAACATTAAATATGGACATAATCTATACCTTGCTCACCACAGCTAAGAGTTACTGGGCTACAGTTCAATGTTGGCCATTATACTTTATATGGGCCCTCATGGGTATCTGACTATTTATAAAGTTCAGGTAGTGGTTCTACTCAAAAGCATGTAAGACTTGAGAGTGTGTTGCTGAAAAAGCACAGCAGGTCAGGCAGCATCCGAGGAGCAGGAAAATCAATGTTTCGGGCCAGAGCCCTTCATCAGGAATGAGGCTGGAAGCCTCGGGGTGGAAAGATAAATGGGAGTGGGGGTGGTAAAGGATCAGTCCTGAAAAAGGGGGCTGCCCGAAATGTCAACTCTCTTGCTCCTTGGATGCTGCCTGACCTGCTGTGTTTTGTCCAGTGCCACACTTTGTTAACTCTGACTCTCCAGCATTTGCAGTCTTCACTTTCTTCCGAATAGTTAAAAGAATGCCTTGTATATATCACTATGCCTTTCATGACTCTGGATATCCAAAAGCACTTTACAGCCAAATGAAGTACTTCTGAAGTGTACTGACTGCTGTCTTGTGGAAAACATTACAGCCAATTTGTATACATCAAACTCCTGCAAATAGCACTGTGAAAATGGCCAGATTATTACATACATTGAAAAGTAATTCTGGCAAGGACATCAGTGAGAATACCACTACTCTTTTTTAAAATATTACCATGAGAACTTCCATATCCACCTAAGGGGACAGATGGGACATCAACTTAACATCTGACTAGAAAGATGGATGTTCAACAGTGCAGCACTCCTGTACTGCTACACTGGAATGTTCGTCGGGATTTAGTGCTCAGGTTACTGGACAGCGTTTTACCTTTTAACTCAAAGGCTTTGAGCCACAGCTGAAGTGTTAGTTGACCAAAGGTATAAGGGAACAGGGTGGGTTTCGGTGGTTAGGAATATTGGGCATGTGAAGGCAATCTACATAGATTGATTCATGCTTTAATTTTATGCAATTATATATCCTACAAATTGTGTAGATTTAAGAGAGTTTTGGGAGCAGTACTGGGAAAAGCAAGAAAGCAGGTTAAAGAACAAAGAAAATTTACAGTCCAGAAATAGGCCCTTCAGCCCTCCAAGCCTGTGCTGATCCAAATCCATTGCCTAAACCTATCACCCAATTCCTCCGGATCTGTATCCCTCTGCACCCCGCCTACTCATTCATCTGTCCAGATGCACCTTAAATGAATCTACCATGCCTGCTTCTACTACCTTTGCTGGCAACACATTCCAGGCACCTATCACCCTCTGTGTAAAGTATGTTCCACGTGTATCTCCCTTAAACGTTTCTCCTCTCATCTTGAATGTGTGACCTCTTGTTATTGAATCCCTCACCCTGGAAAAAGCCTATCTCTATCCACCCTGTCTATACCTGTCATGATTTTGTAGATCTCAATCTCCTTTTTTCTAATGAAAACAATCCTAACCCACTCGACCTCTCTTCATAGCTAGCACCTTCCATACCAGGCAACATCCTCGTAAACCTTCTCTGCACCATCTCCAAAGCGTCCACATCCTTTCGGTAATGTGGCGACCAGAACTGTACACAGTATTCTAAATGTGGCTGAACCAATGTCTTGTACAATTTTAACATGACCTGCCAGCTCTTATACTCAATACCCCATCCGATGAAGGCAAGCATACCAATACCTTCTTGACCACTCTATCAACCTGTGCAGCCACCTTCAGGGTACAATGGACCTGAACTCCCAGATCTCTCTGTTCATCAACTTTTCCCAAGGCACTTCCATTTACAAAATAGTTCACCCTCGAATCAGACCTTTTAAAATGCATCACCTCACATTTGCTCAGAGTGAACTCCATCTGTCCGGGTTGCCAATTAATGTGTGGCAGAACAGAGGAGGTATTGAAAGGAAAAGAATAGCATGGCTTAATTTACAAATTGCATAATTTACAATTAAATAATAGAGCAAAGAATCAGCTTTTACATTGGGTATTGTACATATAAACCTTTAGCTGCTGCTTACAGTAGACAAAAACGTATTTGTAACTCCTTGTTTGAATATCAAGTGCGACTGAAACCTTTTGAAGTGCAAAGTTATATATGTTTCTACTTTCAATACATTCAACTATAAATATTTAATCTTTGTTTTGTTCAACTATAAAACAATGACTGTTTGCCAAGTGCAATTTCAACAAATGAAGCAGCCTTGCTCTCATAGGACTGCTTAGAGAGAATAGATTGTTTTACACTTCCTACAAGTTTTTAATTATCAAATACTTTGGGAGCTTCTGAAGCTTTACGCCAATCTGGATTTGACTTTAAAACTTCTCGGAATTCACAAATATCGCAGATCAGTAGTGGTTAAACACGATTGAAACTTTCTTGGAAGTCTTCATTTATAAGCCAGTTATCCTATTGGTCCAAACTCAAGAAAATAGCAAATACTTCTTTGCTCTGATGGAGATGATAAACTATGTAAACATTCAGTGCTTTGATTGAATGAGACAGTCAATCCAGTCCTTTTATATTAATAAACACTCCTAAAGCTGTCTTTAAGTGTACTAGCACAGTCCCAGAAGTGAGATTTTTATTTCTCTATCTCAGATCTTAATGAGTCAGAATGATATCCTGATCAAAGCTAAAATCTTTTTTAGAAAGATAACATGGTCAGTACAGAAATGTTTCTTCATGGGAAAAGTATTTCAGCTGAAGTATTTTTATTGTGAGCAAGATGATGTATGTCTGATTAATGAATGTTTCTCCATAATGCTCCTTCCTGTGCTATCTAGTGACATATCCAAAGCTTTTTTACAATTAGATGCAGAACTTGAACAGTGCTGAAAAAGACGCATTGCTGGAACTCTTGCACTCACCAGAACAAATGCAAGAATACAAAATTTCAAGCGATTGTCTTGATTTAAACAGCAGGAGTAAGGCAGTGACAAGCTGATTCTGCTTATTTGAAGCATTGCATGGAGAATGTATGTTCTTCTACAAATGTCGGTTGGGATTTCATTGGCTCTGAATCACACAGTAGTGTGTACTTCCAAGCAATCTTTTACTATATTGTGGACAATGAAGTGAATTCATGTCAGAGCACCAGGGAATTCTGAAATGAAAGGAAAATACAGAACAATGTGCAATAAACGGAAACACTCTCCATTAGATTCTTTGTGTATGCCTGGCATCTCTGTAACAGCAAAGGTTTCCCACAAGACGGCTGCAATGGAGAAGAGATTTCCACTTATCTCCTTCTGGAATGTGCCTTTGCAAAGAAAGTTTGGAGAGAGGTACAGTGGTTTCAGTTGAGGTTTATCCTGACCACCTCCATGACACAGGACTCTCGCTGTTTCGCTGTTTGCAGAGACGCACTCCAAGGCAAACATCACCTGCTACTGGAAGATTGTCAACTCAGTGAAAGACACTCTTTGATCTCCCCAAAACCTGTTGGCCTTCCGGAGGAAAGAGTTGATCTCAACCAAGTGTTACAGTCAGGAATAATCCAAGGGTCCTGATTACATGCAGAGAGGTGAGCCACTCTCCACTCCCATGTGGATAGCAAGGATTAGCTGTAGTAAGTGTTGTTACTCAATTGTACTGATGATGTGGAAGAACCAGTATTAGACTGGGGATGGACAAAGTTAAAAATCACACAACACCAGATTGAGGTATTGATAAATCATTTTACTTGCATGAAACTGTAATCTTTTGCTATAAATTCTGTGTCTTATGGTTTTGCTTCACAACCGCCTGAAGAAGGAGCGGCACTCCGAAAGCTAGTGCTTCCAAATAAACCTGTTCGACTATAACCTGGGGTTGAACAATTGTCTTGAGGCACCTAACAGTACTGCATGATTAATTGAGCAGAGTTGAATTTTATTGCACTTCCAACTGTTTGCAAATTCTTAGAGAAAAAACACAAATGTGACTTGATTGGAATATTGTGGCAATAACTCTAGAAATAGTTTCTGAGTCTTTCAGATGAGACATTAAACTGAGGCTCTTTTTTAACTCTCAAATCAACATCACCAAATCCAGATTGACTGGTTATCATCACCATACTATTTGTGGGTGCTTGCTGTACATATGCACACTGACTGCCATATTTTGCACATGATGATGGTGTAGAGGTAATGTAAATGGGCAAGTAATCCAGAGGCCCAGGCTAATGGTTCTGGGCTCACATGTTCAAATCCCACCTTGGTAGCTGGCAGGATGTCATGTCAACCAGTAAGACTGGATTCAATTTAGTGTCAATAATGGGGACCAAGAACTTGTGAATGGCCACCTAATTCATTTGTCCACTTTAAGTGAAGGAAATTTGCCATCCTTATCCAGTCTGACCTATATGTGACTCCAGACACCAGCAGTGCGGTTGCCTCTTAACAGCCCTTCGAAATGTCAGTAGACAGGCAGGAGGCTGGAAGACCACAACAAGCCAGGCAGCAACAGGAGGTGGACAAATCAACATTTCCAGTATAACTCTATTTAAGGAAGAAGGGTTATACCTGAAACATTGACTTCTCTACCTCCTGATGCTGCCTGGCTTGCTGTGTTCTTCCTGCCTCCTGCTTGGATTCCAGATCCCACGGTTGTTTTGTCTCTAACTTCGAAATGGTTGAGCAAGCGAAGTGTGTCCTTCCTCATCTGTATGTAAGGATAGTAGTGAGAGTGGGTCATGTCTTTTTGTGGCTGTTTCTGTCAGATTACTCAGACGTCTTGGCATCATGGTAGCCCACAAACCCACTAAAACAGCAGCTAATAAAGTTGAAAGACCCTACACAGACAACAAGCGAGACTAATATCATTAACAAGAACTTGCAAGAACTGTAACAAACACTACATTGGACATGCCGGCAGAAAACTAGCCACCAGGATACATGAACATCAACCAGCCATAAAAAGACATGACCCACTCTCACTAATATCCTTACATATGGATGAGGAAAGACACCACTTCGACTGGGACAACACATCCATCCCAGGACATGCCAGCAGAGGCACGCATGAGAATTCCACATCTAACTCTATCAACAAACACATCGACTTGGGCCCCTTTTACCACCCTTTGAGAAAAAGAACAGAAAATGACTTCACCACAGCAAATGACATCATCAACCCAAGGAAACCTAAACACATAAATAGAAAGTGGGTGACTAACACCAGTGCTTCACTGGAGGCTCACAGGTGATGTTACCTAGTATGGTGACGAAACGTCTGAAAACGAACCTTCCAGCTCAGCGAGCAGACTTACATCCAGAACTCAACCTGAGCTACAAATCTTATTAAAACTCGCTATGGACAGTCACTGCAAAGCACTGATGGTGGGTGTGTAATCTGTGGTCCCAAATTATACAGTCCCTTCGCCACATTGGGTAAAGTTAGAAAATGGCTGGGGAAATGTTTGGGGAGATTTTAGGGGATGGGGAGAGATGTTGCATGGGCTCAAAAATACTCAGTTTTCTAGTTAAACAAAAAAGGCATTTCTTCCTACTTGTTTATATAAGTTTAAAGAACTGTATGCTCATTATAAAATATTAGGCTACTTTAATAGTATACAAATATTAAAATATGGAGGTTTGTAAAACTTTGATCATGTACCCTTTGAGTCACTTGAATATACAAAGTATCTATACTGTTTGCATTGCATTGTACTATAACGTCACAAAACATCTTTGAATAGCTAGATAGAATATAATACTTTGCCAAAGATCTTTCAATGACAGTGAAAATAGCTTGAGGGAGCTCCAACATTTGTTAAAGACTAAAATACTCAAGTTAACAAGGTTTAAGTTGATCAAATGCGCTATGAACTGGGTCACCTGTACAATTCACCTAATATCCAAGAGAGTAGATTAATAATTCACAACTGAAACTACTTTCATGCCAGTGTGTCTTCCTAACCATCCCCCTCCACATCCCAGATTGTACTGACTTCCCGTGAACAAATGGTTAAAACCAGCTGCACAATGTTTCAGGAAATAATTGTCACTCATGCGCAACCTGGAAAGGGGAGCCAGTACATGAGAAAGCAGTGATTATTCAGGAAAATAGCTCATGCAATAAGATTCTTAACTAAAGTTTCTAATCTTCTCTGTACTTGTCCACTCCAAGGATATGTGTAGATGATGAGGCAGACATGGTAACGGGTTCAGACAATCTGCAATTCTTCCAAAAGACAAACCTTGCAAGCAAGTCTTCTCTCATGAAACTGCTCAGGGAAATCCTTTCATGACAGCAGAGAAAATTAAAGGGAAGTTTTCACAATTACAAAGGGTTTTGATACAATAAATAAGAAAAACCTGGGAGGGGTTATACTGAGGTTGCAGGGTCTCCACCACCAGTCGGAATGGATTTTTGAGTAATTGAGTATCACAGTATCATTTAATATAGAAGAGGCCTTTTGGCCCATCAAGTCTGTACCGCTAAGTCTGTAGTCACCAATCTAAAGGTTCAAGACCTCAGGGTGCAGGAGGTCCCAACAGGTAACAGCTCCTGGCCACTTAGAAGTCAGCTTCTGAGGAATTGTTTCATGACAAGGCAGAGGTGAGCAATGGCGTGGGGTTCAGCAAATGGAGCAGTAGTGTGTCATGTTGTCAGCAGCT
Source organism: Chiloscyllium plagiosum (assembly GCF_004010195.1). Classification (NCBI taxonomy): domain Eukaryota; kingdom Metazoa; phylum Chordata; class Chondrichthyes; order Orectolobiformes; family Hemiscylliidae; genus Chiloscyllium; species Chiloscyllium plagiosum. Next base: position 27,490,204 of record NC_057741.1, on the reverse strand, counting down.
AGGACAGGGGCTAGGTCTTACTGAAGGGTTCCCTGCCCAATTTTGGGTTCCTCGATCAGACACTGAGTGCCATTGAAGAAGGCACTCCACCAGGAGACCACAAGCAACCCATTTCCTCAGCATGTCGGGCACGCATGTGCTGAAAATTCCAGTTGCTGCTGGAACTAACCCAGTGGGAAGATGCACTTAATTCAGCATTAATTGCAGTTGACAGTGGGATGGGAAACAGTTCACGAGGTTAATTAGAGTGGAGGTGAGTAGGTGGTGATGCCACCATCTGTTACTATCCTGTCTGATTAAATGTCCCCACCCCCGGATCTAAACTCACCATGAGGTGCAGCATAACATATTGTTCATTGCTCCCTTTGACACAAGGACCAGTAACCCGGGAGCACAGATTTAAGATAATTTTCACTGAAGTCGGGGGGCTGTATGGTTGCTTGGTGGTTAGCACTGCTGCCTCACAGCGCCAGGGACCTGGGTTCGATTTTCACCCTCACGTGATTGTGTGGAGTTTGCACATCCTCCTCGTGTCAGCGTGGGCTTCCTCCAGGTGATTTGGTTTCCTCCCACAGCCCAAAGACGTGCAGTTTAAGTGGTATGGCTGTGTTAAATTGCCCGTAGTGTCCATGAATGTGCAGGTTATGTGAGTTAGCCACGGGAAATGCAGGGTTACAGAGATAGGACAGGGGGATGGGTCTGGGTAGAATGCTCTTCCAAGGGTTAGTGTGGACTCAATTGGCTGAATGGCCTGCTTCTATACTGTAGGGATTCTATGATATACAGTGCAGAAGGAGGCCATTCAGTCCAGTGCATCCGTATCAGCTTGTTAAATGGGCTCCATTACCTAATGCCAATCTCTTGCTTTCTCCCTATACCATTACACAATACTTTTATACAAATAATCATCCAATGTCATCTTGAATGTCTTAATTGACCTTGCCTCCACCACACTTCCAGGCAGTGTAGCAATGCATTCCAAACCCCTTATTACTTGCTCTATGAGAAAGGCTTTCCTTAAGCATCCTTATGTTGTTTGAAGATAATTGATGGGAGAACCAGGATGGAATTAGCAGAATTTTATCAATTTAGTAAGATCTTGTGTTCTGGGCTGCATTGCCAGTGAAGCAGCACCACCACCCACTTGCGTCCACCCAACATTGGGAAGGGGACTCCTCACCAAGACCCAAGACCTGTCCTTGTTGCTGTCAAGAAAGCACATTCGACAGGAGCTTTCGCCAGGAATTTGCGCATGAATAGGAGAAAATTGCAGGTCCATAGGGAAAGGATAGGGGAGTTGGATGAGTTGGATATTTCCAGGTGCCAGAACAAGCATAATGGGGGTGAATAATTCATGTTTATAAGGGGTTGTGATTCTGTCAATGGACTTAAGTTGAAGGAAAAATGATTATTTTATGAAAGCAGACGTTTGGCTCCCAAATATTGGAGATGAACATTACATCATGCAAAGCATTGCAGAGCAGTGTCTAGACAACAGTTACGTCTAAACTGTGACTGTACAAATCTCTAAGGCATGTGTTTATAACAACAGCATTGGTCATTTGCTATTCTGTATTTAAGCCTTAATTGGCTTACAAAAAGAATGGGTAAAAACAATGACTGCAGATGCTGGAAACCAGAGTCCAGATTAGACTGGTGCTGGAAAAGCACAGCAGTTCAGGCAGCATCCGAAGAGCAGTAAAATCGACGTTTTGGGCAAAAGCCATTCCTGATGAAGGGCTTTTGCCTGAAATGTCGATTTTACTGCTCCTCAGATACTGCCTGAACTGCTGTGCTTTTCCAATACCACTCTAATCTAGACTTACAAAAGGAATGGTACAAATGCATCTTTTTCCACACACTTTCTTGTGCTCGTGATATGATGGATTGAGTACACACTTAAAGAGCTGAATCTAACAAACTACTTGCTCAGAGTTACAACCCTCACTCCATGTTTAATTTCTGTGGGGCTTTGCCAAACCTCTGTGTAATATTCATGGAAAATCAGCAGAAACCATGACATAAACTATCCCAGAGAAACAGCATTGTTGCAATTACGAAGAAAAAGATGAGTGTGTATCAACGGACATTACCCTTTGGTCCCCTAATGAAGAGAAAGCACGTATTTGTTTAGTTGACTTCTGACCCTGGCTCTGCTGCTTGCTATTGTTACGAATTTTGACATTACTGTTTATTGGTCTCCAATTAAAATTGCAATTGGGTTCCAAGTATGTTAATAGGGAGATTTTCTGCTCTCTTGAGCCATGTGGAAAATGGGAAAATACAGAAAAAAATCATAAATAGAATCTAAATGTTAATCTAAATTCCTCTTAAGATTCAAATAACTGATTCCGATTCTTGTCAATGTGTGGTAACTATCTTATTTCCATGTATTTGCATCTCGTTATTAACCTAACTCACCTCATTTCTATATAACGTCTAATTCTCCTCACCCTCTCTGAGAAACTGGATGGGGCCACTTCCTGACATGACAATCAGAGTGGTGACAACAGCTCTCTGAGCCTTCATTCAATTCTACTTCCATCACAATGTCTCCGGCATTGACCTTCTTCATCCTTCACCCAAACAAGTGAACATCTGCAAACCACCAGCCTTCCAGACCAACTCACACATGACCACAACCCTTCAGGGGTTTACTTTGGAGCTCAGTGACCCTTATTACTTGCATGCTTTTGCAAAATCACTCTGCGTGCAAGGGACAAATGCATCTCATTCATCTACACAGGATGCATTATGGCTCTTAGCTTCATTTCTTAGCATTCACTCACTCTGTACTTGGAGGTAGGAATCCTTTAGCAGATAGGGAGAGGTGGCAGCTTATCGTGGTTCAGACTACTGAACACTCAGAGAGGTAGAAAAGTTGGCATATGCCTATGCTGTATGCTATGTCAATGTCACATCTATCACATGTACCACATGGACCAAGACAGTATACGACAAACACATTGCATGTGCTTCAATGGCCATGTGGGAATGTGAAAGGGGTGCAGTCATTCATGGCATCAAGAGGGACTACAGTGGGTCAAGAGGCACCGCCCCATTCAATCAAGGGTCATTGATTTCAGGCCAGGGTCAGCTAGACATGGTCAGTCAGCTGATTGGTCCATGGATCTGTGTCTTTGCATTCTGGGGATTAGGGAACATCAGGTCTTCAGGTCAAGAGCAACCAGTCAGACCGGCAGCTGCAGGGATATCATTGAGGATGATGACAGTGGATGGAAGAGCATTTTATTATTAATGCAGGAGCAAAAGAGGTGGTGTGATATCCCACTGAGCAAATAAGAGATATGGAAGGCAGGAGGAGTTAGTTGTTTGTGAGGATAAGGTGGCTGAGAGGTGGGGAATTATCACATGCATGCAATAGTCAGAATTACAGTGAACAAGCCTCACTGAGAGGTATGTACAGTGCCCCAAGAGTTTGGGGGCCCTCTGAATGTGAGATGGTGGCACATAGCCTCACGGAGCAAGCAGATAATTGACCTTGTGACTGTATGGCAGTGCAATGCATTTCACCCGGGACTAACGCTGGCTGCTATCTCAGCACAAGCGAGCTGGTTATGGTGGTGCGGCCCCCTTTGCTAGTCAGCAGCATTCAGCACTACCCTCTTCTCCACCATCAGCATCTCCTCGTCCCTATTGGCAAACCGAGGAATTAATTTGCCCCTTCCCAGTCATTTCCCAGGTGATAATGGTGCGGGTGCATATTGTATAGGGCAGTTCCTGACTTGGAAAGTCTGAAGGGCTTTGCATCTGGTGTTTAAATGTTGGCTCAAGTGGGGTGCATGTTGCAAAGTGCCAGCAGCAGTGGGCACTACAACCTCTCCTGCCACATCATTCCACAAGGTGGTGCCAAAGAGACTAGTTGCAAAACCAATGAGATGAAGTGCTGAAGATTTCTTGAGGGAAGTTGCCATGGGCATGATGGATCGATCATCATCAACCTCACTCAAAGAAAAGATGTAAAAATTCAGCCTTTTGAGTCTTGATATACTTATGTGAAAAAGGACTCCATGAAGAAACATAGAAAATAGGAGCAGGAGTAGGCCATTCAGCCCTATGAGCCTGCTCCCCCATTCATTATGAACATCCAACTCAATAGCCTGTTCCTGCATTTCCGCCATATCCTTTGAACCCTTTAGCCTTAAGTGCTCTATCCAGCTCCTTCTTGAAATCATACAATGTTTTAGCCTTGACTGTTTCCTCTGATAGTGAATTCCACAAGATCACCATTCTCTGGGTGAAGAAATTTCTCCTCATTGTAGTCCTAAATAGTTTACCCCATATCCTTTACCTTTAGTTCCACACTCCCCCACCATCGGGGAACTTCTTTCCTGCATCTACTCTGTTTAGTCCTAACAGAAGTTTATAGATTCCTAAGAGATCCCCTCATTCTACTGAACTCCAGCAAACATAACCTAACTAATTCAACTTCTCCTTGCACATCAGCCCTGTCATCCTCGGAATCAGTCAGGTAAATCTTCACTGCATTCCCTCCATAGCATTATCCTTTCTCAGATAGGGAGACCAAAACTGCACACATTATTCCAGGTGTGGTCTCACCAAGACCCTGTATAATTGCAGCAAGACCACTGCTTTGACTGAGTGTCGTGCCTTGTTGGATTACGGTCAAATTGGGAATGATAAATTCCCAGTGGCTGTCAGGCAAATCAGTCATCTTGATAATCTCCACTGTGGCTTCTGATGGTCAGGTACCAACAATACTGCCCTGATATGGGCTCGCTCTGAACGAGCTGCCTCTGTTATTGTTAGTGGAAGCATTAACCCACTGAAAGTGATCTCAGTTGAGACGGAAGGAGAATGTGATGTGTTGACTCTTGTCCAGATTGGCGACTGTTGAGGTTGTGAGTTCAAAACTCACCCTTAACAAGTTCTGAAATGAATTTAATAAACTTTATTTGTGGTCGAAAATGAGGAATAAATGACAGATTATTAAGGAAATGCGAGTACATTATGAATGCCCTTCATGGTAAAGGAACCTGCCTCCTCTCCCACAATCAGACAGATTAATAACTTCAGTCCTACAATATGTGGCTCACACTTATTGCCCTCAAGGTAAGTTGCCTCAGTAGCATTTCCTCAAATTCCAGGAACAAATAAACATGCATTTCCTCTCCTGACTCGAAAAGATGAGAATAACACAATCACCAAACACCAGACGAGAATGAGATAAGAAGTTGGCAAAGACTATGGTTCCTAAAAGTTAATAATCATTCATCGTCGTAACGCAAAATCTCAGCACACTTTGATAACAATTACTTCATAATGTGGTGATAAATTAGACAGTGAATTATGCAATCGATTTTATTAGACAATAAAACAGTTGGAGCAGCTACCACATGATTGTTGCTGTCTAGCTCCACTATGCTTTTCATGCTGGCACCACCTAGAGTGAGGGACAAAGAAACACAACACTCCAAGCATTTATATTACAGAAGGATTGTTGTTGACAGGTTGGGGAACAAGAGAAACAGAGCTGCTTGACAGGGCGGTCTTCCCTTGCAGCTGTGCTTCACTGGTACCCCTTTCATCTTAGCCCAAATCTCCTTTGTCCAGGCCCTGTGCCACAGCCCGAAACACAGAATCTGGGCTGACATTTCTGTGCAACCTTGAAAGTGTGTTGCATGGCTGGAGATGCTTTCTTTTAGATGAGACATTAAAATGAGGCCCCTTTAATATCCCATTTCACTATTCAAAAGAGAAGCAGAGGGATTTTCCCAGGGCCCCAGCTAGCATTTAGCCATCAAATAAGATCACTGAAAAGTAAAGACATAGATTTTCTGTTTGCTCGTTAATTCATGTTTGAGGGATCTTGTTGTGTATAGACCGATTGTTTACATTACAGTAAGTACGCTTCAGAAGTACTTTCGTATGCACAGAGGCTGTGAAGTATTAATAAACAATAGTGTAGCTGCAACAAGTTCAATTGCAAGTACACCTACAAATATGTGTTAAATGGAGATTCAAAACAGCCAATGAGAGCCCTCAGTACCCTGGTTTGTTCCTCTGTGTGAGAAAGATACAAGCACAAACACAGTGATGCAGTGCTTATGTGAAAAATGTTTCTATTTTTCAATTTGCTCACACTTCAAAATGACCTGAACTTGAACAGGAAAAGGCATTGAAAAACTTCGGGAGTTAGGTCTGGAAAAACTCCATAATCTTTTCCTGATTAGCATCCTGCTTTCAGATGAAGTTCGATACAGTCTGCCATATCAGTCAAATACGTTTTCCATGTTTTCATGCTGCAGTGGGAAATCCCAGGGGCCTTTTCAGCTTCACCTAATAAAAACAGTCAGCTACGCTCTTTGGACAAGAGGACTCTCCCTCATATTGGATGCTGGAGTTCAATCAGAGTCAAAAGGAGTCATAGATTCATAGAGATGTACAACATGGAAACAGACCCATCGGTCCAATTCGTCCATGCCGACCAGATAGTCTAACTTAATCTAGTCCCATTTGCCTGCACTGGCCCATATCTCTCTAAACCCTTCCTATTCATATTCCCCTCCAAATGCCGTTTAAATGTTGTAATTGTACCAGCCTCCACCACTTTCTCTGGCAGCTCATTCCATACATGCATTACCCTCTGCGTGAAAAAAATTGCCCCTTTGGTCCCATTTATGTCTTTCCCCTCTCATGCTAAATCTATGCCGTCTAGTTCAGAACAACAGAATCACAACTAACATGCAAAACTAAGAATCTTCTAAGTGATTGTTTAACTTCCAATGACAAAATACTATGAACTTCCACTGCATCCAACCCACATTCAAATATCTGCTTTTCGTGAACAACTCAGGGACTAATCCATACATCTTTTTGCACTTCACCTTTTTGGACTCCCTTTCTATCTCTAATCTGCATGTATGTGTGTCGTGTTCCTAATTTTTCTCATATTTAGCAATGAGTAAGCTCACTCTTCGGTGCCTTCAAAACATTTGGTGAAATTGGCTCATTTTAAAACATAAGGACATTTGACTCCTGGATCCTCAAGAGAAAAGGATTCATTTTTAAAGTAACCTTGCCATGACCAACCAAGGGAACAGGTGAAAAAATTAGGGGAGCCAATTCATATCTCCTCAAGTGGGAGCTAAAAACTTTGAGGTATTCTGTCAGGAACAGTAATAATTTGGGGAACTTTGCCCCTCAGCCTGAGTGGAACATCATTCTGTGGTTTTGTTAGCTTTATATTGTGTGTGTAGTGTCTCAAATTCACAAAGTAACATGGCTTTCTACTATAAGAAGCAGCAGTTTTTCTGTGCCGTTCATGTTGGCAAAGACAATAGCAGCAATTTATTTCTTGCTTCTCTTTCCACCATTACAGGCAGTTCTCCTATAACGCGATAGCTGTGTTCCCGTGCAATGTCATCTAATAGGAAATCGCACGATAGGAGCCTGTGGTAAAAATAGGGTTAGGCATTCCAGTTTAGCGAACTTGTCCATTTCTGGTCAATTACAGAAATGCCATGTTGTTACAAGCGAAATTTCCAAATTTATTTCAGATTTTTAGCTCCTTCTGGAGTGGAGCAAAATCTCCTTTTGTTTGAGAGGGTGGCTGACAGGCTGGGATGCTCTGAATGGCTGAAGGTTTTGATGGGTTGCAGGTTTTAGAGAGAGTGAGGGCCCAAGACTCTCAGATCCTCCCCCCGCCCCCTTTCAAACAGAGACTGGGTGAACTTGGATGAGGCATAACGTGGGGATGAGTAGGATGGGGAGCAATGACGGTCACCGGTGGTGCATTCTTAGTTTCAAACCTTCCCATTCCACACACATACACCCTCTCTTGTAAAGTTGCCGTGTGTTGAAACTTCAGATAGCCAGCAACTGAGCCTCTGCTTCACAAAAGGCCCTGCTTACTCTCCACCACTCGCTGGACATTGCTGTATTTGCACCTTCTTTCACTCCCTATCTCTCTCTTTCTGTCTTCCCACTCCTCGGCCCCTATCGCCCCAACTCCGTGCATGATCCAGCAAAATATTAGTTGCACATAGAAGTGAAAAAATGCATACAAACAGACGACATTCTGTTGCAATAGAAGAACCAGCAGTATAAATCACAGCCGGCTAGTAATACAGGGGATGGAATCGCGTAACAGCTAACAGAGGTTCACTTTATCAAACAAATGGTCCGCAATTCACAAATCGCGTTACAACCAAATCAGATTTATGAAACATGCATTAAACCTGTACATATTTCACCTGCAGACATTAAAGAATAATCTGGTAACATAAGGTAAAGCAGTTCAGTTTCCTCCATGCTGAAAAAAGATGCTGTTTCCAGACACGGGTGAGAGCATTTGTCAATCATCTGTCATGACTCCTTGTGGCCCAGCCTGTTTTGCTAGAGGGACACCTCTTTCCTGCAGAATTGGGCAAGAGATGAGAATGCTCTTTGCAAGCTGCCTTGAAGCATGTTAGTAGAACTTCTTCAAAGTTGGGCAGGATGGGTAGCCTTTCTGGAGAGAAGGCTGACTTGTCAAACTGTTCTAAGATGTTTACTGTGTGATTTAGACTGGTTGACAAACTCATTGGAGGAATCTCGCATTCCTTTGAGATATCCACTTCACACTATGGATTTCCACTTGTTGCATCAACAAAGTTTGAATGTTCTTGCACAGGGAGATCTTGATGTAAAATGGGACTTACTTAGAGCGCTGTGATCTTGCGTACCTTTTTTTTATTTAATCATGCAGTGAGGGGGTCACTGGCTAAGCCGGAATTTACTGCCCATCAGTTAAGAGTCAACCACATTGCTGTGGGTCTGGAGTCACATGTAGGCCAGTTCATGTGAGGATGGCAGATTCCTTCCTGGAAGGACATTAGTGGACCAGATGGGTTTTCCCAACAATTGACAATGGATTCATTGTCATCATTATCTTAATTCCAGAGGATTTTAAAAATTGAATTCAAATTCCACATCTGCTATGGTAGGATGTCAACCCAAGTCCCCAGAACATTACTCGGGTCTCTGGTCTCTGACAATATCACGAGGCCATCACCTCCCCAAGTACGATCTGACTCTATTCTAATTGGTTGGCACAGACATATGGCAAACTTCCACATGCTTGGCTAATTCTGAGCTAGCAATCTGGAACTTCAGTCTACTAAGAGTATCCATCTTTTGGATTTGTCATACTACTGGTGGGAATGGCTGACTATTTGGATACAACTGGAGCTTACGTGACACTCAGTTGGTGCTTGAAACAAAACAGAGGGAGCTTTATTCTGGACCCAAGCTGCTACCAGGTTTGGAAGTATTTGATGGGACATTATGGAAGGAACGTTACTCACTATCTTACCCCAAACTGTAGGTATCCACTGAGTGTTTGATGGGAGAATGTAGTGGGAATTTTATACTGTATCTTAGACCCAAGCTGAATCTGCCCTGGGGTGTTTGATGAAACAATGAAGATGGAGCATCACTCTGTATCTAATCCTTTGCAGTATCTTCCCTGGGAGTGTTCAATGGGGTCAGTGTAGAGGAAGTGTTATTCTGTATCGAATCCTGTGCTGTACCTCATCTGGGGGGTGTTTAGTGGCGGAGTTTAGAGGGATATTTACTTGATTCCAAACAGTGTGCTGTACTTGACCTGGAATTGTTTGATGGGGACAGTATAAAGGGAAACTTATTCTGTATTTAACTCCATGCCATACCATTTCTGGGAGTGTTTGATGGAATACTGGTTTCCTGAGGAGTTCCATCCCCAGTGCTAACCACCTATTCTTCCCAATGCCCTGTACACAAATAAAACAAAAATGTCACACACACTTGATTCTATTTGACTGAGAACAGTCCGGGACTTCTCAGAGTACAGATACTCAATTTCATACTCAAACTAGAGAGGTAGGAATGCAGAGCTCTATGTAAGATCAGACCCTACGTGTCAGGATATTTTGTTTCCAGTATTTACTCTCGAGCAGTAGGACATCAACAAAGCTTGTTCTCCATTCAGCAGAAACTCAGTCTTGGAGTGGATGCCTGTGGGTGTGAAATCTTAATTTTATTTATCTAAGTTAAAATAATTGTAAAATCACTGCTGCAAGTTCAGGTATTTGAACTTAACTTCACGTTTTGATTTCAATCTTTAACATGCTCTAAAGGTCCTGGCACAATCACATTTGTATTATAAAGAAGCTTCAACAAAAATAAGGATCCAGCTTCGAACTCTGAATATTTCTCCCACTGATCGCACATGACCTTTTGACATTAATTGGAACCCCTTCTGCAGGATACATAACACAGTGTGATTGGCAGTAATGAGTTCCCTGCTTCACAGTGGATGGAGCCATCTCCTTGATTTATAACAGGATGGAGACTGCCCCTGCGATGTGCCTCTTCCAGACTCACTCCTTGCTGAGCTGCAATTACAACATTGGATCTAGCTGTTAGCACTCTTGACGAGTATATGAGAATCACTTCAGTTTTGCCACACCATGACCAAACTGAATTCCTGATTCAACTTTATCATTGTGTAAGAATTCTAATGAAGTGGTGGTAGTCATTTTAATGGTCATTTTATGAGAAATTTCAGAATTTAATGTTTTGGGATACAGTACATGCGCAATTTGAGACATCTCATGTGGTAAATGTAGCCGATGACTCTAGTTTAAAGCTTTCTACCAGTGGGAAGCTATTCGCCTCAGGTCTGGGTCTGCTGTAGAATAATTAATAGAGATTGATTGCTATAATTAGTCAATGACTTCATTGCCTATTGTAGAATATGACTAGCAGAAAGGTAGAGGGCAAATTAAATGGACCTTGGCTTTTTGTGATCTAAGAATTCTTGTGAGACTTGGTAGTAATGTTTTGGCTCAACTCTTCCATTCTGTTTTTCTGTAAACGTTTCAATATTCAGAATGTGACCACTCCTTTTTGATTCATATAATTACCACACTGTTGTTTGACACTTACACTTCAACACTCAAATTCAAGTGATGCCATCTGGACTAGATTTGAATATCCATCAATCCAGCTTTTTCCCTTCACTATCTCTTAACCCTGTGCAGGTAGGATCGGTGATTATAAAAGCAGACCTGGTGATTTGAAGTCAGATTTATTAACAGACTTCATCCATCCCAGAACCTAGACTTCAAGCATAGTGCGAATCTGTCTGGAAGTCAGCCCTTAACAATTTTGACTAGGAATAATTTAAAAATAAGGGCAATTAAATGTTGTACACTGATTGTGTTATGATTACTCTAATATGGGAGGTTGTGTGCCTGGCAGAAGCTAGGAAGAGAGCTTAAGTCATTGTTGCAAATCTCCCACCCATGACCTATCATCTGACACAAATTATGATCACACTCTATAAATGATTCAGAGCCTTGCCCAGATCCCCAGTGAAATGTATACAGTTTCCTGGTGGAGTAACCACAGGAAAGGCTCTCAGTTTCTTTTGGCTTCTGGTAATATTCATCCCATTGAGACAGTATCAAGTAAATCCACCTCCTCCCAACTCCTGCCACGTCAATGTAAATCATGTGGAATGCCTCAGAAAGAGTTGTCAATGTGTTACATTTCAAAAAGGAAAGTAAACAAGAGACCTTTGCAGTTTCTCATTTCTTCATCGGTCAACATTTTAATTGTGTTCTCTCCCAACTCCTTGTCTTCTACTTTCTCCTTCTCCTCTACCCCTCATTTTTCCTTGTCCCCCTCCTGCCATTCTCACTGTCCCTCCTCTTTCATGTTCCTCACTCTCTTTCTCCTGCCTTGTCTCTTTATCTCTCCTAATATTCCAATTACACTTCTCCCACAATGGCCATAACCAATTAATCACAGTCCCCCCTGGCTCCCTCTCTCTCTGTATATATGAAACAGATCCTAGTAACATTTAGCCCTTCGACCCTGTTTTGCCATTCAGTTGGACTATTAACAATTTCTTACTACAATTCCATTTGCCTAACTTTGATTCAAGTCCCTTGATACCATAACATTTATCAATCTTAGTCTAGAAAGTTTCAATTAACTCAGCAGCTCTTACCTTTGGGAAAGAGGTCCAGATCTCAGCGACCTTTTGTATGAAAAACTGCTGCTAATGTTTCTCTTGAATTCCCTAGCTATAGTCATAAGGTCTTTCATTCAGGATTCCCTTCCCAAAACATTCAGTATTCCAGAAGAGATCTGACAAAAGCTTCCAACTACAAAGATTCCTTTCAGTTCCTTCAATTATTTTCAAGGTATTTATACTTGGGTCTTACTCTCGAATGGTACAGCAAAACAATTTGGCAGTCTAAAAAGAAAAGGCTCTGATGTAGTTTATTGCATGACAGTTACTATGTACAAGGTACATCGATGTGATAGATGTTGTTACAGAGCTCAAGGGGACAGGTCCTATGCTCTTGAGATCCTAAGTTGATCTGACACCAAGCTCATAACACATCATTATAGTGGGTGGTGCTTAATGTATCAACGGAGGGCATTGTTGCAAAATTTGCAGATGATACAAAGGCAGGTAGAGAAACAGGTAGCATTGAGGAAGGAGTGAGACTGCAGAGTGATTTGGACATGCTAGGAGAATGGGCAAATAAGTAGCCGATGGAACACAATGTGGGAAAGTGTGAGGTTATGCACTTTAGTAGGAACAATAGAGGCATATACTATTTTCAAAAAGGGGGAGGACTTCAGAAATCTAAAGCACCTATTTAGGATTCTCTTGAGGTTAACATGCAAGTTCAGTTGGCAATAGGAAGGCAAATGCAATATTAGCATTCATTTCTGGAGGGCTAGAATAAAACAGCAGAGATGTACTGATGAGGCTGTATAAAGCTACTCCCAATGGAGTTATAATGGGAATGTGCATTAACAGCTACAGATCTTCACTTCCTTAACTCAAAGCAAATTTCATGTTCACAATCCCAATTTCTCCATTCCCTACATTTCCCTCCTGAGTAAACAAAAATGACAATATTTCACAACAGTATTTACAATGGAGAAGGACATGGAAGCTAGGGAGCATGGGGAAATGAATACTGATGTCTTGAAAAATGTCCATATTACAGAGGAGGAATTGTTGCAAATCTTAAAACGCATAAAGTAGATAAATCCCTAAGACCTGATCAGGTGTATTCCAGAACATATTGCTGGGCACCTTGCTGAGATATTTGTATCATCAACAGCCATGGGTGAGGTGCCAGAAGACTGGAGGATGACTAATGTGGTGCCAAAATTTTAAAAAGGCTGTTAAGGAAAAGCCAGAGAACTAAAGACTTGTGAACTTGACTTCAGTGATGGTTAAGTTGTTGGAAGGCATTCTGAGGGACAAGATTTACTCTATATGCTTTTGGAAAGGCAAGGACTGATTAGGGATAGTCAGCATGGCTTTGCACATGGGAAATTATGTCTCACTAATTTGATTGAGTTCTTTGAAGAGACAACAAAGAAGATTGATGAAGGCAAAGCCATAGATATTATCCCCATGGACTTCAGCAAAGTGTTTGACAAGGTTTCGCATGGTAAACTGGTTAGTAAGGTTAGATCACACGGGATCCAGGGGGATCTAACCAGTTGGAAACAAAATTGACTTAAAGGTAGGAGACAGACGGTGGTGGAAGAGAGTTTTTTTATAGATTGGAGGCCTGTGGCCAGGGATGTGTCATAAGGATCGGTGCTGGATTCACTGCTTTTTGTCACTTACATAAATGATTTGGATGTGAATATAGGAGGTATGGTTAATAAGTTTACAGATAACACCAAAATTGGTGGTGTGGTGCACAGTGAAGAAGGTTATCTCAGAGTACAATGGGACCTTGATCATATGTGTCAATGGGCAGAGGAGTGGCAGATGGAGTGTAATTTGGATTAACGCGAAGTGTTGTATTGTTGGTAAGGCAAACCAGGGCAGGATTTACACAGCTAATGGCAGGGCCCTGGGGAACATTGCTGAAAGTAGAGTTGCAGGGAGTGGTGAAGAAAGCATGTGGCACACTTGTCTTTATTGGTCAGTGCTTTGAGTATAGGAGTTGGGATGTCATGTTGCGGTTGTACAGGCCACTTTTGGAATACTGCACTCAATTCCGATCTCCCTGCTATAGGAAAGAGGTAGTTAATTTGAAAGGGTTCAGAAAAGATTTACAAGGATGTTGCCAGAGTTGGATGTTTGAGCTATAGAGAGAGGATGATTTGGCTGGGGCTGTTTTCCTCTAGAACATTGGAGCCTGAGGGACCTTATAGAATTTTATAAAATCTAATAGTAATCTAATCTAATATCTGGTCTGTGCGGACAAGTTGGACAAAAGGGTCTGCTTCTGTGCTGTATAACTCGATGAGAAATTAACAGATAAGTTTGTGCCTTTGGTTTAAAATCCTCTGCAAACTCTTTATCAGCAGTTTCTTTTTCCTTGCATTTCAGTCTTCAGAAAGCAATCTGTGTGTTCCAGTAATAGTTCAGACCTGTCAGCCCAAGTCAAACCGTCCAGAAAGTCTGCTGGTTAGAATAAGGCCTCCTTTGACATGCACTCTTCCTTTCAAAAGTAGAAGAAGCAGTCTCCTGGGAAAGATTTCTTAGCAATCATCACATTAAAAGGTATCCATGGCTGAATAAGGGAAGTGACCAGTTCTAAAGAAAAAGAGAATGGGGAAAAAAAATCTCATACTAATTATACTCAATATTTACAGATAAAAGAGTGACTCTTACAACAGGGAGTCTGAATAATGGGTTCGGTTAAGGAGAGAGCATTAATATTTAAAACTGATGTGTGAATGCATCATTCACAATCCATTGAAATTGGTCATCATTAGTCACAGTACTCTATTCAGCTAGTTTTCCTAATCAACCTGTTCAGAGATGTAATTATGCACCTCTGGAATAGGTGGGAGTTGAACTCAGGTCTTTCAGTCCAGGGGTAGGGACACTATCACAGCACCACAAGAGCTGAGTGCTCAATTCAACAGCCAATTGCTAATTGTCTTCCACTTGTACTCACGAACTCTGCAGTTGAGTGATTAAGCGGCATCATAGTAACGCAATCAAAAGCACCACAATCTCACCATCTCCAATGTCACACGTCGCCGACTACGTCAACTGCATCAAAATGATCTGATAATGGATAAGAGGATGCAAGATAAGCTTGAAGCAGCCCAGCCCAGTTAACAAAACCTTGGCTCAAATGCTCTTGTTAACTTGGCACGGAACTGACAACTTTCATGGACTACAGCTGAAAAAATACAAGGTGCTAAGTTTGGGATTGTGTTCAATAATGACCAAGATCAGTGAATGGCAAAAATGGCCTCTTTATTGAGCATCTGCAGTAGCACAGTTCGAGGCGGTGATGGTATCCAAAGTATAGTTTCACAGTAGCCTCTTTTATACATGGTTTTTACAAATATTAAAATTTTATCACTATGGTGTCATATAGTTGTATCGACATGTTTGCGTGACATCAGTCCTGGGAAGCAGGAGATGGTTTAAGCACTTACTCAATGCTGACTGTTACTTCTGATGGGATTAGAATGTCTGGGCTTGCATAATTAAGAGGTGTTAGTCCTTTTGTCTTTAAAGTTAGCAATATTAGTAAGAACTCTAGATCCGTCTGATCAAAATAAGTGAGAAATTATAGGTGTACTAAATAAAAGTGTAGAGGATATTAAACTGATCTCCCGCAGCTGGGTAATGACATTTCATTTACCATTGCCAGTTCTTACACATTCATTCATGCAGTTTTACCGAAACACTGTTTAATAGTAAGTTTCTTAAAGGGCATAGTGGCCCTATTTAATATGTATTTAAAAAATAGGTTACAGTATTAATACTTATTCAGGGATAGCCTCTGATACAGAATCAGGTCTCAACACCGCTTGCAGCATGGGGCCGATAAGAATGTGGAAAGAAACAGTAATGGGTTGGAGGGGATGATTAATTTAACCGTACCATTCAAGATCGGAGCTGGTTACAGAGAGTGGTGAACTCGGCCCGGACAATCACAAAGGCCAACCTCCCATCTATAGAATCCATCTACCAGGTCCACTGTCAAGGAAAGGCCGCCAGCTTCTTAAAGATCCGTCCCACCCTGGCAATGTTTTTCTACAACCTCTACCATCGGGGAGAAGGTACAGAACCCTGAACATGCACTAGCCGGTTTCGCAACAGTTTCTATGCTACTGTTGTTAGAATACTGAATGACTCAAACTCTTAACATTCACCTGTACCTGTGTTTTCATTTGGGCCACTGTTTACCTATTATTTACCATCTATGCTACTTAACTCTATGATCTGCCTGTATTGCTCACAAAACAAAGCTTTTCACTGTGCCTCGGTACACGTGACAATAAATTCAATTCATTTAGTTTATCTTGTAAAAGTAAAATGTATTATAAAAACATGGTTTTATGAATGAGTGGATGGAAACGCTGCATAAACATAGAGCAATTGTGATTGAGTTAGTAAAGAGAATCATAATACAATATTGCCCAAAAGCAATGCCATTCTGAGGTTGGGGCTGACCTTAATTTGGGAACTAATCATTCAGCATCCACTCTGAAAATCGCTGATTAGAAAGATCAGCAACAACAAATCACATTTATACAGCATGTTTAGTCAAAGCATTCAAAAGGCAGTTAACAAAGGCAATATCAATAAGACATTTTTGAGACCGAGACGCAGAAGGTGGAAGCAGGACAGGTGATCAAACGTTTGTCAATGATATATATTTTAAGGAGCAATCTGAATGAGCAGGGAGAGGTAGAGAGTTAGGGTAGAAACTCTAGAGATTAAAGCAAGGCATCTAAAAGCCAGACCAGGAATCAACATCAGGGATGTGCAAAAGGGGTGCTGAGGTCTTGAATACTTTAGGACTTGAGGAGTTGGAGTCGGGCAACGCCATCATAGGGTATGAAAAGATGAGGATTTTGAAACTGAGCATTGTCAGACTGGGAACCAGCAAGCACAGAGGTGATGGGTGAATTAAGTTGGCAGCAAGTTAAGATGATGGGCAACAGTCTTTTGAATGAGCACATTCTTTTATGGAGTGGAAAGTGGAATGTCAGTTAGGAAAGCATTAGATGGGTCAAATCTAGAAGCAATGAATGCATGGGTGAGATTTGCAGCAGGAGAGGAGCAGGGTGAAACCGGAAAGGAAAGGTAAGCTGGAACTTGGCTGCGATAATGCCTTGAAGGTCATTGGAAATAAAAAGGGTACTTGGAGATGAGATGGCAGTTTGCAAGGACGGACAGGGCAAGGACGCCTTGATGGCAATATTGCTGCACTGTTTAACTGCACATCTTTGAGTTTCATTCATGGATAATATGTATTTACTGCCACTCTTCAATTCCCCACTTATGTCATCTGGTATAGCTTCCCCTGTTACCACTACTTAGTGGTGCCACATGTCCATTCTGTAGCCATGTTCAAACTCTTCCTCACGTGGACTTGCCACACCTGAAACATTGACTTCTCCTACTGCTTGTCTACCTTGGATTCCAGCATTTGCAGTTTTTTTTGTCTCTAACTCCAATATCAGAAGCGAGCCGAATAGACGGTAGTTTTCTCTTCATTTTTATGAAGATCAATTTGAAAAAGTGAAGGAGCCAATAGTTCTTGTATTCAGTCACTGGGTGAGTTTAAAACAAGATGGAGACGATAAAACCATGAGATGTAGGAACAGAAATAGGCCAGTAAGCTCCACCATCCGATGAGATCATGGTCGATGTGATCATCCTCAACTCCAGTTTCCAGCTTTTTCCCCATAATCTTTGATTCCCTTACTGATTAAAAATCTGTCCACATCAGCCTTGAATTTACTTAATGATTCACCTTTACAGTATTGTGTTAAAGAATTCCACAAATTCACCACCCTCCGAGAAAAAAGTTCCTTATCACTCTCTTAATCGAGTCACCCCGTGCTCTGAGATTATGCCCTCTGAACCTAACTGCTCCAGCAAGGGGTAAAGAAACCTGAGCCTCCTAAGAATCTTGTATGTTTCAATAAGGTCACCACTCATTTTTATAAATTCCAAAAAGTACAGGCCCAATCTCTCCGCAAACACCTTCCATACTCAAGATCAACCGAGGGAACCTTCTCTGGACTGCCTCCAATGTCTGTAAACCTTTCCTTAGGTAAGGCAACCCAAACCGTTCACTGCATTCCAGAAGTGGGATTTTAAGAGCAGGAGAGGAGGGTGCATTTCTTAAGACAAAAGGGAAGGAGTAAGTTGATAAGCTAACCTTTGCACTGTGTTAATTGGAACAACCTAATACTTTTGGGGTGTGCCTTAGGTAATACAGACAATATCTCTCTTCCATCAACCTCGTATCTGCATAACCATGGTATCGGCATGTACCCTAGAGTTACAGCTCTTAGAGATTGGGTACTGTAGTAAATGGGCTGAAAATGTGTTGCTGAAAAAGCACAGCAGGTCAGGCAGCATCCAAGGAACAGGAGAATCGACGTTTCGGACATAAGCCCTTCTTCAGGAATGCCTTCTTCAGGCTTATGCCCGAAATGTCGATTCTCCTGCTCCTTGGATGCTGCCTGACCTGCTGCGCTTTTCCAGCAACACATTTTCAGCTCTGATCTCCAGCATCTGCAGTCCTCACTTCCTCCTACTGTAGTAAATGACTTGTCTAAGTGACCTCAACCTCAAACAATTCATAACATTTGCTATTTACTTTTGGGAAACTTTGATGATTTCACAGAAAGTAATGCGAAACTTCTATCTTCAGACAAAAGCCACTTGGTCAGCGTATTGTGGATTTCTCCAACCTGGTATAGCATTAGTCAGACATGCAGCATCCTAAGTGAAACCAGGTCCACCAACATTCAAATGCAGGAAGGGAGACACAGCACAGACTGTGATTAAGGTCTCCATTTTCAAAGTAAGACCAATATAAACTTCAAGCCTCTAATAAAAGTGGCTGAGGGGACATTTGCAATTTCTTAGTTACAAAGCATCCTCTCTCTCCTATTGTCTCATCCCCACCAAACTCTGCCCCCCCTGCCTTCATCATTCCCCTCCCTACCACTGTTGAGCTTCACTCCTCCAAGCTGCTGGTTGCCAGTGGCAATTCAGAATGACTACTGAGCAGAGGAATATTCTTTTGAACAAAGCATTCATGGGAGAATCTTAGCTCAAACAACAAGTCCAACAATACATTCAAGCCTTACAAGCAAACATCTACAATCTTTATGTTGGAAAAGTTTTGATTGTTTTTAATGTATAGTGTGTGTGGTTATCACTGGCCAGGCCAAGGTTTATTGCCCATCCCTAATCGTCCAGAGGATAATTAAGAGACAACTACATTGTTGAAGATCTGGAGCCACAAGTAGGCCAGGCCACGTAGGGATGCCAGATTTCTTTTTCCAAATGCACATTAGTCAACCAAATGGATTTTTATGGCAATCCACAAAGGTTACATGGTCAACAATTAGACTACAATTTGATTCCATGCTTTTACTGAACTTGACTTTTCCCATCTGCTATGTGGGATTCGAACCCATGTCTGCAGAACATTATCCTGG
This sequence comes from Chiloscyllium plagiosum, assembly GCF_004010195.1. NCBI lineage: Eukaryota > Metazoa > Chordata > Chondrichthyes > Orectolobiformes > Hemiscylliidae > Chiloscyllium > Chiloscyllium plagiosum. The sequence continues at coordinate 27,470,713 of NC_057741.1, read as the reverse complement.
GGTTCTGGATTACAAATGCAATGAAATTATCATCATGTCACTTCCTCTTAAGATGGTTTTGCAGCTATTTGAGCTATTTGAAGACAGCAAGAGAAAAAATGGCAATAAATCATCTTCAAAAACTCTTTTAAAACTCTTTTCCTTCATACCACCTGAAGAGTTGGTTGACTTTTGCGGTCTCTCTCCTTCGCACAGACCCTTTACAGTCTGTGAGGCTCTGGAGCCAATGTAACAGCAAATACTGAGAGGTATGAAACAACTGAACCACAAAGATAAACCAATCATTCATTTAGAGGTCTACATCTCATTCAAAAAAGACAGAGAAGTTCAGTAATGATTTTATCACTTATTGAGAGGTTTCAGTATTTGTTCAGGAATGAAAAAGAATAAATGTCTTCTAGCTGTTCTGGACACTTGTTTGCCAAAAGGTTTAACAAATAATTATGTAACTAATTTGCAGTGTTGGACTTTGGTAAAATGTGATCTAAGGAATCACACATAAAAAAAAGTCTATGAGATGCACTGGCAAACTCAAAACTAGTGCCCTGAAACACACCTGGTTTGCAGCTTATTGATACTTTGCCTTCATGATATAAGAGGTCAGACTGGAGGCCCACTTTCATTATCATGTGCCATCTCAATAACAGAAAAGTTCATTTGAACACCACATTCTACATGATTTGGAGGTGCCGGTGTTGGACTGGGGTGTACAAAGTTAAAAATCACACAACATCGGGTTATAGTCCAACAGGTTTATTTGGGAGCACTAGCTCTCAGAGCACTGCCAACGGTCCGAAAGCTAGAGTTCCATGTAAACCTATTGGACCATAACGTGATGTTGTGTGATTTTTAAGATTCTACTTGGACCACCCCACACATAAGGCATCTTGATGTTTCCTTATCTAGTGCTAATCCTATTTTACAACTAACATCTGGTATGAGAATGAAGTTAGAACATTATTCAAAAGCATCTGGGACCATTTGCTAATGTCAACAACTGTTAACAGCACAAAGACCAATAGCCCTTAAACAACACCACTGAAAATAAATCAGTGTAATATTAACATGCAACATAGTCAGCAGTCATGATGAAATAGTTTTGACTTGTGCATGCACTCACAAACTACAAAATACTTGAGTGCAATTGTACGAGCATGACGAATTCCTTAAACACCCAAAAATACCGCTCTCTGTGTTGGGGAGGCAGTCGCACCTTCTTCTGGTACAATAGTGAGCTACCCTGGGTGCCATTTGGCATCCACAGAAGGTAATAAAAATGCTGAAGACATCCAAGGTTCAAAATTAGGTGAACTTTTGACTTTCAGGTCTCTAACAAAGGTCACATAATGCCAATTATTCCCTGTTCGAAACTGATGTAGGCAGATTAGTCCTTTCTTTGAGGTGGCAACCACTGGTTCCCCTCATCTCACCCCAAACCAAATGGCTCTGAGATGTGGCCTGCCTACAGCACCTCAAGATGCTGGAGCAGTACCACTAACACTGCCTGGACAAGATCCTGTGAATCCGCACCAACACCAGCATCTTCGAACAGGCCAACATCCCCAGCATCGAGGCACTGAACTCCCTTGATTAGCTGCGATGGCCCAGGCATGTCACCCACAAGACCAGCCAAAGTGGAGAAGGAGCATTTGGGAAAGAGTCAAGCACCTTGCCATCAGGAAAGAGTGGAAGCCAGGCACAAGCATCAAAAGTTGCCAGACTGACACCCCACCCACCCCTTCTCACAATTACCTTCTGCCCCAAGTGTAACAGAACCTGCAGTAGCTGCATCAGTCTATACACCTATGGACTCACCCTGAGAGTGGCAGAGAATCATTGCGTCTGTGAGGATCCACCAATGAATGAATGAATCCAGTGACAGATTTCTCCTTGTTGGGAATCCAATGAAAGGATATTCCTGAAGGGATGTTCCAGTGCAAGAACATTCCTAAGATTGGAACCCAGTGAAAGACTACTCCTTGGGGTGTCCATGCATTGCATGGATATTCCTGAGGAGGTGACCCAGTGAAAGAACACTTACAGGATGCAGTTCCATGAACAAACATTCCTGGGGGAGGGGGGGATTGTTTTTTTTAAAAATGCAAATAAGAGCAGTTGATGTCATGTACAAAGCCATGATTTGGAGACACTGGAGTTGGACTGGGGTGTACAAAGCCAAAAAGTCTCACAACACCAGGTTATAGTCCAACAGGGTATTTGGAAGCACGAGCTTTTGGAGCACTGTTCCGTCATCAGGTGATAAAGGAGCAGCGCTTTGAAAGCTAGTGCCTCCAAATAAACCTGTTGGACTATAACCTGGCCAGCATTTATTACCCAAATTGCCCTCAAGAGTGTGAATTACCTTAAAACACTGCATTCCACATGGTGTAGGTACAGTCACAATGTAGTTTGGAAGGGAGTTCCTGGATGAGTTATTAAATTTAAATCTGAGATAGACTTTTATTTATTAAACAATGGTAATCAAGAGATATGGGCCCAAGGCAGGCATACAGGGTTACACCATGATCAGCCATGATTGTATTGAATGGAGGAGGAGGCTGGGGGTGCTGGGGCTACTCCAGTTTCCGAAAACAAAAAAACATTAAACTGAGCCCATTCATACTGAGGCAGGTACGTGAAAAACAAAAGCTCAGAACTTGCCAACAACACTTTCCCCAATGAAATAAATACTTGGTTTGGATACCCAACTATAGTAAAAGCAGAGGTGTCAGCTCAAGTTACAAGATCTGGAATGAGGAAATACCAAGGCATGGATGTCAAAAGAAAATGCATCGTGAGTTGATGAACTAGCTAAACATTCAGGGAAGTCAATAAAGCAGCCCACTTGATTGGCAAGTCACCTTCAACACCAACTCACTGTGGCTGCAGTGTGCACCGTCCGGGTGATGCACTGAAGTAAGGTACTAAATTCCTTCAACAGCACCTTGTGAACACTTAAAATACGATGGGCAGCGAATGGAGGGGGACACAACCCCGTGCAAAGCCCCCCAAATCACAATCCGTCCGGTCTTTGAATTATATCCTGATCCTTCACTGCCACAAGGTTGAAATTCAGGAACTCCATTCCAAATTGCATTGTGTCTTTACCTGCACCATGTGGAATGCAGCGTTTTAAGAAGATGATTGTTGAGGGCAATAAGGTCAATAAATGCTTGCTCAACCGACCAGCGTCGCATGGACTCCACTCGCTTTCGACTTCAAGGCAGAAATGTTGAACAGGGAACGAGCAATAGCTTCCACAGAAGGCGCCAGCTGGTTCCTAGGCTCTGAGCTCCCTCCGGCGGTTACTCAGGGACTCATTGACCAGCGGCTGTGTCATGATAGGGAAGGGTTTTTTAAAAAAATAGAGAAGCTAATCAAGTTCTTCACATGTTGCGCTTCTCGATATGACTGGTCAAAACCTATACCACAAGAAAAATATCCACCGATTCGCTCCACTGGGTTTAAGAGTGGATTGACAATATCCACCTCAACAACATCTGCTCCATTCATCACATTCAACCAGGACAGGGGGCAATTCCCCCCTCCCCCGGGGTCGGGGAATGGAATCGATGGATGATATTCCGGCTGCAGTAACTTCACCAGCACAGATTGCAACCCGAGATAAACCCCTCTCCTCCCGTCAACCGGTTCCAGGTACATGTGCAACATTCGAGTCCATCCAGAGTACATTAAACCGGACAATACCCCAACATTAAACCCGGACTATACCCCAACAATAAAGCCGGACGACACCTCCACATTCACATAGACTATACCCCCACATTCACCCAAAATATACCCCAATATTGAACCTGGACTACACCCCCAGATTCATCCAGACTACACCCCAATATTAAACCTGGACTACACCCCCACATTCACCCGGACTATACCCCCACATTCACCCGGAATATACCCCAATATTGAACACCCCCACATTCACCTGGACTGTACCCCAGTATTAAACCCGGACTATACCCCAATATTAAACCTGGACTAGACCCCCAAATTCACCCGGACTATACACCAATATTAAACCTGGACTACACCCCCACACTCACCCCAACTATACCCCAATATTAAACCTGGACTACACTCACACATTCACAGGACTACACCCCAACATTCACCTGGACTATACCCAAATATTAAACCTGGACTACACCGCGACATTCACCCGGATTATACCCCAATATTAAACCTGGACTACACGCCCACATTCACCCGGACTCTATCCCAATATTAAACCCGGACTACACCCCCACATTCACCCGGACTCTACCCCAATATTAAACCTGGACAACACCCCCACATTCACCCGGACGTTACCCCAATATTAAACCCAGACTACACCCCCACATTTATCCAGATTATACCCCAATATTAAACCAGGACTGAACCCCAATATTAAACCTGGACTACACCCCGACATTCACCCAGACTATACCCAAATATTAAACCTGGACTACACACCTACATTCACACGGACTCTACCCCAATATTAAACCTGGACTACACCCACACATTCACCTGGACTATATCCCAGTATTAAACCTGGACTACACACCGACATTCACCCAGACTATACCCCAATAATACACTTGAACTACACCCCCGCTTTCACCCGGACTATACCCCAATATTAAACCTGGACTACACCCCCACATTCATCCAGATTATACCCCAATATTAAACATAGACTGAACCCCAATATTAAACCTGGACGACACCCCGGCATACACCCAGACTCGACCCCAATACTAAACCTGGACTACACCCCCACATTCACCCGGTCAATACCCCAATATTAAACCTGGACTACACCCCAACATTCATCCAGACTATACCCCAATATTAAACCTGGACAACACACACGCACACTCACCCGGACTATACCCCAATATTAAACCTGGATTACACCCACACTCTCACCCGGACTATACCCCAATATTAAACCCAGACTACACCCCCACATTCACGCAGACTATATCCCAATATTAAACCCGGACTACACCCCCACATTCACCTGGACGATACCCCAATATTAAACCTGGACTACACACCGACATTCACCCGGACGATACCCCAATATTAAACCCAGACTACAACCCCACATTCACCCAGATTATACCCCAGTATTAAACCTGAACTGAACCACAATATTAAACCAGGATTACACCCCGACATTCACCCAGACTATACCCCAATATTAAACCTGGACTACACACCGACATTCACCCGGACTATACCCCAATATTAAATTCGGACTACACCCCCACATTCAACCAGATTACACCCCAATATTAAACCTGGACTGAACCCAAATATTAAACCTGGACTACAACCAGACATACACCCAGACTATACCCCAATATTAAACGTGGACTACACCCCCACATTCACCCAGATTATACCCCAATTTTAAACCTGGACGACACCCCCACAATCACCCGGACTATACCCCAATATTAAACCTGGACTACACCCCCACATTCACCCGGACTATATATTAAACCTGGACTGAACCCCAATGTTAATCCTGGACTACACACCGACATTCACTCAGTCTATCCCCCAATATTAAACCTGGACTACACCCCCGCTTTCACCCAGACTATACCCCAATATTAACCCGGACTACACCCCCACATTCATCCAGATTATACCCCAATACTAAACATAGACGAACCCCAATATTAAACTTGGACGACACCCCGACATATACCCAGACTTGACCCCAATATTAAACCTGGACTAGACCCCCACATTCACCCGGTCAATACCCCAATATTAAACCTGGACTACACCCCAACATTCACCCAGACTATATGCCAATATTAAACCGGGACTACACCCCCACATTCACCTGGACTATACCCCAATATTAAACCTGGACGACACCCCCACATTCACCTGGACTATATCCCAGTATTAAACCTGGACTACACACCGACATTCATCCAGACTATACCACAATAATACACCTGGACTATACCCCAATAATACACCTGGACTACACCCCCACATTCACCCAGACTATACGCCAATATTAAACCTGGACTCACACCCACATTCACCCGGACCCCAACCCAATATTAAACCTGGACTACACCCCAACATTCACCCAGACTATATGCCAATATTAAACCGGGACTACACCCCCACATTCACCTGG